>NC_136801.1:10099673-10461794 GCF_951216825.1 Electrona antarctica | reverse complement strand
ATAGGGGGGGGGGGGATTGAAGGATGTGTGCTCTGTTTGGCCCTTGGTGGCATCAATTCACTTGGTAATGAGTTAGAGCGCGGAGAGGCTTGTTAACTAGCCATGACGCCTCCGTGAAAGGACTTGAACGCACAATGAGGCAAACCTGGTAATGAGCAACTTCAGAGGTACTAATTGTACAATATGTGGAACCTATTTAACCTCAAGTGCTGTGCGTGCGTGCGTGTGCGCGTACCCAATGCTAAAGGTAGTCGAAAAATGTCTCCAAAATGTTGTCTTTTGTTCTTTCCATCAACCACCGCTAGTTATTGGTTTGAGTTTTCTTTTTTAACCCATTTTGGACGGGAACCCCTTTTGGTGTTTTAACTAATCATTATGTTATACTTTAGCTATTGAAAAATAGCAGATCTACAAGCTCATAGCGCGCCACCGAGTGGCGCGCTACGAGCTTGTAGGTCTGCTATTTTTGAAAAATCGTAAAAATGCGGCACAAATCTTTGAATATATATTCTTTCAGAGCGAACGTTTTTTTTTTATTTCGACCTCCAGCCTAAATGGGTTAATTGCAATAATCTTTTAACTATTGTTATCCTGTCCTTTCTGACCCATAGATCATTGGTTGCTGCGTATCAATCTTGGTGCTGAGTTCAGCCCTGCCAGTTATGTCCAGAACTCTAGGTGAGTTGTGTGAGTGAGAATGTGCCAGTTATGTCCAGAACTCTAGGTGAGTTGTGTGAGTGAGAATGTGCCAGTTATGTCCAGAACTCTAGGTGAGTTGTGTGAGTGAGAATGTGCCAGTTATGTCCAGAACTCTAGGTGAGTTGTGTGAGTGAGAATGTGCCAGTTATGTCCAGAACTCTAGGTGAGTTGTGTGAGTGAGAATGTGCCAGTTATGTCCAGAACTCTAGGTGAGTTGTGTGAGTGAGAATGTGCCAGTTATGTCCAGAACTCTAGGTGAGTTGTGTGAGTGAGAATGTGCCTCCACGCAAACTGTGCCATTCCCACCCAGCCACAATATATACGGCAAAGGTTTTCAAATTACACAGACAAGTCTTACTGCCAGGTGTGCATTTTTTAATATCGTTGTTGTCGTCAGGTGGAAATCTTGCATGTCCAAAACCGTTCCTTTTTTATTATTAAAATAAAACTAGCTAGCCGAGCTGCGTTGAAGAGCGGCTATTTTCACAACTTTTGTGCGACAGTTGTATGATGAAGTAGGGCTTTGAATTACGAAAAAACATACAATTTCACTACGATTCCAACATCTATTGAGCTGTCACTGTCACAGACACAAATGCCTGCTGCCTCTAGGGCTGGTGAATGCATGTTTGATTCCGTCACAGCTTTAGTGGTTGTTGAAGAAGCTGATCTGACAGATGGTCACAGGAACGCGCTGTGATTTTTCTACAACGCACTGTGATGTGTGAACACATTAAGAACTGAGACCGATTCTAAAAATGTCTTCTAAATCCTAAATACTTTCTGAAAAACATGTTTCTGTTTCAGTGGGTCTTAAACTTTTTCATGTCAAAGACCCCCAAAATTATATGTATTTGGCCGCCGACCCCCAACTCAACATTTTGTTCCAAGGACCCCAGAAGCAAAGATTTAAGTTAAAAATCTTTGCTTTAAAAAATATTCAAAGTTTTACAATTGTTTTTTAAATAGCAGATCTGCAATTGTATATCTGCAATTTTTGAATAGCCAAAATATAAAATTACACATGCTTTCCCGGTTTTAATGGGTTAAGATAAGACAAAACTTTACTAAATGAAGGATAAGACGAGACTTTCCTAAGGAACCTGTACATAGTCGGGATTCTCAGATGTGTCTGTACATAATGCTAACAGCCGAACACAACTGACCACATTGAGAGGGAGAGCAGAGTGGGCAGCAGCCTTCTCTCTCTTTCCCTCCCTCCCTCCCTCTCTCTCCTTCTCCCTCCCTCTCTCTCCTTCTCCCTCTCCCTCTCTCTCCCTCTCCCTCTCCCTCCCTCTCTCTCCTCTCTCTCTCTCTCTCTCCCTCCCTCTCCTCTCTCTCCTTCTCCCTCTCTCTCTCCCTCCCTCCCTCCCTCTCCTTCTCCCTCTCTCTCCTCTCTCTCTCTCTCTCTCTCCCTCCCTCCCTCCCTCCCTCTCCCTCCCTCCCTCTCTCTCCCCCTCCCTCTCTCTCCCCCTCCCTCTCTCTCCTTCTCCCTCCCTCTCTCTCTCTCTCTCTCTCCCTCCCTCCCTCCCTCCCTCCCTCCCTCTCCTTCCCTCCCCCCTCTGTCTCTCTCTCTCCCTCCCTCTCCTCCCCCTCTCTCTCTCTCTCTCTCCCTCCCTCTCTCTCCTTCTCCCTCCTCTCTCTCTCTCTCTCTCCGACTGACACACACACACACACACACACACACACACACACCGGACCGTTAAGGTTAGAAAGTTGAATTCCTCTATAGTTTCCCATAGTGATCGGAGAAAGGAGAATGGAGAGAAAGGGTAAAAATGACAGGGGTTTGCGGCGTCACAATGGCACTAATAAACATGCAGAGTGCAGACACAGCTGTTCAAATAGCATTACTGCGTGTCTGAGAGAGAGAGAGAGAGAGAGAGAGAGAGAGATGGTGCAGAGCAAGCATACAGTGCGTCATTGGGAGCTTTACAAAACATCAACAGGTTCTGCTTTGTGACACTGAATAGATGAAAAGGAATTAACGCATTAGACAGGTTTAACCCATTTTGACCTGAGATCAGATTCTAAAAATGTCTTCTAAATCCTGACAGTTTTCTGAAAAAGCTATGTTTCTATGTCAGTCGTCCTTCGATTTTTCAAAAATAGCTGACCTACAAGCTCGTAGCGCGCCACTCGGTGGCGCGCTACGAGCTTGTAGATCTGCTATTTTTCAATAGCTAAAGCATAACATAATGCTAACACCAAAAGCGGTTCCCGCCCAAAATGGGTTAAAGAGAGAGCAACGCTCTCTACATTAGAAGAGAAATTAAAAAATGTGCGGGGAAGTAAAGTCGAGGTGAAGGGAGACTTTAAGCAGCATACGAGGAGTTTGAGAATAGAGCAGGGGTTTGTGTCTGTGTGATGTAAAACTCCCCTCATAAATGCTAGAGGAACGATGCACAACGCTGTGGAAAAAATGGGTTTCTGTTTATACCGACCAGCTCGCCCTTTTAACCCATTTAGGCCTGACGTCAAAATTTAAAAAGAAAATCTTCTAAATCATGACAATTTTCTGAAAGATTTTCTGAAAGATTTTTTCTGAAAGATGATTTTTCAAAAATAGCAGACCTACAAGTTCATAGCGCGCCACTCGGTGGCGCGCTATGAACTTGTAGATCTGCTATTTTTCAATAGCTAAATTATAACATAATGTATATGTAACACCAAAAGGGGTTCCTGCTCAAAATGGGTTAAGTAATTCTGCGTGCAATATTTGCACAGCTTAACAAAGTAATTCGAACAGAGCGCACCAAGTTTTTATGACCATTTTTGAGACTCTGGAAAGGAGGGCTGCTGCTGCCACTGCCGCTCTAACCATTTCAGATACAGTCCAGCCATTTGGGATTCCGTGATGTTTTATTTAGGCTCGTGGGACCTGTAATGGTGTTGAGAGACAGAAGTGCTGCTTGTTCCTCTGTAGCGGCGATGGGGGTTAGAGTGCAGGCATGGGTAAGAGGCCCATAACACCATTTTTATTTCAGGAGGGGGAACAGAGACGTGGCTCCGAAAGAGGCAGACCCGCCTTTAGAACGAATGCAGCCGCGTCCCTGTGCGTTTGTTTAAGAGCACCAGAAAGATGGATAGAAAAGTTTTTTTTTTTTTTTTAAATCCCATCTCCTCGTTATGTTCTCAATGCAGTGTTGAGATTACCGCTCGCTGTGTAAGAGAATGTGCTGCTCGTGCTCCACCCCTGTCGGCCGCGGCACTCGACCTACATTCACAAAAGAGAGTTGTGGTGGAGAAAACGTAATTTGATAAATAACAAAATGTCAAATGACAAAAGCGGAGAAACAAGTCAACAAGAAGAGGAATACGGGAGTGGGAAAAAGGTCACAAGCTATAGATTCAAACCCATAACAATGCAAGCACATGCCGTGTGTATTAGTGACAGTCACAAGGAGGGTGTACAGGGGGAAAAACATCATGGAAGGGCTATCCTTAACCCATTCAGTATTTTAACCCATTTTGCCCTGAGATCAGATTCTAAAAATGTCTTCTACATCCTGACAGTTTTCTGAAAAAGCTATGTTTTTATGTCTGTCGTTCTTCGATTTTTCAAAAATAGCAGATCTGCTATTTTTCAATAGCTAAAGCATAACACCAAAAGGGGTTCCCGCCCCAAAATGGGTTAACGTAAGCGCCTACTTCCGGGTCCTACTTTTGTGTCGCTTTTGTGTCCCCATAGAGTTATACTGTGTCCCTCCGTCGGACTAAATCTGAGACTAAAACAACCACAAAAGTCTAATTTTACCGCTTTCCTTGCAACAATAAAGCTACTGGTCTCCCAAATCTGGCTGTGACAGGCCGTCTGCCCCACACTGAATACTATCGCTATTTTATTTCATTGTGTCAACTAAATCCTCCATTAGAGATCATATTAATGCAAACTAGATTCAACATACTCGACCTTAGCATCATCACCATTTGGCATGGCCCTCTACCATTTTCCCGAGTTTCGCGAAAACCGACTGCACGGTTCAGCCAGAACTGCTATTTTTGGCGGAAGGAGAAGGAAAAAAAGACAAAAACAATAAGGGACCAACGTCCCTGGTCCCTTAATAATAGTCTTTATTGTCTCCACGTCATATATTTTCTTTCTCATGGACACTACAGAACATTAATAATTCTACTCGAGTTGGAAGCATTAAGACCCATTTTAACCCTCAATGGCTTCCTTTCTGAAAAATAGAAAAAGATTCACGCGTTTAGATATTGCTATTCACAATGAGAAGCGGACGGGAGCTGGTGCCACTTGTAGTACAACGTAACGTAGTACTACAAAGTGACGTCGGACTTAAATACCGAATTAAGAGGCTGATTCTACAGATGCCTTCTAGAATAGATCAATCATTTTCACACTTTCAAAAATCAAAAATCGCAGATGTACAAGCTGGCACTGAGCTTGTAGATCTGCTATTTTTGAACAGCCAACGCAAAAACACATCTAAAATGACACTGATGCTTTCCTGGTTTTAAGTGGTTAATCAACAGAGGGCTGTTCGCTAAACCTATTCAGCCATTATTGTACCATCTCTGTGCACAGAATATCAGTTTACATTGATAAATAATAAAATGTAGCATCCACCTGATTTCTCGCATGGACCTTATTTTGTTTGTTGAAATCTGTCCATATAGTTGTGTCCATATAGTTGTGTCCATATAGTTGTGTTGTGTGAACAAACGTCAACCTCTGAGCCTTCTGTTATGTTACTATGTTTGGCTCTCTAATAGAGACTGCAGTCTGACAGCAGTACACATCAGAAGCATTCGTGGATCAGGAGCAGTTCTCCGAGAGAGGCATTATCATTGGCAGCGGCATGCTAATGCCTTCCACTCTGCCATTTCAAATGCCAAGCATCTTTCTTTTTTTCTTACCTTCAATTCGATTTTCTCATATTACCAAACCAAGATCAAAACCTCTGGCATTAGAAATGAATTTGGCTTCAGTGGTGAGAGACAAGGGTCTCCATCATCTCTCTCCGTGTGTCTTCACAGGCAATTTAGTTAAAGGCCCTGGATGCTCACAAACTGCTTACTGTGGCTGTAAATACATCTCTCTGGACACTCAATCGATTGGCTAATCTAATTGAGGAGCAGAGATTCAGAAGATACTACAGGGAAAATATAGAATGTTCAGAGAGACTAGGTTGTTTTTGACAGCGTGCCACCTTTTGATGCTTATTTATAAAATGATAATTATGAGTTGAAACATCAACTTCCTGGACAAACACATTTATAATGTCTTGCTGCTACAATGCTAAGAAGCATTCCAACAAAAACCTAGTATTTCACCCAACAAGATGGTTGGGGGGGGGATATCGAAACTGTTCATTTTTTTCAGTCTTCTCTTATCTGGGTCCGTGGGAAAGCATTTTCAGATGGGGGTGGGGGGGTCCTCGACCAAATACACATGAGGTTTGGGGGTCCCTGATGTGAAAAATCAGCCTGGTAAACCATCCCACCCGTTATCAGGTGTCTTCTGCAGACCGGTCTGGCCCCAACTAAGCACTGTGTGGGTGTTGTACATGTACAGAAAGTGGAAGAGCCAATCAGCGCTGCACTCTGAGGCATCTGAACTTCACGATCTATTTAAAAATGTCTGGCACGATGTTTGTTTTTTTAGTGTTTTTTTTATTATTATTACCCCTACTAAATTTGGGATATTTCATGTTGTGGCCCTGTTTATCATATTTGTCCATTGTTTCTTCTGAGCTCTATTCTTATTACTGGTTTCGTCACGTTATTGCGGTTACAGTGGGTTGGTAACTATGTCTTGTCTTGGCTTAATACAACCCCCGTGCATCTAGCGCCTGGCTTTGCACCCAGATAACAAACTTGCGAAATCGAGGCGGACACTAGTGTAGCAATTCGGTGATTATTTATAGAGTCAAAATCAACATTTTGGTATCTGCCACCATCAATTATAGTAAACAGCAGATGTATAAATTAACTTTATATTTATTTGTACTTTTTTTTGTCTTGTATTGCTACAATATTATATAATGGCTCCTCCATTGTGTAATATATTGAATAAGGTATGGTGCCGTGCGTGGTTATATCAGGCACCGACTACCTTTCCACAGAGGTTTCCCCATCTCTGATCGGGTCGAAATCTTCCACGAATTGCACAAGCCTTCAGCACGGCGGAAACCTACAAGATGGTGCTTGTTTATTGTTTGAATTAGATATGTAGTTAGCTCAGCGGTTGACTCAGGTGGATGTGTGTGCAGGTGACTGTGGTTCCATTGAAGACTCTGCGCTGCCTTGGCTCGGGTGTGGCGTCTTCTTTGCGTACCGCCTTGTTTTGCACGCTAAGAAAATGACTCCCGTAATGAGACCACAAACAGAAAGCCTTCCCCCGATGTGAAAAGAACGGACACGATCCGGACCTATAGGAGGCTTTCAGAGACTTCTTTTCCCAGGAAGTGCGACAACACTGTTTGCAAAGTCATTTACATAGAGGTCTGTACAGGTTTTTTTTTAGTGTTTGTTTTCATCCGTCTTCAGCCAGCCGTGTCCCGAGATTCTGCATGCAATGTACATCAAATGGTTTTTGGCATGTAAGCCCTTCTTTCAGTTTGGCCTTTCTGGCTTGTTGAAAGAGATGGGCCATTGAAGAGAGACACACTCTTCGGAGAGCCTCGACTGGAGACAGAGCAGACATTCCTAAATGGGCCCATTCGTTGCAGCCCCGTGCCTTTGTGGAGAAAGAGGTTTTGCTTATGAACACAATAGTTGTTTTGTGAAGGGGTGCTTAGAGAAGAAAACACAAACCCCCAATGTTTGCCTAGAGAGTCTGAAATTCTTGATTTTTTTGGAATTTGCCATAATTTGTTCTTTATTTAATTAGTGAATGAATTGCACTGGTTGCTGTAAAGCAACAGAAAAAAGGTTCATGTATAACAGTAGAAACTACGTACATACAGGGCCTAGAATGGTGGTTCCAGAACAGAGGAAAGAATGGAGGAATGTCGGGCTAGGTAGATGGCGTAGAGATGTTTCAAGAGATCCACAGCCTAGAAACCACTTACTGTAGCAACAGTCTATAGAGCGTCGCAGTCCCGCCCCCTCGAGAGACCCGGAAAAGAAATCCCCGTTCATTTTCCTCATAGACTTTTCAGAAAGTATTTATTTAAAGACGTTTACGCCGCGGACAAAGCCAACTCTTGTCGTGACAAATCATGACAATAAACACAATGTTTTGGGCCAAACAAAGAATTAGAAAGTTGAAAAAAACGGCAGGTTACATTTTTTTATTTTTTTTTTCTTCTTGGTAATTATTATTTTTGTTGTCATGATTTGTCACGACTCGAGTTGGCTTCGTACGACGCTTAAAAGGTCTTTTAATAAATACTTTTTGAAATGTCTATGGGAAAAATGTATTGGGATTCATTTCCTGGGCCTGGCGTAGTCATGAAAGGGGCGGGACTGCAACGCTCTATAGCCTCATAGCCACATGTGTACACCAACCGAATTGAGAACTGCCTAGTAGCAACAACTCGGTGTTACCAAGCTACCACCTAGTGTTTAGTAAATTAACCTATCAACAATCCAGTGCCATCAAGCAACCTAGTGACTACTAGCAAACGGCCTTTCAAAGTGTCAATGCTGCCATGATGCAACTGACTTGTACAAGTTGTACATCCTAGTGACCAGTGACCACCACCTACTAATTACACCAACTAGCAAAGACCTAGCAACCAAATAGTAAATCTTAGCAAATAAAGCTTGTACTTCCTAATTTACACCATTAGCAAATCAAATACTAGCCACTCCCTAGCCACCTAGCAACCATAACCTCTACTTGGCATCATCAGACTGATACCATAGAACTGTGTGTCTCAAAACAGTCAAGGTCCGAGTGAATTAGTAATACTAGCAGATCCACAAGCTCAAATCACATCATGCGTGTTTGAGCTAAGCTGATCTGCAACTTTTGAAACCTAAATGTGACACAAAAAGTTAAAATATGGATATGAGAGTTTTCTGCCTAATAGCAACATATTATTGAAGAACCCCCCCATGGGAGCTCAGGACCCAGAAGAAAATAATACATCAAGTGAATGATGACAACTGAGGGTGTATTTATACACACACAGGGCTAACGAGCACACAGCTGAACACCATGGATAATTAACACAGGATTGGCTGAAGCGCCAGCACACAGGTGAACAACATTAACAATACACAGGATGGCTGAGTCACGACAGGATATATCTACTAGGGAGGACAGGAAACACTAGAACGTCACTTCAAAAATAAAGGAACACAACTAAATTAAAAGTAAAACCATAACTAACGTAGTATGTTAGTCGGTATCAGTATCACAATGTTGTTTTTTTACCAGCTGCTGTGTGAAGCACAGCAGAGCTGGTTTATGAACGATCGTTTTGCCTTTCTGGTACTAGCAAGCTATCTCTCTCATTGGCTGCCGTAGTGCCCGTACTAGCAAGCCATCATTCTTATTGGCTGTGCCCGTACTAGCAAGCCATCATTCTTATTGGCTGTGCCCGTACTAGCAAGCTAGCATTCTCATTGGCTGCCTCGTCTGTAGGCAACCAGGCACTTTTTGCCTCTAGCCGACCTCTCAGCCATGGGATGCTAGCTGAACGTCATGAAGTCAAACCATCCAACACTACTTTTATTATAACTAAAGTCAAAGACAGCGAGCGCTGCTGGGTTTTTTTTGGGGGTTTTTTATGTATATATGCCAGGTTTAATGGCATTAACATTTACTTTCAATATTTAAGTACAAGTTCATATCAGATATTTAATTGATTGAATGCGCTGCTTTCTGCGAGCGACAATTGCGTTCTAATGTAGCTGCTGGTGAGCAAAGGCGCATCTGGCGGGTTCCCATGCTCACTTTTACCAGAGACATTTTCCAGCAAGACTTACTTTTACTTTTACTGTTAAGTGTGGCTTTCAGGTACTTTTATTTTGTTTCTCAGTGGTGATATTATAATTGTACAATGTCTCTGAAATACTGACACATCTGACTTCCCGTTCACAGGTATCACCAGGTTTGATCTCCTGGGAGACTTTGGGCGGTTTAACTGGCTGGGAAACCTCTACATCGTCCTGTCATACAACATGTTGTTTGCAGTTGTGACAACGCTCTGCCTTGTCAGGAAGTTCACCTCAGCGATACGAGAAGAGCTCCTCAAGGCCCTGGGTAACATTATCACTTTGTTTCATCTCAGTATGTGTTATTCATGGGACCCGAGGTCCATATTTTAAGCAAGGTGGTTGGTTCCACCACCCAAAAAGCACAATGGGGAATTCCACATGTGTCCTCGAGAATACTGAAGTATTCTTCAGTGATGAAAATGAATATCCTGCAATTTTAGGCACGAGTAACAGTGCCTTTGAGATGTCAGGCCCATTGTAGAATATAAGCAATCATGTCCATCCTATATGCAGTAATAAAACTTGGCCAATCCAATCCCATCCTGTTTTATGTCCACAGAGGATAGGTGTGCGTGGCACTGACAGCAATATCCTCCTCTGTGGCTTTGAGCGGAGTGTGTTGATTTATGTCAGACACAGGGACCCGGAGTGACAAAATGGAGGAAATTGCGGACAAATCCAATGTGTTCGGACTGACACGTGACAAGGAAAGATGGTGGCTATAGTCTCCGGGACCTGCTGTGACAAGTTTGATACACAGAGAGTGATAGGGTTAAGACATGTCAGACAGGGGAGAAAAGCCACATCAATACCTCCCGTCTTAAGTGAAAAGTCTGAGGCTTTCTTTTTTTCTTTTCTTTTTTCTTTAATGAGATTTCTTTCCCTTATCTCCCCCTGCCCAGGTCTGGATAAATTGCACATGTCAAACAGCCCCACAGACCCAGAGTCTGGAAAGCTCTCCGCCAACGGGCATCAGAAAACTCTGTGAAAGGGATGATAGATCAACACAGACACATACACGCACACACACATCTTAGCGCAGCCTAAAGGGAGATTTCCAGTCCTGCCTGGCTGCCTAAAGGTGAAAAGGATAGGAAGAGACGTATTAAACCCAGACAGTGTCTGACGTGACGGATGCTGCAAACAAACGGAGGCTGAGAGCAATTTAGCTTCATGACATTCCATCCTCTGTGTCTCGGGTGGAGGCGGGGACGACCAGGAGAATGTCCAGGAGACGTATGGTGGCGTGAAATAGAACTGGCATCACTGCAGTGACCTTGATGTTGACCTCAAACCGTGACTGTGACTCTAAAAAGCCACCCATCTCTTTGCTTCAGGGGACATTATCTTTCCTCCTCCAGCCCTCTGCTATACCTGCCATTCTGCTCCTTCGACCCACTTCGACAGCTTTGCGGATGAAGCAGCTGAAACAAGTTGTTTTCCTTGGCTTTTTGTTTTCTTTTTGTTTTTAAACGTAGTCTTATTAATTTAGTTTGTTAATTTAAAAGGATGTCGTTGTTTTTTTAATTGCTAGCATTTTGTCAAGTTACTTGGCATCAGTTGATAGACAGGGCATTCACAGGCTAGCGTATGGTCTACTCTACATTGTATGACTTCTTTCGATTGGCGCCATTGTGAACAGATATAAGCGTGAGGTCAATGGCTCATCCTTTAAGTTGTGCTTTTGATTTGCTTGAAAATACAGAGGTATACTCTTCAGGGTGTGCTGATATCTTGTATTATTCTCACCCATCCATCACAGCCAGCACATAAAATGGCACTCAATTATTACATATTTATGCAATTGCATACCTTTACCTTACTAATTTTAGCACGTAAGTGCTATATGTTGTTCCTCTTTTATTTGGCTTTACTGAAGTGCGCTTTAATATAGAAAGATGTCATCACTTTGAGGTAAGAACTTTTTTAGGTGCTCTACATTGAAGGCCGCTCTACAGATGTGGAAACTAGAGTGGCTTTTTAAGAGTCCGTGTCCATTTTACCTTTTCTTTTTTTGTAAATGTTTTATTCACATGTACATAATGTGTTATGTTTTTCATACCTCTTTTTGCATTATTTAGATGTAAATAGTTAGGCCACTAGCCTATTGAGGGACAGCCTCACTGAGCCGTCTTTGCATACATGCAGGGGTCTTCAACAGGGGACCCCTAGGGGGTCCTCAGAGATACTGCATGGGGACCGGGAAGTCTGTATGCGATCTTTTATTTTTTTTTATTTTTACACTAACCACTTGAACCCTCACATCCCTATTTTGGGGGGACCATTAGCCGGAAATAGCAGATCTACAGCAGCGTCTGCGACGTGTTGTGAGCTTGTAGATCGGCTATTGTCGGGGAAGAGGTTTGGTCTACAGGGAAAAAAGAGCAGACCAAGTACCGAGCCAAAGGTCAAGTTTACAAAGTATTGAAGGTTTAAGTTTTTTAATGTTTTAAAACACACATTTAACATGAATCCAATATGTAGTGGGGGTCCCTGCTTGCTCTCAGCTAAGGGGTCCATGGCCTGAAAAACGTTGAAGACCCCTGGCATACAGAATGCATGTGAGGGAAAATGTGCAACCATGCAGTTGGTACAACGACTTGGTGACTCGGGCCCTGGGTTGTGTGATGTTCTCCCTCTCTAGCGCCACCTCTAATGCCTTATAGAAAGATCATCTCACAGGCTTCATGTATTACAGTACATAGGTTGTCTCGTTGTGTGCCGTCCTGTGTATTACAGTACTGTGTGTGTGTGTGTGTGTGTGTGTGTGTGTGTGTGTGTGTGTGTGTGTGTGTGTGTGTGTGTGTGTGTTAGGGCATTAAGCAAGTTTACTAGTCGACCTTGTTGGTACTAGTTGACTAGTTGATTGATTTTAATTTTTTTCCCGATTTTGTAGGCCTCAAGATCAGGTATAGTCACCAATGTACACAGTTTTTAAATGTACAAATATTTATTTCCAAAAGAAAAAAAACATTTAACATAATAGGTGGTTAAACAACTAGTCGACTAGTAAACTAGGCAACTAGTCAACTAGTAAAAATGTGTGTGTGTGTGTGTGTGTGTGTGTGTGTGTGTGTGTGTGTGTGTGTGTGTGTGTGTGTGTGTGTGTGTGTGTGTGTGTGTGTGTGTGTGTGTGTGTGTGTGTGTGTGTGTGTGTGTGTGTGTGCTCGTGCTCGTGCTCGTGCTCGTGCTCGTGCTCTAGACCACTGTGAAACCCTGATACATCTCTGAAAATTGCAGCTGAAAGTCTGGCGGGCTTTACGGTGGACGTTGCTCTTTGCAAGTGAATGAAGTGAACCTTTAATTTTCCAGTTCCACAGAATGGGACTGTGGTGGAACTATACATTATGCGTTCGGTTGCATTCCATGAAATGCCTGAGCAAGCTGGTCGTTTTATGGTGATGTAAATGTGATGTGTTTTCATGGTCATTAATGTGACAAGGTGTCGAGAAAAGGACTTAAGAGAAAACATTTAATATGCATTCGAAACCTTTTGAGGTTCTTTGCACAGGGGATGTTTTACGTTGATGGATTTTTTTATTTTATTTTTTTAAGCAGCTTAACAAATGTTCTCCTGTTTTGAGGAAGTCAAAACAGAAAATGAAAATTTCAAAACACATTAAGGCAGTGCTATTATGCTTTTATTCCTCCCACATATATATTTTTTTTAATTAATTAATCTCTCTTTCAAAGGCTGAATAGGGCACAAAAAAGTGCCCTATTCAGTCTTTGAAAGAGACATTCAGACAGTTTGTTTGTTTTAATCCTGTTCCATTTCCTGTCTGCAATCATTGATTTGATTCATCTTCAAAAACAACATTGGACCGTACCAATTTAAAATATACTGTGAAAATTGAAAAATCAAGTTGATCCAAAGTTACTGATATGCTAAAAAGAAGAGAATGATTAAAGGGATGATTCAATTTTACGTATTTGTTATTGCACAATGCCAAGGTGCTTGTCAAATAGTTTGGCCCTGTTAACTGAGAAATGTCCACCATGCTAATGCTAATAGAAAGAGATCAGACAGACAGTCGATAGACTAGCTAGTTAACACTTTGTGTGCCCACACAACACTTTCAAAATAGTGACCCAGGGTGCCCAATGTTATTTTTTTTATGAAAATCACACAAAAAAATGTCCACAGACGTCCTGGGCACCGCACCGGTAATTCCCAGGACTACTGTGGACGTCTTGGGCACAAAATGTGTTTTAACAGCAAGTACTTATCATTGTGACAAAATATTTCTTTCAGTGGACATGTCTCCACCCACTGAGCATTTTTGTAGTCTAATAGACGTCTAAATGGCTAAAAAAATTGTCTAAAAACTGGGGTGAAATTAGTCTAAAAATGAACGTTTTTTTTAGCAGTCTAGGCAAAAAAACTCGGCAAAAAAACTTTGTTTCAACGTCTAAATGTAGACCGTCTATATAGACTAGACTGCTAAAAAACTTTCCTTTTTAGACTATTTTCACCCCAGTTTTTAGACGGTCATTTAGACGTCTAAAAGCCGAAAAATGCTCAGTGGGCAGTAACCATTGTGACAATTCACCTTTAGCTAAGCCCCACCCTCTCCCACTTAGACACTTTCCAGCCGGGCTCATTCATTCCAATGTAAATATGGATTTTACACATTAAATACTGGTTCATTTTTGGAACCAGACCTTCAAAATCTCTTCCAAATCCGTCAACAAGGCCTGCCATATGCACTGGAAAAATATGTGCGTGACATTTCTTTTTTTAAAACAATGTTTTATCATATAGGAAAACTATTTGTGGAGAGGTTTGTCTAACCCATGTTATGCTTAGCTGTGATTGGACCATAGCAGTTTGGGGAGGGGCTTAGCTATAGGTCAATTGAAAAAAGCTATTTGACAATAACTTTGGGATGAGTCAACCAAATGTTAAAAAAAAACAGACCCGTCTGAACTGAGTGGTGCTGTTGGGGTGTCCGACTATTTGTTGTCGGACTATTGGTTGTCGGACTATTCGCTGTCAGACTATTGGTTGTCGTACTATTGGCTGTCAGACTATTGGTTGTAGGACTATTGGCTGTCAGACTATTGGTTGTAGGACTATTGGCTGTCAGACTATTGGTTGTAGGACTATTGGCTGTCG
Organism: Electrona antarctica; assembly: GCF_951216825.1. NCBI lineage: Eukaryota > Metazoa > Chordata > Actinopteri > Myctophiformes > Myctophidae > Electrona > Electrona antarctica. The sequence continues at coordinate 10,447,060 of NC_136801.1, read as the reverse complement.
GACTATGTAGTCTACTGTACTGCCTCATCATGCACCTGTGCATGTGCTACACCGTAGTCTGTACTGCACTGTGCTCTGTGTTGGTGTTACACTAACACTAAATACTCAGCTTCCCATCATGCACCTGTGCATGTGCTACACCGTAGTCTGTACTGCACTGTGCTCTGTGTTGGTGTTACACTAACACCAAATACTCAGCTTCCCATCATGCACCTGTGCACAGTGTGAAGCTCAACAGCGCCACTTTGTCACCTGTCGGTACTCTAAACAGACAGACACACATTGCTGTTCCTTGGAGTGGCTGCACCACTCAAAAAATAAAATTGAACTATCCCTTGATTCACTTTTACAGAATATGAGTTAGTTTGGATGAGCTACAATAATTGTCTCAAACTTGTTTTAAAGCTGCTATAAGCAATAATATGTCAACATTTTAATGACCTTTTTATTTTATTTTTTTTTGGTATTCAGACAGCCAGCAATGGGTAGAACGCTCCCCAAAAAAAAGTAGTCTCTGTGACACATCTAGGGGCCACAATCTGCATTCAAAGATGTTCCTAGAAGCTTTGTCATGGTCGAAAAAAACCTGGTCGCAATGACTAACCAATCAGGAAGCAGACAGGCAAATCGACCAATGACAAAGCTTCTCGGAAAATCTTTGATTGCAGATTGTGGCCCCTAGATGTGTCACGGAAACTACATTTTTTTTCGGAGCGTTCTACCCATTGCTGGCTGTCTGAATACCGAGAAAATTAAAAATTAAAAGGTCATTCAAATGTTGACATATTATTGCTTATAGCAGCTTTAAGTGTTCTGAGCTTCCTCGACAAATAGTTGTGCTTGTATCTGTTCCTGTCATTCACACTTCATTCAGCTGCTAGCTGACAGATGGTCACATTGGCCTTTGCACAGGTCTCAGTATCTGACAGGGAAGTGCTTGTATTGTTCAGAGCACAATAGCAATCAGAGGCCATAATATCACAATCACAATGTTCGCCAGAGATTCTCGGCTTCTGTTTCTATCGCAAAACAAATGCTTCTAGTTGCCAGTTTTATAAGTATTTCCTGCATAATTGTGGGTTTCTAAGAGTTCTCTCATTGCAGGCCAAGCCGCTTTATGTCCATCTGTCTGTAATGTCCATATGTCTCTGCATGTAATTTTTGGCAACTATTTGTGAATGTTTTCTTTTTTTTTTTACTATTGATTTATGATGAGTTTCCTGTATGTATGTTTTGTTATTTTTGGTGTTGGTTTGTTTGCAAATAAAAAGGAGGGGGAAAACATATATAATATTATTATTTTAGCTTTATTGTTTTGGGTGGGTTATATAGAAATAATTTCATGGCCTACAGTATATTAGATTCATCAATATTGAGATCACAAAATTGGACGTAGGAAAATTAAGTGCTCAGACAAGTCTTTTGTAGTAGGCAGACCTACACAGGGGGCAAGTGGGTCTCCTGTTCACACAGAATGACTCGAAGGCCTCCAGACAACGCTGGTGGAAGAGGTGGGAACACGACAGGAGGACAGTGCGTCTTCCTACCTCACCTCCCTGCCCGGGGCTGCAAAGTGACGTCAGGCAGATGGCACACTCCCATACATCCTTCCGAATGACCTGCCAACAAGTTGAAAAGCAACAACTGTATTAGCGCTGTGGTTAGCTTAGCTCTGTCGACTTCCGGCGATGTTGAAAATCTGAAATGCACTCATAATTCAATGGAACAAATTCATAATGTCTTATATTATTCTATAGCTTCTCTTGAGAAGCGGATTTGCCCCTGAATGAATAGTGCCCATAAGACATGAGAGAACTCTGGACCGTTGTCCAGTATGCTAAGGCATACATGGTAATACAACATCTGCTGCTATCCCAATAAAAATGAAGGAGGCCTCCATATAGCTCCACTAATGATTAACCCAAAGACTGCTTCCTATTCCATATTGAGAGACAATCAACAGGCCTCACCGTTAAAATGTGATAATGAGAAGCATTCTGTTTTACAGTGTTTGCTCCCATGAGAAAAACATGTTCACCGTTTGATACCCCCGTGTCGAGGTTGAGCAGACCCTGTCCTGTATATAACCTTTTCGCACCAGATAAAGGAAAGATGTCTCATTTCCACCACCCTTCGTGCCCCCACCCTGCAGTGGAAAAAGCTACTGGCTGACATAGAAGTCTTGCGTGCACCTTTTTGTTCCTTTCCATGGAAGAGTCAAGGCGTTGAAAAGCCTGGTCGTTTTCTGTGTGTGTTTCCATTGTAAAAGCAAGAGGATTATTAACCTACCCACTGCTACTTGTTCTTAAATGAATGATCGACCATGAGAGAGATTCTTTCTATTGTATTCTTTCTATACGACAGATGGGATGCAGTTGCTGCTGAACAAGCAATAGCACGTTAAGTGACGAGGCAAGGCCACAAGGAGAATGAGACTATAGGATTAGATTGTGCCTTTTTCTTTTTCCACTCTCATTTTCCTCGATCCAGTCTGGTACATTTCGTTCCCCAACCTGGTTTTGTATTCTGTCCCAGTCCTCATTTCTCGGTTCAGAGACATGCTCGCTCTCCATCTGGTCGAACACCCGCCTGCTTGATGACAAGGTGCGGTCGATGTCACTCAGAAAAGCCTCGACGTCCGTGCGACAGTATTGGAGAAAGCTGTCATTTAACTCTTCCAGCTAATTAGGGGGGGAAAAGAAAGAGTGCACATCAGTGACAAAATATTAGGTGGAGGGGGAAATTCTATGAAGGCATACGGACAGGCTACTTGTTTAACATTTAGATCAAGACCAGACGGCTGTGTGTCCCACTAACATGGAGTCTTCTGTAGGGTGCGTTCGGATATAGCACACTGAGCGCACTGTGCAATAGAGGGTATGCACATGCATAAAGTGGTCTGTTTTAAAGTGAGTTTAATGTTGTTTATTGCAATCAGATTTTCTGTTTGGATGTACAGTATGAGCTGTTAAGGCAACTCAGTAGGTGTTCCCGCATAACGTCCGGGTATGATGATGATGATGTCACGCGCATACCCTCTATACAAACTAATATGTGAGTGTGCTCCCGGTGCGGATTTCAAAACGCACCCTTAATGGAAGTGAAAAAAAGCAAGGCAGACAGTGCTGAGTGGTGGAAAGTAACTAAGTACATTTACTCTAAGGCTATAGTACAAGTACTAGCCTGACACTCAGTCTGAATTTTCATTTCGTTTCACAGAACATCTTTTCTTAATGGGTGTGGCTATTCAGGGCTGGAGCCAGACTACTCAAGTACTTAAGTACAATTTTGGGGTATTTTTACTTGGAGTATTTCCAATTTTCAATAATTTTACTTCTACTCCACTTCTACAATATATGCCTTCTCAAAGGCAAATATTAAACTTTAAATACTAGTTACTTTGTAGATTTAGATTATTATTACAAAACCTCTTCCGATCTACAAGCTCACAACATTATGAGCTTGTAGATCTCCTATATTCAAAGGATTTTTAATTCATACATTTAATACTGTAACGTAGAAGAGGGAACACTGGTGGAGCTGTTTCCCCCGCGACCCGACTACGGATAAGCGGTTGAAGATGGATGGATGGATGCACACACATCCCATATAGTGTCACAGTGACCTCAGAATTGCTTTTGGGATAGGCCTATTTAATTATCACAAATATTATTAAACAACTGTTTAGGCGTTCAGATGGAGGGGTTTATGACTTCTACAGTCATGGTAAACAATACAGGCCCTGGTGAACTTTGTCTTTGGCCCACGGTAGACGTGCACAGGACAGAGGACCGGGGGGGGGGAGCAGAGGGGGGGGGGGGGAGGAGGGGGTGTTATCTTGCGTCAATCCATCAATGTCAGTAGTTATCCCCTTAATGTGTTGACACAGGGTCGGACCTCCGAAACAGGTAGAAATGGAAAGCTGGCCACCAACGGGATCAGCCTCCGTGATAAGAATGAGATTTCTGAGGCTGGTAGATTGGCTGCTGAACACCTGCTGCTCCAGTGGACAAAGATGCTTTATTGTCGCCTGCTATCGCCGGGTTAAACAGGAAGTTCACAGAAACACAAGGATGCATGGGAGTGCTGCTCCAATTACCTCGCAGCACTAAAGAAACCCAATAAACAGAACCCCGCCCCCCTCCATGGTACTGTACAGGCAACGCAACTAAGCAAATAGTCTTCCCGCTGAAAATCAAACGAGTCAGACTAGTGATGCACGATATTATCGGTAGCATAATGTAATTTAATCGGCCACATTTTTTATATTGTAATGTGCATCTCTAAAGGTGCGTTCCGACTTGAATTTAAATATTCGCCTCGGTTCGTCCCGCTTGTGCTGCGCCAGGTCGCGCCGCACCCGTTCGCGGCGCTCGCTCAACTTCTCGTCTTTGCATATAGACTTTGTATGTAATCGCGCCGCTCTAACCATCCAAATCCGAACGCACCTTAAGTCAGACCAGGTTAGAGTTCTCATAGATCGGAGATGACAAACCTTTTACTGACTAATTACGTTCAATCAAAGGATAGTGTCAAACGCAGGAAAATATCCGATGCTAGTAAGCAGATTGTAGAGGCTTATTGTCTGCATCAGAGCACCAGAGCGCCAGCATCTATCCCTGTTTCGCAATGCACTAGCTGCTAGACCTCTGGGAGATGGATTCCTAAGGTCGAGCGCAACACCTACTATCAGCTCCCAATATCTACCACACTACTTGCCACACCCAAGCCATGCTACTCATACGCTGAGTTGGCAGTGCCCGGGATCGAACCCATGACCTTGTGGTCGAAAGGCAAGTGCTCTACTGATTGAAAAAATCACACCCGTGTGAACTGAGTGGTGCAACTCCCCTCTCCCCCTGCCCCCCCCCCCTCTCTCTCTGTCTCTCATTAGCAGGCAACAGTGCAGCACTATCTCTCTCTCTCTGCTTCTGGCACAACAGCGCCACTTTTGCCCCTACTGCTACTCATAGTCACATAGGTTAACTAACACATAGGTTAACACGGACATTGCTGTTCCTTGGAGTGGTTGCACCACTCAAAAATATGTGTTTGTACGTGCTCATATAAATTATATGAATAAATGCAAGTTGGGGTCAGTGAGTCCCTCTGTAGTTGAAACCTAGAGACCTTAACTGTGATATCCGATCTACAAGCTTAAACAAAAAACACCACGGTTGTGAGCTTGTAGATCAGCTATTTGCCACACACGACAAAGTATAAATCGGGCTTCAGAGGTGTGAGATCTTTCATGGCCGCCCAGTCGCTGGCCTCTGTCTGGCAGGGCCGGCCCTCCCATCAGGCAGAACAGGCAGTTGCCTATGGCATCATGAGGGGAGGGGGGGCATCCACCAAGCAAAAAAAAACAAAACACAGTGCTTTAGAACACTTGGGGCCATGGTCATTTTTCAAGGGGGCATCACGAAAAATCCTGCCTAGGGCACCAAATTGCTCAGGGCTGGCACTGCTGTCTGGCGTACAATGACTGAAACGCAGGTCCATGACAGGAGCGAGAATACATGGGCCATTTACCACCGCTTAATCTGCTAGAACAGACTTAATTGGACCAATAAACTCGTGTCTTTTTGTTTACGTGGCATGTTACGGCATGGTTTACAGGCAAGATGATGGACAATGATGGGGGGGACGGATGAGTAGGACACACTGACCCTCACAATACATTACAGTAAACAGTACAGTGTGGCCTGCCTGCCTGCAGTCGTCAGCCTTGCATCATGAGGACTGTAGAGGCACTCTGCCTGATTACACTGCACTTAAGACATACGTAACATGAGGCCTCTTTCAAACAAGCCATCAGACATACTACAGTATACCCGTGCAAAGGAACCGCTCTTAGCGACGTATGTATGTATGTTTGTGAACGTAAAGGACGGCTTCAACCATTTTCAACCTATAATATACCATATAATTGGTCCTCATCAGTCAATAATGCTCATGATAAAACGGTACCTGCCTATACCGTCGTAGGCTGGTTTTTCTTTTTCAAACATTTCTTTTTTAAATTAATGTGAGAACAATGGCTTGTATTATAGCATGCATAATACTCAAAAAAAACTTTCCAGGAATAGAAAGAATGCAGTTTCTATTAGCTTGGATTCCCCATTGATGATGATGTCACTGGTAGGCGGGTTTCTGAACTTGTCCGCAGCCCTCCTCTGAGACACAGAGTGAGTAGACAGAAATGGTACCACCTTAGCATTGGTGAGGACCAATGATATGAATGGGTGAAGTCGTCCATTAAGAGTGTCTCCCCGAGTTATTTAATTTGACATTTTAAAATAACATTTGACTTGAGCACTGAGCAGTCAAGGGATCGGTGGCTATGGTGTGATCCCACGGTCTGAGCAGTCAAGGGATCGGTGGCTATGGTGTGATCCCACGGTCTATGGTGTGATCCCACGGTCTATGGTGTGATCCCACGGTCGTCCGGCAGTGAGACGTGGCCCCAGCCCTCTTGGAGGAGGTTTGTTTCTCACTAGGTGGCAATCTTCCCTTTTCCACCGAGCCCCCCCCCCCCCAGGCAAAAGAGCCCAAGCGTCCACCGATGCACCCTCACATTCTCTCTCCAATAAGTCAAAGTATCCCTGGGATTTATATAGCTTGTGAAATTGGACAAGAGAACAATGCCTGCAATGACAGCCACCCAGCATCAGGTATCCCTCAGCTTACTGCCATACTCTGTCCCTACCTCCCCTCCCCTCGCTCACCTATCCTTACCTATCACACATGGTAGGCAGACTGACAGGGGTCGGGCCACAGCCGAGGACCCTGCTGGAATGTCCAGACTGTTTGACTAAAACACACACTCTCCATAATTAGTTGACAAGCAGTGTATGATTCACAATGCATCAAAGGAGGTCGAAAGGGTGAGGGGGGGGCGAGTGTGCATGTGCAACGTGCATGTATGTGTATTTGTACGTATATATGAATAAGTGCACGCTGGCTGGGGTCAGTGAGTCCCTCTGTAGTCAAAACCCATAGGCCTTGGATGTGATATACTTGCCACAGCAAAATGATCAGTGGATGTCAGTGGAGGCTGCAAGAAAGTAGGCTACACAGGCAGTGGCGTGCACAGATAGACACTAGGGGGTGCTAGAGCACCCCTGCCCTTTTGGCAATGTGCCCTTTCGAAAAGAAAAAAAGTTACACTGTACAGTATGTGGACCATGGTAACATTGATCAATTCTTGATAAAAGGCTTCTAATATATTATTTAGACCCCACAATCTATAAATCTCACACTATTAAGGCAACCGGCCGGTTCCACGCGCTGCACAAAGTGCCCTTTTTTTCCACTTGAGCACCTGCCCCTCTAAATGTCTGTGCACGCCACTGTACACAGGGCAACCTGACCTTGTATGTTCAAAGTGAACGAAAGGCTAATTCATACTTTATTGAATGACTTGTTTTAAACTGTTTCAACACTTTTAAAATATATATTTTGTGTGGGCCCCCACATTATTATACAACGACGTTTGATATTAACCTTGAAGTCCTATTCCTCATGACATGTCCCATGGTTTAGATTTAGATCATCAGACAGAACAATCCATCCCTGATCAATAAAGGAGTATTTATCTTCCCCAAAAACATCCCTAAATGAGCTTTGTGGTGTCTCACACTTTGCCCTCTTTTAAAATGATTAATGGGACCTATTTAATGATGCCAATATGCCACGCCTGTAGAATCAAGCCCTCATTAATATGCCAATATGACACATCCTTAGAATCAACATTCCGAAATGTCCACGCCCCCTGCGAGAATGTCTACAGTACACTGATTCCAATCATATCTTCAGCCTGTTTGTTTAACCCATTTACACCTGAGGTCGGTTCTAAAAACGCCTTCTAAATCCTAAGAGTTTTCTGAATATATTTATCTCATTGGTATGTTCATGCCACAGATGAAGCGCAAGTCTGAAGGAAGCCAAACAAAACATAGTTTTACTCTTATGTACCTGTACACCAGAGGCGTATCTACAATAAGGCGAGGGCAGGCGTCCGCCTGTCCAAATCCATTTCTGGCCTGGCCAAAATCCATACAATGAGACAAAAACAAGACCTGAGAACTATTAATGGACAGCTGATTGGCCGGTGCGGTAGAGCGCGACCCTCAATCACCCATTAGAATGTAAATGCATGCCTTTCAGCCTTTGTATCCTACTCGTCTGGCAGGTATATCTCTTTGAAAACCTTTAGTGCTACGATTGTGCGCGGGGAGACGACAATTAACACATATCTTGCCTGCCCAAAACGTAATTCCTGGATACGCCACTGCTGTACACAAGATGTAACAATAAAGTACAACCTTGAACCTTGAACCAACGTACCTTTTTTTCAAAGAATTTGCGGCGCAGCCGTAGATCCTTTGGGGGATTGGTCTTCTTCACATTCCTGTACCACTTACGAGCCACATAGCCTCGCCAGCATGCTTGAATCCTATACAGTCAAAGGAAACACCTGAATAAATGAGTGGAAAAACGTGACAAATGCATATACAGTGTATCAAGCAATTAACACCTTTGTTTGCTTTGTTTATTTATAGTTTTTTTTTTTACTTTTGTGTTTTTTATGTTGTATGTGTTCTGCTCTATGGACCCCCCTGTGAGTGTCTTTTTTTTTAATGTTTCTTTTTGTGGCTTTCGCCTTTATTTTATTTAATTTTTTTATGGAGGGACAGACAGTAGGCTGACAGGAAATGGGGAGAGAGATGGGGGGAAGACATGCAGTAAGGGCCGTCGGGATCGGGAGTCGAACCCGCGGCACACTGCCAGACTGGATTACCAGCTAAGGTGCCTGGACCACTGAGCCATGGCCCATGCCCCCCCTGTGAGTGTCTTGAATAAAGTTTGAATTGAATTGAATAACACCATGCTGTGTGGTGTGTGATTATTACACGAGAGGATGTGCGTTATCGTGATTATTGGCACGCCAGTGATGTGCAGAAAGCCGAAAGCATCACTGACATTACAGGGAAGGGTCACTGAAAATCAATACAAAGTTATTCTGAATGATCACCTCATGCTATACGATGAAACACTCTGAAGAGAGTGCTCTCTTCCAGGATGACAAAGCCCCCACGTGTTTGTTTGTGAGTCTATGTGTTTGTCTGTTCATGGCAAATCTGGCATACCACTGTATTTATCATGTGCCAAATTCCATGTGCACGCTGCCAGTATAGGTCTATTTTAAAAAAATGAAAACATTCCATAAATGAAAAACGCTTTTAAGAAATAGTGAAAATAGCAGATCTACAAGCTCACAACGTGTTGCATCGCGTGGGCACAACACCAGAGGGAGCTCCTAGATGCGTCTCAAACATGGGGGGGGGGGGGGGGGGGGGAATGCATTCTACCAGCAGCCATTAAAAAAAATCTTGATTCCACATCCACTTTTAAAAGTGACCTAAAAACATGGCTGTCTTCAAATTATAATTGGACTTACGGTAGGCAAGTCTCCCCTACTATCTTGTCCCCTGAGAGTCAAACAACGCAATTCCTCAGCGCGCTCCACAGAAGAAGCCCTGTGGGACTCGGGAGTGTCATCTATCCTCCCCCCATACTCACACGCACACACACACCTTTCCTGTAAATATATCTAGAATTTTGTGTTGTTACTGATATGTAACGTATTGTATCATGTGAACTGTATTTCTTGATGAATTGGGTACAAAGGACCCAATTACGTGTACTGACGTAGTATTTCCCAAAACTTGCTAATGCTAATACAGTATTCAACCAATCAATGACCTGGTGGCACACTGCTAATACAGTATTCAACCAATCAATGACCTGGTGGCACACTGCTAATACAGTATTCAACCAATCAATGACCTGGTGGCACACTGCTAATACAGTATTCAACCAATCAATGACCTGGTGGCACACTGCTAATACAGTATTCAACCAATCAATGACCTGGTGGCACACCGCTAATACAATATTCAACCAATCAATGACCTGGTGGCACACTGCTAATACAATATTCAACCAATCAATGACCTGGTGGCACACTGCTAATACAGTATTCAACCAATCAATGACCTGGTGGCACACTGCTAATACAGTATTCAACCAATCAATGACCTGGTGGCACACTGCTAATACAGTATTCAACCAATCAATGACCTGGTGGCACACTGCTAATACAGTATTCAACCAATCAATGACCTGGTGGCACACTGCTAATACAGTATTCAACCAATCAATGACCTGGTGGCACACTGCTAATACAGTATTCAACCAATCAATGACCTGGTGGCACACTGCTAATACAATATTCAACCAATCAATGACCTGGTGGCACACTGCTAATACAGTATTCAAACCAATCAATGACCTGGTGGCACACTGCTAATACAGTATTCAACCAATCAATGACCTGGTGGCACACTGCTAATAAAGTATTCAACCAATCAATGACCTGGTGGCACACTGCTAATACAGTATTCAACCAATCAATGACCTGGTGGCACACTGCTAATACAGTATTCAAACCAATCAATGACCTGGTGGCACACTGCTAATACAGTATTCAACCAATCAATGACCTGGTGGCACACTGCTAATAAAGTATTCAACCAATCAATGACCTGGTGGCACACTGCTGTCTGAAGAGGCGAGCGCCGTCGTGGATCAGCCGTGTTTCATACTGCTCCTTCCTGCACATGGGACAGCACTTCCTCCCCGAAAACCTTTCAAAGGCTCGCAGACACACTCTGTGGAACACATGGGAGCAGGACAGCAGCACCTAGAGAGAGAACGGACAGCCGGCTTATGTTAACCCATTTTAGACCTGGGAACGATTCTACAAATGCCTTCTAAATCCTGACAGTTTTCTGAAAAACCTTATGTTTCTGTATCAGTGGTTCTCAAAAAAGGCACATTTTCACGATTTTTCAAAAATAGCAGACCTACAAGTTCATAGCGCGCCACTCGGTGGCGCGCTATGAGCTTGTAGATCTGCTATTTTTCAATAGCTAAAGCATAACATAATGCTAACACCAAAAGGGGTTCCCGCCCAAAATGGGTTTTAAAGCACTGTTGGCCTTTGGTGGAACCTTTGCTTTAGCCGTGATACATTCTCCATCATGTGTTTCTGTTGCTTCTGTGTTCTTCTTTGTGATCAAGGAACCCGGAAGTAGCAAATCCATTCAGTGTCATGTTCAAAATCACACTTTGGGCAAACACAACACAAGCAAAGTGAATTCTGCCAATATACAAAAGACCTTAATGCACTTTATTTTTGCCTAATGGAGGCGCTGCCTATTATCACATTACAGCGATATTGGTGACCTATTGATTTTTGTTCTGAACTTCCGTCAAAGGTAACCTACGATTTTCCCAACTATAAACGTCTCCTCAATAGAGCGTACCCTAGCCTAGCATATACCGCTCTCCATCTTTCTCTCTTGTGCATTGCACATTCATTGTGGAGATCTCTTCATCATACTCTCTGTCTTATAGACTGTTGAACTGAGTGAAATGTCGTGTGCGGACATTACAACTCATAGTTTGAGGGTTGTGGGGTATGTTCACAAAATGTCTATGTCTGAGTGGTACAGCCGTATTGTGTGTGTGTGTGTGTGTGTGTGCGTGTGTGCGTGCGTACGTACGTGCGTGCGTGCGTGATTTTCCAAGAGAGACACAGCATAACCCCCACTGTGCTAGCTGTGCCCCCCCCCACCCCACACCACCACCCAACACACAAACACACAAACCTGTACAGGATCTCTTTTATCGTCTGCGAGGACACAGTCGCCGCAGTGGGGCTTGGCACACAAACCAGTTTGCTCTGATCTCTAGAGGGCAGGGGGGAGGGAGGGATATTGATTTCCCATTGTTTTTGGCCTGACCAACACACACTCCATCACCAGAGAAAGGGGCCCCCTGCAGTGCACAATTTCCAGCAGCTCGACAAGCCATTAGACCTGAGAGAATTTCCACTTCTCACTTAGAAACGCTCAAGGTTACAAGAAGCTACGTATACCCCATGTCAGAGGGAATATAGAAACTGAAGGCAAAATGAAATCAAAGATATTTTCAGGTGATATTGATATTCAAGTTTTAGCAGGATGAAATAACGAATAGGTCTAGCCCAAAGGAATACATACTCATGTGGAGTGATCGCTATATGTGTTGTTTCTGAACTGCCCTATCAATACTGGAAAACACAAGAATTCAACCCATGACGACCCCCACCATTTCACCATGAATGAAGGGGCTTGCGGATGTATGTCAAATCAACAGAGATTCCCCACTTGTCACTTTCTCCTTGTTAGCAGGCACTAATTAACATTTTTTTCCCTGAGTCAAACTAATATTTACACGCGCGTCTATGGCAACTGTGCTTTGTTGAGGCCATGTATTCTAGGCCCTGCATTCTTGAGGAGATTGGCATCTTAAAAGGGGATCAGAAAGGTGCAAAAGACTGAATGACCCTCACAGTAACACACTGATTGCTACATCATCGCGTCACAGTTGAGTTCCAAGGCAGTATGGGTAAATTTGTACAGTTGTCTACACAGATTAGAACACAGAAGAGCCGGTGGGAGGGGGATATTGTGTGTGTGTGTGTGTGTGTGTGTGTGTGTGTGTGTGTGTGTGTGTGCGTGCGTGCGTGCGTGCGTGCGTGCGTGGGAAAGGAGTGATGATGCACAAAAAAAGTCATTCAGGAAAGATTTTCTCACAGAAAATCAACAGCAGGCATATTGTGTGAAGGTTTTTTTTTTACCTGCGGCTGAAGGCGGAACTCCTCTCTGCATATCACACAGGGCTGTGTGGAGTCTCCCTGCTGGGTGGACCTGACCTTGACCCCAGTCCACTCATCCACTGTCAGCCTTCTAGGTGGGGATGCCACCAAACCCATCTTCTGTGCTGGAAGAGATTATAATAACGGAACCGCATCCAGTACACACACGCACGCACGCACGCACGCACGCACGCACGCACGCACGCACGCACGCACGCACGCACGCACGCACGCACGCACGCACGCACGCACGCACGCGCGCACACACACACACACACACACACACACACACACACACACACACACACACACACACACACACACACACACACACACACACACACACACACACACACACACACACACACACACACACACACACACACACACACAATATGAATATCTGAATATGAATATCTCTGCTGTCGGGAAGAAACCACTTAACGCCAAAATGTTCATTTTTCAGGAAATGAAAAATATAACATTTTCAGGAAATTAATGAAACCTTATATTTTGAAAACAAAGCAATACGGCCTCATCAAAGCTGGTATTGTGACTTTATATATTGTCAATTACTTCCATGAGAGGGGGAGAGGTGGTGGAGTTAGCTGTTTTATAGCAGACAGTTTGAGGGTCCAATGGAGTACAAGTGCTTTTTACTACTTTTCGTTGGTTCAATATTTTCGAAACAACACACAGACGTAAAGGGTGTTCAATAGCACTGATTTATGCAAAAAATAATAATCAAAAACCTCAAAACTGGAGTTAGGTGGTTTCCTCCCGACAGCAACGATATGCGTGCACACATACGGTAGGTACATTTAAACCATGTGGTTATTTCTATACCACAGTGATTTGCGATTCGTTACTGTCGATGGTTTTCGCACCCATCATTGTATTTTATATTATGAAAAAGTGGGTTGGCCATCTCTCGCAGTTCGTAGAGAGCAACATTGTATTTTATTGTGTGGTAAACTTCCTTTGTATCTACAGTATATCCTCGCTTTTAGAACCAAAAAACATAAAACATGTTCACTGACACACATTAGATATATCAATCCACGTATGAACATTGAACAAGGAAAGACTGCTTTCATTTATTATGCTCCGCACAAATGGAACAAACTTCAGGACAGGTTCGATTGCCTCCAGACATTTAGGGTGCTTCTTGAGGACACATCACACAGTGACTGCACCTGTTTCATGTAACCCTATATTTATTTACATCTGTGATTTGTTTTAATGTAGTTCAAATGTCTGTTATTGTTTTCCATTATATGTATCGTATAACTGCACTTGTTCTTATGCTGTAATCGGGGCGTCCTCGAAAAAAGAGAGCTTGCTCTCAATGGGCTTCCCTGAGTAAATAAAGGAAAACGTCGATCAATTTCCAATTCTCTACTGTACCTAATGTCAAACGAGGCGGTGCGGGGTCAAGCACATACTCTCTCTCCTCCTGGCTTTGGTGCTTTTGCAGATGTTTCTGTTTCTGAGTCCCTGTGTCCCGTTCCCTTTTCCTGCAGGCATCTGTGGATGCTTTTCTGCCGTGGATGGTCTTCACAGGGTTATGTGACGACGACAACGTCTGATCCAGCAGGTTCCGTGCTATGTGGTCTTGGAAGGCAGCCGAGGTGATGGCCAAGTTGTTGCTAGATGTTGTTTTTGCAGTCATGCCCTGTAAACATGGTCAGTTTTCACTGCAGTGTTCTATCTAAGACAGTGGTTCTCAAACTTGCCAATTTGTGGTGTCAAGGACCCCCAAATTGATATTTATTTGCCCGCGGACCCCCATCAGAAATTGTTTTGGGCAGAGATCCCCATAGGAGATCTCCCAGCAGAGATCTGAGAAGGAAAAGTACTTTCAAGATTTTTCAAAAATATAATCAAATGTACAAGCTTGCAGCATGGCACGAAGTGCGGTGAGCTTGTATATCTGCTATTTTTGAATGGTCAATGTAAGAGATATGGATAAAGTGATTAAAATGATGATGACATTTGCTGCTGAGGGACCCCCTGGAACCACCTCAAGGATCCCTAGGGGTCCCAGGACCCCACTTTGAGAACCAATGATCTATTATCTAAGATATGCAAACTCATAAATGTCAGACCTATGATTTAATGTCTATGATTGCAAACTGTTAGCCTATCAGTCTTCTTCTCACCATGTGTGATAATGCAAATGCAAATAAAATAATTGCACGAATAAACTGATAATAAAAATATGTAAATCGATAAATGCGGGGCGGGCTTCAATGTCAACAAAAAAATGTCCCTTGACTTTAGTCATCTTATAGGCTATAATATATTTTTTTTTTTACAAATGTTGTGTATTTCTTCCTTTGCAAAATAGAACATCTAATGAGCCTTGTTTATATGAAAAACGAAACAGGAAGCGTTTTTCTTTTTTCCCCATGCCCTACAGGCATAGCGAATCCCATTCAATTCGGCTGGCAAATAATGACAAACAATGCTAAGGTCCAGGAACAACGTGCTGTCAATACCTTTAGCCACTTTCAGGGAAAAACACAAGCACATGCAAACAAAAACAAACATTGCCTCTCGGCTTTCACAAGCTAGCTCTAGCTTTCATGAATGAACAAATTGATAGAGTGAATGAAGCTAGAAATCCAAACCTTCCGCATTGTCGTCCGTTGAGGGTCAGTGTTTTATGGTTGCTAAGTGACAGACCACGCCTTCTCCTTCTGCAGTCTTCACATGCCTGCACTATACTAGGCCTACTTGCCAAAACAGTGTTGACAGACAGACAGTGATCTCAATTGGAATGAATGAATGAAATTCAAACCCCAACTCTCTGTGATGTTGAAGGCTTAATGTGCTCTCAAAGGGGTTACGGTTATTTCATATTTTAAAACACTTGTGGGGTCATTTTCACCTGTCTTTTGTGTGCACCAGCACCTCAGACAGTTTTCAAGTTGCTTCATTCAATATGTAGATATTTCATTATTCATTTGATCAGATCTGTGACATGTCCCTGGTTCTGATGACTGATATTGTTCTAAAGCATATGGGGATGAGGAACCCAAGTGTTTTACTTATAAGTAAAAGTATCAATATACTGCAATGTAGAAATACGCTGTTACAAATAAAATACAGGTAATCCATTATTATTATTATTTATTTGCGACGGTAGGTCACAGATTACTATGAAAACGTGCAAAACCTGCCTGTCGCTCCGTCACTCCCGCCTCCATATATGGTTGTCAGTCCATCACCCCTTAGTTGTGACATTACGCCTCAGAATTCATTCCATATGTTGATCTGACCCCCCCATCGACAGGTGCTCTTATATGGTGGTTTTGAATAGAGAGGATAGTCGTACCTAGTATGAGTATCGCACCTATGCAGCAGTTAGGCATGCACACAATACGCACACTAACCTGTGTCAAATTCCCTGCTGTCGTTAAGATTTTAATTAGGTGTCCAGGTGCCAAATATTTGTAATTAGGGAAGCAAGTTAATTGCTTCAACTGTGTAGTTTACAACCGTACACACACACACACACACACACACACACACACACACACACACACACACACACACACACACACAGACAGACAGACAGACAGACAGACAGAAGGAGACGTGGCACATTTATAGTAGGATTTATGCTGCATAATGTCCAATCTTGTCAGATGTTGTATGTTGCTAACTGCCTTGTTATGTAAATGCAGGATTTTGTTTCATATTTGTGTATGTTATATTTGATAACTGTTTTGAAGGTGCATATTGTTTATAACTACAACTCTGATTGGTGACACAAGGCTTGAGTCAAGTGACTTTCTGAAATTTTGTGCATAACAGTTTGTATATTTGTTTGATTTATGTAATGTCACAAGCATTTCTGATTTAAGTTCCTTTTCTGTAATTTATAGGAACTACACAAATACATATTTCTGAATAAAACCCTAAAACAACGGAAACAGCTACATTTCTCTGATGGGAAATTAGGCCATTTTCATCAATAATTATCATGGGGGGGTTTTCCCATGGGCATCTCTCCCTCTAGTGAGTATGTTTGTCAGATACAACACACAAGTTCCATCTACTGTAAGTCATATTGTCTATTGGCTGCTACTTCTATGATCGCTCAATACCTAAACAATGCACGGCCACAACAAACGTTACTGACCTGTGCTCCGAGGAGCACCTTTTCTAGTTTAGCATTGCATTCATTTGCAAACTAGTACCTGCAGTGGCCCTCAATGCCAGTAATGATTATTTTATTGTCAAGAAGGTGTCAGGGAATTGTTGGAACCTGACCAAAGAAGACTAGTCTACGGTGTGTCTATAGGTGACTCACTGAGCTGTCGTCAGAGCAGTCGCTGAACAAAGCTAAGCTGCTCATACCTGTGCTCTGAGCTAAGGGATCCCTCCCAGGTCACCCTTACATGGAAAACCATACACACAAACACACCAGAGTCCACACACGCACGCACGCACACTCATGCATATACAAGGGTGTGTGTGAGCACACAGTCAAACACACACACACACACACACACACATACACACACACACACACACACACAGAGTCTCTCTTTCTAAGTGCGATGAAAAGTATTCTTTATTTCTCACACAATACAAGGGTGTGTGTGTGTGTGTGTGTGTGTGTGTGTGTGTGTGTGTGTGTGTGTGTGTGTGTGTGTGTGCGTGCGTGTGCGTGTGCGTGTGCGCGTGTGTGTGTGCGCGTGCGCGCGCGCGTGTGTGTGTGTGTGTGTGTGTGTGTGCGTTTGCGTGTGCATGTGTGTGTCTTAAAATGCTTTGCTGCCTTGATTGACTTTGATGTGCTCAGACAGAATCGGTGAAAACAGATGGTGGAGAGGAGCAGGGCCACGACGGTGAGGCCTGTCAATCCAGGGAGTCCTCTTAAGAAAACAAAATGAAGATGTAGCTCTGAGAGCAGAGGAAACCCCTGCGTTTCTCAAGAGGCTGCTGCATTCTTGAGATTAGGGCAAGAAAAACGCAGACCACTGCCGTTAATGCCCCAGACAAAGGCGTGGAACAATTTATTAGTTAAGAATTCAAGCCCAGGGCTCAATCAAAGGGCTGTCGTCCACAATGCCAGACTCGGGGCCTCAGCTTTTTTCTCTCCTTTTTTTTTTTTCTTCTTTTTTTTAAAGTAAATAATCACGCTTAAAAGATATGGCAAAGATGGGGCTCAGGGCCCTCATAAAGCCTGCATTCTTCCAACTGTCATCTGAATGGATTTCGGTGTGCACCTTTACTTTCAATAGCAACACTGTTTGTCTTTTTCTTTATAAATACCATTTTAAAGAGCTTTTTATTTAACTTTCTTCACCCCCTGAACCTCTCTACCTGATCTGTGGTATTTCGTAAAGAAAAACTCACCTTGTCGTGTCGAGTTGATGACTTAAGAGAAAGGCAGGAACATAAAGGAGACTTGAGAGAGAACCCTTTGCTGAACTGCTTCGCAAACTTGTACGCCATGACAGCTTGAAAAGGAAAACAAGAATCCTGCAATTTGTCTATATGTTTAGATACTCTGATATTATTCTGATATACATTCTTTATTTATTTATTTATTTATTTTTAACCAAGTGGCCAATAATGTTTTTACCGCTTTTTCTGCCCAATTTAGTTGTTATGCAAATGAATTGCTCCCCCCCCACACACATGTACTGCGCTTGTATCCTACTGACTCCCCTGTCAGTGAGGAGGCCCCACCGGGAGGACGCAGTACGCAGCAATGACCAATATCACCCAACCCGCCCAACTTCCCTCCCCCGAACATGGGCCACTTGTGTTCGTGTAGACCAGGGGTGTCCAAACTTTTTTCAAAGAGGGCCATATCAGAAAATATTAAAACCCCCCCAGGGCCAACTACATAATTTACCTTCGAATTTAAACGATTCAATTTAACTATCATCATCAATATTTAATATCAATGGTCTTATTATACTCTTTTGTCAGGTGTGTGCTGTGAACAAAAATTGTATCTCAGCCTTTTTTCAGCCTTATGTCACATTACCAAATGTAACCAAGCAAGCAAGATAAAACGAAATAAAAAAAGAAATATAAGGAACAAGGAACACTGACAAATTGAATGCCACAGACGAAAAAGTCCACACTATGTATCCATAATGTATAAATGATGGATACGGGGTCAGGCCAACGAGGCCTATCCGGGGAGGGGTCAGAATGAAATTTGGACTTAGACTGTTTTTCGTCTGTGGTACTCAATTATACTCTGGGAAATGCAGAGGATAAAAAACTTGAATGTACAAATGTCCCATACTGTTGGGCAGGCCGTTCATAATACAATTCAGGCATGAAGCTGCAGGCCGTATACAAATTCGCCCCAGGACCACATTTGGCCCGCGGGCCGCACTTTGGACACAGCTGGTGTAGACGCTGGACAAAGCCGGATGCTGATTAACATCCGGAGAGTAAGATAATAAGGGCACTCCTTCTGATGGCACATGTTTGCCCAGTCAGATAAACATGTAATATAATCTCAGAATGATAGGACAGCTTGGTAAATGGAAGTGATGAATGCTGTATTGTATTTGTATGTTTTTATAGTACAGCCCTTTTTTATCAGCTTGCAGAGCTTTCTAGTCTAGTCACGTGGTCTAGTAGCGATGTAGTGGCGATAATTTCATGATTGGCTGGCCTCTAAGCAAATGGGAGACTAGCCCTATACGGCCAATGGGATATTTCTGGCAGAAGCATTTGAAGGCTGATTTCACCCTTCTGCTGGGACACTAAGCCCCGCAGCCAATGGGACACTAAGCCCCGCAGCCAATGGGACACTAAGCCCCGCAGCCAATGGGACACTAAGCACGATCTCCCCCACCGCACCATGACTCGAGAGAGACTGCAAACGCGACTGCAGAAAGCCCCACTAAGGTATATACAATATGCAAGAGAATGGAATGCAAGCTGATATATAATGACTTGAGTGATTTCCTGTTTTACTTCTTTTGCTGTATATGCTAACTGAGAATGACCTGGCAGGATTTCAAGCCAAATCACAGTGATTCATCTTTAGACACCTCAACAGAGAATCGTGCAAAATATAGCATTGTCACAGCAATCAATATGAGAGCAAATTAAGCACGTTAGACACGTGAGTAAATACATAACACGTTCATGACACCGCTTCGGGTTCATACCCATAAAACTAGGTCTGGTGAACATACATCATATATACCGTGATATATTGCATTGTTGTCAAATAAGTAATTACCCTGAGATATGGATGAGAGAGGGCAGCCCATAATGGCTAATTAACAATTATGTCAGCCTGCGAGATGACCAGGGAGACCAATCACTTTGATAGGAGACAGTGGAAAATCCAATTATTTTATGACTTGTCCCATAACCCTTCCCTAACACGACTTTAATCCATTGAGACCTGGAACGCATCCATGTCACGTTAGCGTTTAACCACATTAACCATTAACCCATTTTGGGGCGGGAACCCCTTTTGGTGTTTTAAACATTGTTATAATTTAGCTATTGAAAAATAGCAGATCTACAAGCTCATAGCGCGCCACCGAGTGGCGCGCTATGAACTTGTAGGTCTGCTATTTTTGAAAAATCGTTAAAATGGGCCTCAAATCTTTCAGAAAATTGTCATGATTTAGAAAACATTTTTTTTAAAGTTTCGACGTCAGGCCTGAATGGGTTAATCACTCTGTGGTGAATCGGAGTCGCCCCGTGGTCATCTGGGAGGGAACCAATCAGGTGGGCGAGACGGACGGGCCACGCCGCTCGCCGTTATCTCCTGCGTCATTGCTGAGCAAGGAGGCCATAAAAGAACGCCGCCATCATTATAGCCCGTTTGGTTGCTCTTTTCCCCCTGAGAGATGGAGCCCCTAATGATTAGACAATGTCCTTTGTAAATGAAATACAAATCACCCCGGGCTTTTGGTTTTTACTTCATTTACTAAGTGCTACATTACCTCATACTTTGGACCTAACAATGGATTTCCCATAAATCTCCAGACAGTTGAAATAACGAAAGGGCTCACATATCACGAAATGTGCCAGCGCTTATTAGCACTTGAGAAGTTATTGATCGAGCATTTTGATTAATGTCTGCCGGCGGGCCGGCTACCCTGGTACTCTGAGGGCCCGCGGAGCAGTAGTGGAAGACGTACTGTGTTCAACATTTTAGGCTGCTTGAGTAAAAGTATAGAAGTATTGGCATCAACCAAATGTCAAACCGGTTCCCGGCAAGTCAAACGTTTTCGAAAATAGTTGATCAACATTAAGCTCACAATGAGTTGTGATGTGGCACGCTGCACTTGTAGATCTGCTATTTTCAAATTAGCCTATAAAATAGGGCTTAATTGGTTAATATGTATGCTTATAGTCTACATATATAAACCAAAGGTAAATCTACAAAGTATAACTAAAAGAAAATGGTAATACTCAAATAAAGTAAATATACAGTAATATATATACAGTACCTCAACTTGAGTAAATGTACTTTCCACCACTGCTACTGTACCACTGGCTGAGAGTTCTCCCTCTCAATTACCTTCACTTTGTGCTGACTGCCAGCCTGAACCCAAGAGGACATCCTGTACCAATACTGAACCCTGGAAGAGGACATCCTCTGCAGTAAATGTACCAATACTGCAACATTCCAAAAGTAGTGGCATCAACCATACATTATACTTACCCCCCCCTTCTATTTTGCCTATAAATTGGAGGTCTAGAACCTGGGGCCATGTGATCAGTGACATCACAAAGATGTACTCGTTGGCTTGCAAAGTATACATCTTTGTGATGTCACTGATCACATGTCCCCAAGTTCCCCAAGTATTTTGCCTATAAAGGTCTAGAACCTGGGGCCATGTGATCAGTGACATCACAAAGATGTACTCTGGCTTGCAAAGTACAGTACATCTTTGTGATGTCACTGATCACATGTCCCCAAGTTCCCCAAGTATTTTGCCGATAAATTGGAGGTCTAGAACGTGGGGCCATGTGATCAGTGACATCACAAAGATGTACTCTTTGGCTTGCAAAGTACAGTACATCTTTGTGATGTCACTGATCACATGTCCCCAAGTTCTAGACCTCCAGTTCTATCAACAACACATGAGTGTCACCAAACTGAAGATCATGACTAAGTATACTTAAAGGGGAATACCCCCCCTCTATTTTGCCTATACATTGGAGGTCTAGAACCTGGGGCCATGTGATCAGTGACATCACAAAGATGTGCTCTTTGGCTTGCAAAGTACATCTTCGTGATGTCACTGATCACATGTCCCCAAGTTCTAGACCTCCAGTTATATAGGCTACACAGAAGGGGGGGGGGACTTTTTTAAAATTATTTCCACACAACATCTCTAACTAAGGTATATTAATGACATAGTTCAATGTTGAAAATGAGTGGAATTCCCTTTCAAAGTACGAAAAGTTAGTATAGGCTACTCATTTTGCAGAATGTCCCATTTCACATTGTGAGCTTGTAGATCAGCTATTGTCAAAAGGCCATAATACTGTATAGGACTGAACACTGAAGTGGTTAAAACTCTCACTCCGCTGCCGACTTGTTCTCTATTAGTTTTAAAGAAACGTTAGGGATTACTTCAGTTGTATCATAATAGCTGCAGGCTCTGCACAATATCGTTGCTATCGGGCAGAAACCTTGCATCTCCATATATATTCTTTTATTTGTTTCTCCCCGTCAATGATTCTGAATGCCGTATTTCGTCATACAACAGTGTATAGTGTATATATACAACAGGTATATACAACAAAAGTATAGGGAAAATAGCCTATCTATAAGCTCGAAATGCATTTTGAGCTTGTAGATCTGATATTTTTTCTATTTTAGAATTGCTTTAATCCATTTTGGGCGTGAACCCCTTTTGGTGTTTTAACTAAGCATTATGTTATACTTTAGCAATTGAAAAATAGCAGATCTACAAGCTCATAGCGCGCCACCGAGTGGCGCGCTATGAACTTGTAGGTCTGCTATTTTTTAAAAATCGTAAAAATGCGGCACAAATCTTTGAATATATATTCTTTCAGAGCGAACGTTTTTTTTATTTCGACATCAGGCCTAAATGGGTTAAGTAAAAGTGAAAATGGATAGGTCTGTGGGTTTTTATAAATATTGAACCAATGACGACTGTAGCAGGTGTGGTGAACAATAGAAAATTCCACCGCATTCATCGGTTCTGGACTGTTCTATATGTTATTATGTAATTTGCCACACTGTAGAAATTAATACACTCACCCTCACAAAGGCTGTAGTCATTAAAAAGAACATTTGACCTTTTTGCAACCCCGTCTCCATATATCGCCTCACTTATAGGATGGATGGTAGCATTTCTGTCTATTCAATCTGTGGCTGTGAGTAGGTTGAAAACGCATTAGTGAGGAGGCAAAGTGTTCCTTTAACCACTTAAAACGTATCTACTTTGTTGTGCGAAAAATTACCAGCAAGCTTGTAGAATCTTGCTATTCACAGCGAATGCGTATTTTCACCAAATGTTCACTATAGCATGCCAGAATTGATACGCTACACTATATGGTTCATGCAGTCACGGTAACAATTCTGTTAACCACCTTCTTCTCATGATGCTGTTCTCTCTTGATGGGAGCATAGTCAGCGTCATCCACGTTCATCTATCAACAACACATGAGTGTCACCAAACTGAAGATCATGACTGTGATGCCAGACATAAGTGCCAAAGCTTCCTCAATTTCCATATAATGTCATCGAAGTGTAAAAAAATCACACCCGTGTGAAGTGAGTGGTGCAACTCTGTGTGGGGGGCCCCCGGGGGGTCCCCGGAAGTTCCAGACCCACAGGACCACGGCCAGGGTTCCGGCCGGGTTCCCGCGAGCCGCCCCACGTCCGAAACGGTTGAGAAATGACAGAGTTACCGTGTCGGGGTCCCTCTACTGTACCCTCTACTGTACTGTACTGTACTGTCAAAAATGAACGAAAGTTGCACTAATATTTTAGAAATAGGTCAACAATACAAATTAAGTTAGTTTTGTGGATTAATTTACTTTTCATGCGTGGCCCCAGTGCCCCCCACAAAATGACAGGAACTACTTAATATTTCACCAGAACCAGAGCAGAACTCCCACCACGGGAGTCGGGCAATCAATTAATAAAGTTGCAACCACTATATTAATGGCAAGTATTTCATACAGCTTAAGTTAAAACAATCTGAACTATCCCTTTAAACATTTGAAAACTTGAAATTGGACATTACTTCAGTATATTTTAATGCAAATACTTTTGTACTTTTACATTTTTGAATAGCATGCAGGCTTTTATTTGCAGTATTTCTACATTAGTATTTGTATTGGTACTTTGGTACAAAATGTTAGCGATGCATTCTTCCACCATGAGGGACATCTTTATAGTGTCTGTTCCTACCCATGTATCATCAAATCACACATTTAAAATGGAGGAATCAAATGTGACAGCAAGCTCTTATCACACGATATCCCAATATAAAGACATAAATCTGTTACAAGTTCCACCATATTTCAAATCCTAGATCACTTTTTACGGAGCTCAACATGCTGCAGCAGAGGCTTCAAGACGTGGCAGCAACCAATCATTTCTGGTGTGGTGGCGCGGCCATCTTTCTCCATAATGGACAATAATTGAGCAGAATCCATCACAATGGCCAAAAATAGAACACCATAATGGCCATAAATTGTTCCCCATGAAGGCGTGAGCACAGAAAATCTGACCTCCCCCGCTGAGCCTGAGAGGCATTGCAACTTCCACACATGCACGTTCACGCTTGTATTTGACTGCATGCTGATTACAAATGATACGCAGTCGAGACAAATCAGACCTTTTGTGATTGCGGCAGATTGACCCTTGTTGAGTGTTATGGACAAGATGTACATGTGCAGCGTTTAAGTTGAATGAATGAAAGCGGGTTGATTTGACCACTTAAACCCTATATAATTTGTTGACCGGCCGGAGGTTCCTCATATGCCATTAGTTCAACGACCCATTGTTCCACTTCCGTGGTACCATTGGTCCATTATAACTAACCCTAACCTATCCCCGTTTGGAACATAGGCCTACCCCTCCACCATATAGCTCCGTTTGTACGATTTTGCCAACAGTATAGCTTGTTATCGTTCTCTGCACATCGTATCCAAAAAGTAAATGCAGTCCTCCCAAATACAATTTAAGCGACGGGTTGAAAATCAATCTTTTAGTCAGCCTTTAGTCAGTGCCATGCATGGTTTCCCATTGTCGCCGAAGCGGGAGCCGTCGCCTACATTTTCTTTTCCGTGAAAAATGCAAGCATCCGGTACCTTTCACCATCACATTCTGCTGGCCCGGCACACAACGAAGCAGAACCTCATCTCCCTCTTAGCTATATAGGCCTAGCGGAGGACCCCAACATCACCCTAGCCCAGTGATTCTCAACCAGTGGACCACCAGTTCTCCTTGAGGGGGTTCCAGCCAGGTCGTCCCCAGCTAAATGATTGGTAACCAAAGATCTTCAACCCTTGAGAGTGGAAAATTATTTCATTTTACACTCTCAAGAGTAGATGTGCTATTTTTGGTGATTGTTCACACCATGATAGGGACACTTGGGTTCAAAATCTTTGCCTCCACTGGTATCTAATGCAAATATCAAAAATGATCTTATCGGAATATAATCAGGGGTGGGAAGGTCTGGACAACAATGGCATGCTTGCTGTCAGCATGTTGACAATAATGCCGACCTCCTCAAAGAGAAAGAAAGAGTACAGTAATGGCAATTAACTGATTTAAAAATTTTAAAGGAGCACGGGAAGTAAATAAACAAGCCTGGAGACTTCCTTCAGAAACCTCGCCGTAAATCAACGGCAGCAGCAGCAGCAGCAGCAGCTATTTCATCTGATTGAAACGAGTGCAGGAGCCTGAAGTTTGCCTGTGCAGCACGGAATGTGTTTGTGGTGAGTCTCGTAAATGCCAAGTTCTTTGGGCAATAAGAATAAATATCACAACCACTCTCTAGAATTACCACATAATTGGGGACTTTCCGCGTCTGCACAGGACCCCGCTGTCTCCTCCCACCCGTCCATGTACTGCAATGAATGAGTCCATGTTCCAGGTGATGAGGGGTGGCAGCGCCACGCAAAGAGGGGATATTTTATTACCAAAAATGGAGTTCAACAACAGGTTCAACGGCATGGCTCAAAACAATAACAACAGCAACAACTATTGTGCTGACAAACAATGCAGCATTTGGTGAAACTCTTGACTTAGTTTGAAATGAATGACGTGTCCCTATTGTGGGCATGTTGTTACATTTTCAAAACTTTTCAAAGGTTTTCAAAGGTTTTCAAAAATGTTATAGCAGATCTACAAGATCTACAAGTATTTTAACTATTTGTCATATAGCAAATATAAAGCTTAAGTTGTTAAAACTACACCTTTAGACCTTACAATTCACGTAAAGTAAAAGGCCTTGCGATTACATGTAGAAGTTGCACTGCGTTGCTATCAGATAGTGGACCGACACAATTGACACATGTTGCTTATCCATTCAGAAAGAAAGTCATTCACCACACAGCTTTGAAACTTCAAAGCGTGTTGAGGTTCTGCCAAACAAGCAGTCTCTTCACTCTCTTGGCCTCTTGTTGTAATTTCAGCGAGTGATGAAAGGTGCAGATAGCAACACTTATTTACCTGTTTTTATGTGTGCCAAAGGCAAAGCTAGATTTGTTTGTGCTCCCACTATCTGTCTGATCAAACCTCTTCCTCCAATGAATAATGCATGTTTATCATATGAATCTTGCCTTTTGTGGCAGAAATAAAGAGAGTGATATATGACTCAATATTCACAACATAAACTTTAATGTTATATCAAATCTATAATAAAGGGGGACGGGTTAGGGGAGGGGATGATATTCTGATGTCACTGTCAAGGTTTCAGCCTCCAGGAGGAAACCGGCCTAAATACAAAGGAAAAACATCATTGCACAGAACAACCACACCAATGGGGTCTAATGAAGTACTGTCACCTCATAAACACATGAAAAACTGGAAAAAATCACGGCACTCCATCTTTAATACTTTGACTATTCGAACAAAGCAGATCTTCAATATGACATGCTGTGAGCTTGTAGATCTGCCATTTGTGTCCGGGTAGCTCAGTCGGTAGAGCACTCTTCTTTCAATCGCAAGGCCATGGGTTCGATCCCGCCACCCCTGGCACCACCAACTCAGCGGAAGAAGAGCACAGCTTGAAGTCGTGCAGTAAGTACAGTATTGCAGGGAGCTGATGGTAGGTGTGGCGCTCCACCTCAGCAATCCATCTCCCAGGGGTCTAGTGCATTGTGAAACATTAAGTCTCAATGACTTAGATCTCAATGACTTAGATCTTAATGACTTAGATCAGCATCTCCAAATCTGAGGCCATGGTTCTCAGCAGGAAACCGATAGTCAAAGTAGGGAACTAGAAATGCACTCTGTCTGCGCTTTGCACACAAGTTGGCCATTAATGGCTTACTTGTGCGTGAGCAGAGCGCGCAACTTATCTCTGACTCTTGTCAACTTACCTCTATAAAATAACAAATAAAGATGAAACCCATGAACAAACATTTAAAATAAAACTTACACCAATCGAAAACAAAATTCCTTTCCTATAACAACTGTTACCCAAAACCTTCGAGAATTAAGGTGTTCTTACCATAGACTGTAAAAGGTTCTTACACCTAATTAACTTTCCACAAATTACGATGTGTTGCAAAGAAGTATAACAATTCTATTGTCCAGTCAAACCAATTCACAATCTCCGATTGGCCGAGGGGACCACCAAAAATTCACAATCCCTGATTGGCCTGAGTGTCACCGACGTACGCATGCAGCGCCCTGATTGGCTGAGGGTGTCAACGACATACTCAGCCAAAAACAGTACTTGCGCACGCTCTGCTCGCGCAAGTAATGAGAATATATCCATATACTAATATTGATGACGGGCTTAATTGTGACAGCAGGTCGCATTTACTATGACATCAGGGATCTCCATCCCTGATGATGTCGCGTGATGTCACGACTCACGAGACCTGGGAACCATATGGGGGCATGTATGGGGATTTTGAGTGATACACTGACTGACTGACGGGAAATGCACGATTTACTGCGACCTTTGTTCGCAATTATATCCATAGAATTAGACTGGATATTGTACTAAAATATAAATATCGGATCGGGAAAAATCTGTATTGGCAGATACTCGATAGATGATCAGAATCGGATCGGGAGCAAAAAAATGTGATCGGGACATCCCTATTTGACAGCCCTTTACTACCATCCCCTTTACTACCATACGCAAGCAACTGATGACAATTCCCAGCTAGGCTTGGCTTAGACGTTGATTAGCAGTTTTTTAAATGTCTATATAAGACCGTCTATATAAGACCGTCTATATATAGACGTTGAAACGACGTCGTTTCAACATCTACTCTAAGCCTAGACCGCTAAAAAACTAAAGTTTTAGACCAATTATAACCCATTTTTAGACGGCCAGTTAGACGTGTTTTAGACGTCTAATAGTCTGAAAAATGCTCAGTGGGTTAGGAAAATAGAAACAGGTGAAAACAGGTGAACAATGCTAAGTGGGTTAGGAAAATGGAAACAGGTGCTCCCAATCTGATTAACCAGAGGCAAATCTACACCCACACACAATACACAGACAGACTGAATTTGAGAATATTTATACTAATATTGTTTTGGCTTGCAGCGACCCCACATTGTTTCTTCAGGAACACTATTTTCTAATTTAGTTATGACATTATGAGAGTTTCTATCGGTAATGGCCTTGCTGGCTATAGTGACATGCAGTCACATTTCCTTGCGGGGGCTCAGCTACTGTTGTCATAATGTCTTTCTGTAGCCTCTGGCCAACACGATGTAAAATAACTTTCTATGAATGATGGGAACTCACCGACGGTGTCAAGGTTTTTCCCGTGGCGCAGAGTGAATCCGTAACTGTAAGCTTGAAGTAGCTGATGTGACGTTTGACTGTCACCACTTAATTGCCTTTCCCAGGATGCATTCAGCTGAGCATAGAGAAGACTTTGAAAGTCAGCATGCTGACTGGAACAAGACAGGATAGTTTGATTTGCTCTGTTGCAGGCCGTTAATATTGGAAAAACAAAGTTTTCGGCTTGAATAGCGTATGCCATGAACCAGATCAGAGTCATGTGAAGTCCCATACTACTGATGTTAGAGGAAACCTGCAGTCAAAGACATATTCAGAACACACTACTGTGTAATGTAATCCTAGGTGTAAAAAAAAAAAGAGGGAAACAAAAGGGAAAAAAAGTTGCTAAGCTGTTTTAACTTGGTGCAGGCAGGCGAAAACACATATCATGACTGACCATGATTTCAAGTATCACAGTATCGACTAGGCCTACTGAAATTCAGAAATTATATTGTCCAATATGAATCCTGATTTCTACTCTACATAATATATACTGTAGAGTGCTACAGCAGAGCTCTGCTGCACCCCACCTCACAAGCAATGCCTCTTTCAGGAAATCAGTGATATGACCTGAATATAGAAACAACACGGTTGAATCTGTTACCTACTGTATTGTATTAACCCATTTAGACTTGAGGCCGATTTTAAAAACGCCATCCTAACCCAAGTTTTCGGATTTTATTTTATTTTTTAACAAATCCTGTAGCTATATATCCACAGCTACATCTAAAATGACACGGATGCTGTCCCGGTTTTAAAGGTATAACAATGTATAGGCTTTCCTGGTCTTAACTCACTCACCGCCAAGAACGTTTTTGGACATCTTTTTTCATTGACGCTCTCCCTAAGAATGTCTTTTGACGTTGTTTTTTTTTACGTTTTTCATTGATTATGTTTTATCGCGCTGTTCATCAACCGTCTGAATAGCTCTCGGTTGCTATGCGATCGAGTAAACAGGAAATAACCGGAAGTGAAAAGTCTCCATTTATCTCGGATTCTTTCTCCAGATTGCATTTTTAACTAAGCTTCCGGTTCTACTTCCGGGAGTTAATGGTCTTCAAAATAAGACTTCCTTCTGAAAAGACGTAGTAGAAGCTAAACGAGCAAGAAATAAATCGGCCAGTAAATGTTAATGGTTTTTGATTAAAAATGTTTTATCGCAGACAGTGCCCTCTGCTCTGACTGAGGCTTACATGTGAAATGTCCTCGTTCATTGACATGTTGTCCTTTTCTATCTATGTAAGCTTCTCCAGGCGAGCGGCATGGTTACCCAAATATTCCGACGGTCCGTGCCAGTCTCGGTACTTTTAAGTGCAATGTCAGGAAACATTTCCGCATGGGTTACGTTCAGTCACTCACATGTGAAGGGACATTACCTGTAGAATCCACTGGGAGAGAGGTGACAGGCTACTGGCTGTTTGCCGGCTCAGTCTCTATTGCCAAAGTAAACAGGTGAGTCTCTCATCTCTTCTCACCTCTTCCCGCAGCCGCTCGCCTGACAGGCCCGGTAGTGAACGTTATGGAACAAAAATAAAATACTACAAAAAAATCAAGAAGCCTGGCACCCTTCAAACTGTTTACCGTATATGTACGTTGTACGTGGGCATTTATTTGGCTTACTAACACACATAGCGGAGCATATCATCAAGTTAGAGATATCTCCAAAGTCTCGCTGTTGAAACCAGAATGACGGGGAAGAGAGTGTTGAGTGGCAGCGGGTCTGATTGGCGGCCGTGTTTCTCCTGGTGTCTGTGTTACGGTAAAAGTCTGAGGACCTGTCCCGCTGGGGAGAGAGCTGAAGCAGCAGATCAAGGCCGAGCGGCGGCGGTGCGCTGCCATGTTTACATTCCTCCGTGATGTCCCCACTCAACGCGTCTTCTCATTTGACACCGTCAGTGATTCAATATTGGTGGAGATGAAGTGGGAGAGGAGCTCGTGAAATTCAAACATTTTCTCTGATGTATATTCCAATTCGCTTGACCTTTCCGATGGGGTCAACGGTGCCATGTCAGTCAGGACGTGTCGGCTTTGTGTTTATTTTTTAACCCCAGCAACCCCCCTGCACGCACGCACGCACGCACGCACGCACGCACGCACGCACGCACGCACGCACGCACGCACACACGCACACACGCACACACGCACACACGCACACACACACACACACACACACACACACACACAATACATACACAAACATTTGTCACATACCTCTGTTTGAGAACAGGCTGCCACAGCTGGCTGCTGGGAACCCAAGATGATAGTCATGTGATCACCACAATGCCAGCCATCAAGAACTGACGACCTTTGAACTGTCACTCTTCAGGATGACTGAATGCGTTGGGGCTGAACTTGACACGTCAGGCTAAACACACTGGCGTGTTAGCAGACATTTTGAAGAACATGCAACATCCAGACATCTCACACACACGTCACAGTTCTTGGCCAAAGAGGAGCTCTCTGACCACGCGTGTGCATGCGCATGCACACACACACACACACACACACACACACACACACACACACACACACACACACACACACACACACACACACACACACACACACACACACACACACACACACACACACACACACGACACAATATTCTTGTACGCTCGCAATGTACCCAACCAAGCTGCACTAACTTCAAAAGGAACCCGGAGATAAAACAAAATGAATTGCAGACACATCAAGCCTCCCCATGCCCTTTAAAGCTTAATTATACCTGTTGGGGTGATGAGAGACACATCACAGAACCTAGTGATTAATAAACAAACGGCGCATCCCATAAAGCGTCCGACAAGTCCCTGCTCATCGCCCCCTCACACTCATAGTCTGTGGCTCAGGTGAAGTGTACATATCAAAGTCTATCAAACAGGACTGAAGTTAGCCCAACCCTGGCCAAGGCTTTAACACCCCCCCCCCCCACCCCCCCCCCCCCGCCATCCCATCCCCCCCACCCTGTCCTCTCCAACCTCTCAGGTCTCTCCTGGCCCACTCTGTTCCAGTGGTCTCCACCTGTCTAATTGAAGGCCGATGAGAGCATCACCCAGACACGTGCTCCAGAGCGCAGGCCTCGGTCTGTGAGCTTTCATCTTTCATTGCCCGGGCCCAGATCACTCGACTCGAGGCTTTGTAGCCGCCGTCTTTTGGTTAAGTGTCGCGTTCGCCACAGGGTTTTGTAAACAGAACACACCTTTTGTGAAAGAGAGTACACGCAACAAGATGAAGTTACCGGACGGCTGGGAGCTCTGCAGCGGCAGCTGAGACGACGTTGTGATGGAGAAAGGGGATGACCCGCAGCTGAGCGCGTATTAGATTGCCCCCTTTGAACGGCTCTATATGTGCCGAGTGAAATTCTGAGTGTCACCTATCGTTGCTGGGCTTGACAGGTGAGCACGAATGAGGTGCGATCCAAAATACAGGACATTCATCTCCCATGCAGAGGCCAATGCCGGCTTGTGATGGACATTTTTGTCAAAATTGTATTTTACCATGGACATACATACTAATATTACCTAGCCCTATACTACTAGTGCTGCAGGTCCTCAAAGTGGATTGATGGACCTTCGAGGTTCCTTGAAGGTGGTTCAAATGGACCTATGGTCCATTTGGTTCCATTTGTACATGCTCAGATTTACTCTCGCCTATAGGGGTCCTTGAAAATAAAACTTTTAAGAACCACTGTGCTAGCGGACTCCATGTGCCATAGTGTTGTACTGTAACAACATACATATTCTGAAGAAAACCTGGAGACTCCATCAAAATGAGAACATTATAAAACTAAATCTACAATTTGCCATGGACAAGGACATGTCTCGCCACTGTATGGACATATTGATGACTCGTGTTGGTCAGTACACAGCAACTTCATTATGAGTTGAACCGTCATGACATGGAGTTAAGTTGGAGTTCTCGTCAATGGTTCAAAATACCACATACTGTAGCTTTTAAAGACAGGATCACACCTAGTTCTCAAAAAGACCTCAGCATATGTGCCTTAATGCATCATCTTGCTCTTTGAACTGCTGGGCAACAATTACTCATGCCTGGTCAAAAAAGAGAGACTGTCCAGTAAATGTCCAGGTTCATCGGAAACCTGAGGTTTTATTTTGATAGTTTCCATTGTACTACCGTATCTGGACAGATGATGTACAGCATGTAGTATAGGCAAAATGCATTATTATTCCATACACAAGCAGACATGCATGCACACACACACACACACACACACACACACACACACACACACACACACACACACACACACACACACACACACACACACACACACACACACACACACACACACACACACACACACACACACACACACACTTGACTTGGGTCACTCATTTAAATCATAGTTTGCCATACAGTAGCCCAAATATTGACAGCAAATTCACTTTTCAGACAGACAGACAGACAGACAGACAGACAGACAGACAGACAGTGATAATATTGAACATGAACCTGTCATAAGGTGAATGAGGTCACTTGCCGTGTTGTTCCTCACCAGCCAGAGTTATTTCACTGTTGGCTATGAATGTTCCTTGCTTTAAGCTGCTTTAGTCAACCAAGTGTGATCCTGACTAATCATTTCGCTCAAACAAGATGCTATTGTTTGTAGTGTTTTTCCACATTTTACTTGCCATGTGAAAAGCGTAATAGTTCAGCAATATCAGCCTTAAAACAACAAATTATGAATTAACGTTCTACTTTGATGGTTGTTATCGGATTTATGCCAGTGTCATATTAGGTACGGAACATAGGCCTATATACCTATTGGAAGATCGGCTGATGTCATGTTGATGACATACGTACATGAGCATACGCGAAAGGAGTTGCATTGTACACAGTACACTTATATTACCACAAACATGTCACAAAGCTTGGTCAATCAATGAAGCCGATGGATAGAGTTGACCAATCATTGAAGTTGATGGATCGAGTACTCCTCGACCATTACTAACACTATCCCAAACCTAAACCCTAACCTCACAGGAAGCCACGGGCGATTTGTAACCCGCAGCACGGGCGATTTGTAACCCGCAGCACGGGTGATTTGTAACCCGCAGCACGGGTGATTTGTAACCCACAGCACGGGTGATTTGTAACCTGCAGCACGGGTGATTTGTAACCCGCAGCACAGGTGATTTGTAACCCGCAGCACGGGTGATTTGTAACCCGCAGCACGGGTGATTTGTAACCCGCAGCACGGATGATTTGTAACCCGCAGCACGGGTGATTTGTAACCCGCAGCACGGGTGATTTGTAACCCGCAGCACAGGCGATTTGTAACCAGCAGCACGGGTGATTTGTAACCAGCAGCACGGGTGATTTGTAACCAGCAGGACTAACGGGAGGTCTGACTTAAGGGCAGTCCCCGTAGTGGTCAGCCCCCTCCCCTCCAAGTAACACACAGAGGTTCAGTACATCCTCCACGGACAGTGTGACGTTTCCACAGTCAGTAATGATTTGGGGTGCCATGTCATCTGCTGGTAGTGGTCCACTGTGTTTTATTGAGTCCAGAGTATTGCGCGCACACGCACGCACGCACGCACGCACGCACACACGCACACACGCACACACGCACACATATATAATTGTTTGTTTGTTTGGTTGTTTGTTTGTCGGTTGTTCATTGTTATTTTATGTAAAGTGTCCATGGGTTCATGAAAGGTGCTATAATGTGATATCACAATGCATAACGGTAATGGCATGTAAAACAGTAATATTTTTTTTTAATAATAACGTAAATCACGACCTTGATAAACAGTGTGACGTGTTGCGTGTGTGCTCATCTATCCCATTAAAACTTCCTTTGCTGTACTTCCAAATTGTTGAGATACAAACTAATTACCATGGGCTATTAAATGACAGTTGCTGTCATAAGTGTGGGGCCATTAGAGGTGTCGTTGTGCAGCACCGACAGGGACTGCTGATAGAGTGGGACCAAATGAGAGGGCTGACACAGATACCAGTGTGGTAAAGATATAAATGATCCAAACCTTACCATTGATTTAACTAATGATGAGTGCTCAAAGTGCAACAATAGTAATTTTGCCATAAAACTGTCAGCAGTTAATCAATCTGTTAAGGGGTTTCCTCATTCTGTGTAAGATTTATTAAATGTTCACCCTTGCATGTCTGGACTTGTTCCCGTCTGTCTGCCATGTACACAAAGCAGGTCTAAATGTTCAAGACGAATTACACCTTTGATGTACATTGTCTGCGCCCATTGTTTCCAACTCAGACCGTAAGGTATGGCATCGAGGTGACATAACTGATGTTATTATTATTAAATATTTCTTCTTCTTTTTTTACATTAAAACCCCATGACAACTCAATTTATGTGTCTTCTGTCATCTTGGTCTTGATGATTTTTTTGCTCTGTATATTTTCGTCTGAGGTCCCCGGGCTCTGTCTCGTGCATTGCAGGCAAGACTTGCATGTTAGATGCCTTAGGACTTACGAGGCCTGCTGGTACATCTGCCAACAATAGGAATTTCCCTAGTTTACACAACTCCAGCGCAAAGCAGGGTTATCTCTAAAGATTTACCCCTCATTGTTTCCTTTTGGAAAGGGTTCATGCCAACTGAAGTGTGTTTGAAACGCTGTTACCTCCGCATCCATTAACTAAGCCTACTTTATCTCGACTGATTCATGTAATTAAGATAATTCTCTGGGTTATTTTGTAATTGCTTCCTTTCTCATATGAAATATCGTTAATCAGTCTCAGTTCAAAGCTCACTTCATTGTAAATAACTAATTGGATGGCAGTGATGCTGTTTTTCGTTAATTTCCCTGACATGTATATATTATTGGCCCATTCAAAATCTTGCTCACACAAATGTGTGTGTCTGTGTGTGTGTGTGTGTGTGTGCGTGCGTTTGTGTTTTCTTCCTCTTCCTGCTAATGTCCTGCTTGCTCAGGGGAGAAATTGAATCTTGACCACCAGGTCAGAATTCGTGTCAGATCCTGTTTCTAGGTTAGACATGACCTTTGACACAAAATGTCTCAATGGAAGAGCCTTTGACTACAACCACCCCAATTGTATGAGTTATATAATAAAACTTAAAATAAATATAATTTTGTCCAGTCTCTATGTTCATACAATATAAGTTATATTGTATTGGATGATAGATAAGACAACATTATATTTTATTAATTTAAAAAGTTACAAAGTGAGGCTAATCCTATTGACCAGAGATCCAGAGAAAACAAATAAAACAGACTTAATGGGAGGGACATTTTGAATGTTTTAAGTTATCAATTCACCTTCCTGCGACCCCACTTGGGGTCTCGACCCATAGTTTGAGAACATCTGCCCTGCAGGTCAATAAAAAATGTCTAATTCAAATCCTGGTCTCTAAACTGCCTCCCCCTGGCCAGCCGGGGCGCCTGATGGAGGGGAAAGGAACTGGTCGGAATAACGTGTTCCTTCCACGCGCTACGTCCGGCCGGGGAAACTCCACCCTGTCAGGTGAAAAGAAGCAGCTTGGACTCCTCATGCATAAAAGGAAGCATGAGGTCAGTCCGCTGACCCCCCCAGGTTGGCAGAGGAAGTGTAGCGCCCAGGATTACATTAGATAATTGAAATAAAATCACACCCGTGTGAACTGAGTGGTGTAAGGTCTTATATAGCCTGTCTGACGTAATGAAATCATGTCTGACGTAATGAAATCACACCCGGGTGAACAGGGTGAACATAGCAACCATGCTCATTTTTTCTGCACAGACTAACAAAGCCAGTTGTAGGAGTGGTTTACACCACTCAAAAATGGGTTGCAAAAATTGTGGGATAAAAATTATATATATATATTTAAAGGTTATTAGGTTGTGGCCTCCTGGTGGCGCTATAATAGGCCAATGTGAAAAGGGTGCCATTTCTTCTTGCCTTGTATGGAAATTGGATGATCTGAGGCATTTTGTTCCAAAAATGTGTTTTGCAAAAATCCACCTGTTAGTGGCGCTATAACAGGCCAATGTGAAAAGAGTGGGATATATTCCTCAGCCTAGTAGGAAAGTCTGTGAAAGAAAAGTGGGACCATCCATGCAGAGACCATCACGGTTCCTTGAGGGGGTTCCAATTCCAAATGGTCCCGTTACAGATCTGTAACTCTGAATGCATTTGAATTTTGTCAATACAATTTATACAATTGGGGTGGTTGTATTATGTCACTCTTCTATTGAGACATTTAGATAGATCTTGTCAAAGGTCATGTCTCAATTTCGACCTGATAGACTCAATATTAAATGTATCCCCTGAGCAAGCAAGCAGGCTCTATTAGCTTAGTGGTGAAAATGCCAGCACTTGTGCAGGAAACCTGCACAAATCCAGGGTAAATGTACTCCAAAAACCACAGATTTTCCCGTGGGGCACCTTTTGCACCATTTAAAAAAAAGAGTAGTGATGACTGTGATCAACTGAAAAGCATTTTTCAATCAAGGCTCATTTTGTTAACCTACTTCTGGAAGTTGCAAATAAAAACAGATTAAATCGGGTCATTTTAATGTTAATGTTCTTTTTTTCTTAACCTATCTCCATCCCACAATGTGGGAAGGCAAGCTCATCTCTCACCTGCCACGATCATTATCCAAACCTCTTATTACAACTAAAAATAATAAAAACCCACTTAAAAGCAGATTTGAATTTTCACCTAATATTTATAATGATGTGTTAAATTATTGTTTTTGCTCTCAGCACTTGCTCCTGGTGCTCTTTCTGTGCCCCTTTGAAGTCAGCTGATATTAAAGTGCTGTTTAATGTGGTCATAGTGTTCATATATTGCTTTCTGACTGCGTTCTGCCTCTCCTAAATACATAGACAGGGCTGTAATTTTTTACAAGTTTAGGCAAAATGTGCTCTAAATACAGTATCAGCGTTTCAAATGGCTAGGAAAACCATCTCATTTTGTCTATCAACCATTTGATATTCAGTCAAAAAACCAGCCTTCCTTTCTCTCATCAAGTGGCATGGTATCATTAAAACGCATAATCATAGATTTTGTGAATGAAACGACTGTCGAGTCAAAATGGCAGTTATGTATGAAGCGCTTACTTATTTTAGTTCCAAGCCTCCGGGTGCGAAAGTGTCATGTTTAAAAAGCATGAAATCTTTCTTTTCAGAGCTAGTACATTAACGCACACGGATACTTTGATATGGAGGGCAGAGTTTGGCAACACACTCTGATAAACAAACAAACACGCACTTAATGTGACATCTGATATATAATTTTATCAACCACATTTTTGTCTTTTTTCCCTGTGCGTTGCTTAGATTGCAGTAATAAACTAGAAATGCATTCTGTCGAGCTGCCAACTTGTGCCTTGCACACAAGTAGGCCATGCATGGCCTACTTGTGTGCAAGCAGAGCGCGCCATGATGTGCGCTCACCACTGGCATCACCACTTCCAAAAAAGAACTGTCCCTATATAAGCTACTTTGAAGTACAGTGTCCGGTAGTGTCTCCTGCCTGCTACAACTGCTGGTCTAAATCCTCTGTAAATCCTCTCTACTTTGAGTGCTACTAACTAATGTCTAAAATAACAGGTCTAAATCCTCCAAGACGCGTTATTGACCTTATACCAACCTTGAAACGTACCTTAGTTACGTCACCAAGAATGGTGGTCCCTTATTGGCTGTTAAATAATGACGTTGCCAGAGATGCTGGTCCCCGATTGTTCTACGGTCTTAAACAAGAGAGAACACTGACATACTGTATACAATACATATCCCGACATACATACATACCCAGCCGATCACAGTACTTGCACGCTCTGCTTGCGCAACTAAATAGAAAAATCACACCCGTGTGAAGTTGAGGGGTGCTCTTATCATTGTACATCATCATGACGTAACATGTCTATTTGCTCAGACATATGACGTAAATTCTTCATTCATTGTCAATGGGAATATAATCTTTGCGTAGGACAAAAAATCCGATTTGCTCAGACACATAATTACCGTATGATGTAAATTCTCCATTCATTGTCAATGAGAATTTAATGTTTGTGTAAGACGAAAATCTACACTAATAGCTGAATATAGGAGGGGCTAGCGCCCCTCAGAAATACGCCTGCACACTGTAGATCGATCTGCTCGCCGGTACAAGAGAACAAATGTATTATGAAGTAGATGTTTCAGACCTTCTTCAGGCATAATACAGCAGTTTGACAAAGTTACTTATTTATAAATAAACATTTGGTTCAAAATCACTAAGGAGAGTCTGTGATTGCAAGATAGGCAACATCATTTAAAGGCACAAGGACCCCAGAAAACTCATACATCATTGAGATTAAGTTTTAAAAACAGATAACAGATGTAAAGGCACACTTCGTTGTAAAAATACAATAAGGAAGATTGCTATTGCACAGCAGCACAAGACGTTTTGTACATTGTCGTCGTGCAATGCGAGGAACAAATGCAGCGTGGAGCCCAGCCATCGGCTGCTTAGCTGCTATAAATATCTCGGCACACTGAGATGAAAAATGAAAGGCCAGAGCCCTCAATACTGAAAGGCCTGCTCTGAGTTGAAGCTTCCTCTATCTCTTATTAGGCTTTGTCTGAGGTGTTGTTGGCGTTGCAGATGATGAATGGGGGTGGTAGCCCAGTTCAGACCATAAGCACCCTGCGTCTCTGCACTGCCATTATGTAGTGCTGTAGTGTTATGAGAACGGGATAGCTCTCAAGACACTCGCCATTCAGTCCGGAGATGGTGCGTAAACAGAGCGGGGGCCGGCAGCTGGGCCTCAGCAAACTGGTGCCGCTGACCTCTCAACCCCACTGTCCGGCTCGGCCCCCTTATACTCTCTATTAGAAAAGGCCCAGGAATTCCTAGGAGATTATCATCTTTTATGTCTCTAGTTTGCCCCCGTTCAGAAGCTCTGCTGAATGCTGCTCGTTCAAAAAAACCGGGGTGCGGATAAGGCCAGAGTAGCTCACTTAAGAGTTAAAAGTCTTCAGAGGCATTTCCCAGGCTCCTTGCAGTCAATTAAGAGCACTGTATGTTTCTGAGTCCATTTACTTGGTATAAACATCAAAGCTCAAACCCAAGACAGACAATGATGCGTCCAAGGGCATGATTAAATGGCTCATTTATGATTGCAATCTGAAAATGGACATTTTGGTTTTGGCTGAATTGCTCACTTCAGGTGCTGGTTCCCATGACACACACCCATCTAAATCAGCGCCAGTGACGTCAATGACTGGTGAAAAACCTGCCTCCGTTGTAAAACTATTACCTAGCGCAGCTTAGTTGTGAAGGCCTTTCTACGTCCTATTGTATTGCTTCTGTTTAGAGTAGCACCCAACAAGTCACCTGCCTGGAGAGAGTAGTAATAAGAGAGTTGTCTCTGTCTGAGTGAGGGATTTGAACTTGTACGGTGAGACAGGGGAAAGAGGAGACTAGCAATTTGGAAAATTATCACCTGAGATTGCCTAAAGCTATACTTTTGTATTTTCTTGTTCATATCTTCAACCTGTTTCCCGGTAAAAGATCAGGTCTGGCCCTAGCTGCTGGAAGAACCATGAGTGAAACCTGTGAGTGATTTGCCCCCCTATGGGCAGAATGTTTAATATATTAGTTGGTGCATATATGCAGGGAGATATACGTATATAAAAATAAGAAAGTATATCATTTAGTTTCATTCTACTAAAACATAATTATGTTGTATATTTCCACAGCATGTCCCTTGAAGCAGTTCAACGCTGAATCAGGATTAGATTGATTACAAATGCATTTTGGACAAGTATATTTACTTTGTCACTGATCTGGTTATTATCAATATGCCAATCTGTTTCCCTTTTTCTTTTGGTTGATTTTCTTTCAGGGTTATCTTGTATCTCTCTCGTACTGATGGAAGGGTAATGCTAACCCGGAATTTACTTTAGCCACAACTCCCCCCCCACCATCTCTGGAATATAAATGCATCATGCAGAAGGTATAATAATGTATAATTTTGCCTT
Source organism: Electrona antarctica (assembly GCF_951216825.1). Classification (NCBI taxonomy): domain Eukaryota; kingdom Metazoa; phylum Chordata; class Actinopteri; order Myctophiformes; family Myctophidae; genus Electrona; species Electrona antarctica. Next base: position 10,406,343 of record NC_136801.1, on the reverse strand, counting down.
TTGAACTTAACCCATTAGGCCCGACGTCGAAATAAAACAAATGTTCACTCTGAAAGAATATATACCTATTCAAAGATTTGTGTCGCATTTTTATGATTTTTCAAAAATAGCAGACCTACAAGTTCATAGCGCGCCACTCGGTGGCGCGCTATGAGCTTGTAGATCTGCTATTTTTCAATAGCTAAAGTATAACAGAATGCTTTAAACACCAAAAGGGGTTCCCGCCCAAAATGGGTTAAGGATTATGACTCATGCCGTAGATGTACAGTATGTGTCAGGAATTTTGTTTTGGTTCAGTATAGCAGCGTACTGTTGGATGTAGCCTGCGATGGCTGTGTGTGTATGCATGAACAAGGCTATTGGGTTACCGACGGCCGTGATCTTGAGCTTATGTCTTTATGCCATTATAGTATCAAATCAATACGTCTCAGAACCATAAAATGTGTCTCCCTCGGCGTGTTGTCTCAGTCATTTTAAGATAGGTTTCTGTCAGTGTGCGTAGATCCGTGTGAAGGCCCAAAACGGACAACATTGAGCACTGGTGAGACAGACATGCTGTCGAGTTGATTGTTGAGTAGAAAGTGTCATGCATGTGGTCGGTGAACTATGTACTGTAACTGGAGCCTTGCCAATCACTTTATTCCTCTGGATTCTAGGGTATTAGGCTACGTCATAATACTAATAATAACACCCAAACTGTCTGTCTGTCTGTCTGTCTGTCTGTCTGTCTGTCTGAATTATGAATTCCATGATGGTGATATTTTACAACCTCAGGCAAATGTTTTTTTTGTTTTGTTTTTTTGTCATTGAGACATTAGACAATAATAAGGATAGCAACTTAAACATATCCTTTGGGGAAAATCAGCACATCTTGGTATTCTAAGCTGTCCCAGTTAGAGCATTAATGAATACTGTGTTCTATATTTCCTAAGAAACGTACGCTGCGTTCTTTCTATCAATCCTGACTTCACTTCAGGCCCCATGAGGACACAGGTGTATACAAAAAACATAAAAAGGTAGACGCCTCCTCCAGCTCTAGGGCGTCTGTATCTCGGCCGCCATTTCAGGGGAGGCAATTCCGAGTGCGGAACACAAGTGGACGTTCGGCAGGCCAATCAGAGGCAGGTGGGGACGGGTGTTTTTGTAATCCAGGGTGCGTTCGGATAATAGGCACGCGCACTGGGCGCACTGTTTATTTTAACGCACCCTAAAGTCCCGGAAAAGACGTGCTGTGATTGGCTAGTAGTCAGTGACGTATTGTGAGTTGGTAGATCTGCTATTTTCTATATTTGGGCACGAAACAGTTGTAACTGTAAGGCGAAGTATGATTGATTGATTGATTGATTGATTAAAGGTGAAGCCAAGGCTCTAAAAACATTACAATTGTGATTCTACTCTCACATCCAATGCCATCGCTATCAGTTCTTGCCAACAGTGTTATAAGACCCCTTTTTGAGGTGGTTGAACACTCATCCACCGAGGAAGTCGATATAGGTCAATGCTGTGAAATAAACATGCTTGTAGCATAGTTTAGGCTGTACCTGATCCTTGCAGAGTGGCATTTTTAGCATTCCTATTCCTGAATTTTAATCTGCTTTGCATTTTCTTTTTCTTTTTCTTTATAGAGTAGAGGGAAACAATGCGGCATAAGCTGTTCAGGTCAGCATTGTGGTTTGTTTTCCATGCCAACTCTGAGGAATTAAATGGCTGTTTAAAATGACCAAATGGTGCACTTACACCACAGACCCATAACTTTGAATCAATATTCTTGCCTTCATTTGCTGATGAGGAACAGATACAAAGAGCAATTCTTATTATCACCTCTGTGGTCGAGTCCTAACACAGCTTGGGTCCCATTCACGTTTTGCCCCATGTTGCAATATACTCACTGAATTACTGAAATACTCGGACCTAAGGAGAAAAGAAAAGTGTTTCGGTCCCAATTATCATCTGGCAAGTAGGGGAGGTGGTCTGGTTGGGATCGGGGTGGGGCGGCAGGGGTGGTACGAGGGGCTGAGATACTTAAGCCTTTTCACTAGACTTGCCTTGTTTCCCCTGTTCCTCTCCTTGAGAGAGTAATGTGTTTCCACACACAAAAGGAGGGTCTTCAGAGATATGCCAAGAGTCTGGAGAGTGTGTTTGCTGGACCTGTGAAGAGACCTCTTTAGGAGGCTTTGGGGACAATGGAGCATGGGCACCGTCCATGGTTTACTTTGTCCACGCCAAGCATTTCACACGCACCCCGGGCAACAGCCGGTCTGAGCTACGCCGACGACATTAGTCTGAGTTATTGAAAGGGCCTTTTTCATCTTTGTTGCCCAATCGCTGCAGCGATGTGCCAAGGAAGTTATGTTTGTCCAGCCATTGTTACGTTTCCTTTAAAGACCCTATATTTTCCGTCTACAATGCTTCCTAGAACGTTTTCTCTGTCCCTCTCTCTCCTTTTAAAACAGAAAAACATCAAAAGCAACCAAAATTATATAATCACACAAATTGGTATTATCCAAATATTCTAATAATAATAATAATAATAATTTGCATATAAAAAACACTGTCTGGGAAAAGTGGGAAGTAACATAATACATAACATAACGTGGATTTACTGTAGAGGTCTCTCAATAATGGACTTTGTGTTATCCTTGTAGCCTAGATGTCTGACTGTACCTCGTGCGGCTTACATTTCTGGCTAGTATAGTATCAATAGGCTAGTATAGTGTCTGTCAGTCAGTCAATCAATCAATCAATCATTTGTTGTTATTCTGCCACCAACCACTTCTAGTCAGAGCTACTGTATATTTCTGCCACTTATGAATATTCAGTAGTAATCAACATAATGCCTCACCAGGCTGAACCACAATGATTTCTCCTGAATCACAAGTAGGAAGTAGGGCTTTTCTTAACACATTTTGGGCGGGAACCCCTTTTGGTGTTAGCATTATGTTATGCTTTAGCTATTGAAAAATAGCAGATCTACAAGCTTGTAGTGCGCCACCGAGTGGCGCGCTACGAGCTTGTAGGTCTGCTATTTTTGAAAAATCGAAGAACGACTGGATGTAGAAGACATTTTTAGAATCTTATCTCAGGTCAAAATGGGTTAAAGGAGTGATGTCACGTCTGTAGACCCTCCCATAAGAGACTCAGTGTTATGTATGGTGTCACATGAAATAATCATACTGTCTGTCAGGGTTAGCTCGGGCCCTCTCCAATATTTATAACGGGCAATGCATATAGAGCAGTGGTGTTCAACCAGTGGTCCAGGGACCACCACTGGTCCTTGAGGGGGTTCCAGGTGGTCCCCAGCTAAATGATGGAGAGTTGGTATAACCAAATAGACCTTTATAGATCTTTGACTCTTGAGAGTGTAAAATGAAACCAAATGAACCCGTACGCTCTCAAGAGTTAAATTATTGTTAAACATCACACCTGCATTACTTCATTTAAAATAAGTGCACAACTGTACAATAATTGTTATTTTTCATCGTTTGCTTGTTTTCTCTCCTAAGGTAACATATGAATAACAGCAAGTAATTGTGGACAAAATCTTATCCAAGGACAACAAAATATTCTAAGTGTTGGGTCCAAGAGGCAAAATCTCATCAAATGGTGGTCCGTGGTCAAATACCAAATGAATAATGGGTCTTGATATGAAAAGGGTTGAAAACCAATGTTACAGAGTATAACTGTTCTTGCCAGTGTGAGTGTCTGCTATACTGTATGTTTATCTTTTCATGAAACTGCCCTTTGTCTGTGTGATCACGCATTATAATAAAAATATGATTTTCCTATTATAGCACCATCCAAATAAAAAACACAGGCTGATCAAGGGCTTACAGTATACAGCATCATTTCATTTCATTTCATGAAAATCTATCGCTGTGTCCCTTCAGATTCTAGCAGGCTGCCGGGTTCCACTTCAAAAGACAAACTGGACAGCCATTTGAATTAGCTGGATCAGAATTAGATGAGGGAATCCAATCCATCTTCATTATGGCTGAGGTTTCCCATCTCTCCTGTGTGTCAGCTCTCAGCCCCGCTCCATTTAGTCGCCGTCGGCCCAGAAACCTTGTATCTCCCCGTATTTCAACTTTTCTTTTTATGTAACCCCCCCCGTAAATGTATGTTCTACTTCATCATACTATACACAACAGTAGCCAAAATATCCAATCTACAAACTCGTAGATCGGCTATTTTTGAAAATAATATGAATATATATGGTTAAGTGTGTCTGTCGGTTTTATAGATATTGAACAGTGGAAAAGCAGTGGTTTCCAAACTTTTCAGGTCAAGACCCAAAAGAGAGATAATAGACGTTTGCCCGGAACCCAAATTAGTGAAGATATAGCAGCTCTACAAGCACACAACGCGTCGCTCTGCGTTTTATTTGGAATTTCATAGATTTGTTTGTTTTAGCATTATAAAATTATTATTTATTTTGTATTTATTTTTAAATCTTTTGAATATATATATATTTTAAATGTAGGGGGACATTTTTATTTTATTTATTTTTACTCGTGTCGTGACCCATCAAAATTGGTTTGTGACCCACAAATGGGTCCTAAGACCCGACCCACTGATTGGGAAACTATAACAGCCTATGCTGTAGCTGCATTGCATCCATTGAAACACAGCTCCTTCTTTTTCCCCAGCAGTTTTGGACATACAAGGTTTCCACCTGACAGCGACAATTTACCCTTGCCACATTGTTCATATCTCAAAGGCCTGGTCCTGGGCTGTTGTTGCTATAGCAATAGCTGCATCTGACAAGGGCCTGGGATTGCTTCTGATTAAAGTAAATGGCACCTTGGTGAGTGTGTGTCTTTAGCAGGTCAGCCTCCTCTCGGCTCCATAAATATCCTTCCTTACCAATGGCATTTTGCAGAGACTTGGCTACTGTACTGTACCGCCCTTTAGCTATGAGAATGTACTGTCTGCATATGTAGCATGTGGCTGTGCAGGATGCATTCGAATGATCGTTTACGTTGAGTAAACGATCATTCGAATTCGACAGTATATATATATACACACACAGTATATTCTCTCACATAATATAATTTCAAAAGTCACGTTCATTCTAGAATCATTGTGAAGTGAACGTGAAATGTTTCAAACCTTTTATTGTTTCTGATTATTATGGCATACAGCTCATGAAATCAGAAATCCTCTATCTCAAAATATTAGGATATTACATAAGGCCACTCAAAAAAAAGGATTTATCATAAATAAATGTTGATCATCTGACAAATATATGTGCCTTAGTATGGAGTTGATGAGCCTGTGGCTGTTGAGGTGTTATATGGAAGCCCATGTTTTCTTTGAGAGCAGTCTTCAGCTCGTCTGTATTATTGTGAGGATGACCATTTTTGTGGTTGGAATTCAGTAGAGAGGCACTGGTATATTTATTCAGCAACAGACCAATACCAACTGACATGAATACAGGAAGCTCTCTAATCCCAGCACAGACTCGAGTGCACTGGCAAAATGGCAGCTTTTTGTACCCAGCTGGAGATAATGAGCCTGGACTATACCATTTTACAGGGTGTATGATAAATGAGAGAGATCATACCATATATACACATATACACACGCACGCACGCACGCACGCACGCACGCACACACACACACACACACACACACACACACACACACACACACACACACACACACACACACGCACCTTAAACCATACAAGTATTAAAAGTCTACATGAACTATACAAGTCCTTCACACTCATCATTTAGTGATCTCAACAGCACATCATGTGTGTACCCCCCCCCCCCCCCCCCCCCCCCCCCGCTATCCTGACATGGTCCAGCCCAATCTTACTGAAACACATCACAGGTAATTGTTAGGCATTCAATCAAACCTCAACAATAAAACTCCACATTATTGCACTTCTCAGACAAACATATGCACCTATCGCCCACATGCACCTGCCCATCATGATTACCACACCCCAAATAGTTCATTGTCTCCCCAGGTGGAACTCATTGGCTGAGTGGCCATCTCAGCTAACCAGGAAACAACATGTATTCAACAATAAAATCATGACTGCAAAATATACCGTGCAAGCTGCCAATATGTTTATTGATGCTGTGCAATTAAATCAATCATGGTTACAAATACATGTGCCAAATAAGTAACAGAGGAGCATCTGTTACAGTTGGGTCTGGTGTCTCTCATCTTCCTCTTAACAATGACAAAGACAATATAACATCAATGCTCTATGGGGTTCAGGTAATACCATGGTCAACACCAGTTACTACTTGTCATTTTGGCAGGGCAGGTGCCAACTCCAACTGGAAAAGGAAATCAGCATCTCCATAAAGCTTGTCAATGTACAGAAACACAAAAAGGTTCTCTAAAATCTCCTGGTAGATGGCTGTGTTGACTCTGGACTTGATAAAAGACAGTGGACGGTCCACTATGCTACCAGCAGATGATACAGGACAGCACCCCAAATCATATGTGGACACTTCAAGCAACTCTGACTCGGTGCCTCTGCACTCTTCCTCCAGACACTCTGGGACCTTCATTTCTCAATGAAAAAAATACAGGTTGCTTTAAGGTGTCATGGGTGCCATCCATAATAAAACAATTAAAGGTATATTCAGTGATTTGACTTAATTCAAATATCACTTATTTTTTCTTTTTTTCTGGATAATCCTCCCTACTATAGAGTGTGCTGACCATATAAGGAAATCCTCCCTGTCCCCAGTGAACCCCTGGGGTCAAAAAACCCTAGTTTCAGTTTTGGTGGCGGGTGGCAAAACCTTCATCCAATCAGGATGAGAGGGGCCTTCCTCCAATCATGATCGAGTGGGGGCGGGCCTTGGTGCACATGCTGTTGGCCTGTTGCACTTCCCCCCACTGTAGAGCGTGCATGTGCACATTTTGTTATCGGGGTGGACTGGGTGGTTTTCCAAATCACCCAAATCACTGAATGCTCCTTTAAGCAAAACTGTGAAGAAACAAGGTGCATTAACTCTTCAGCTCAGATTGACCATTTACCATTTATTGCAAAGCTATTGCATTTAGTATGGCGGTGTGGCTCTGATTATATAATACATCTTCTGACGTCCGTGTCTCAATGAACTATCGCTGCGCACGATAGCATGGTGGCACTGGCTCAGGGGTGGAGTGGCCACTTGGGAACCAGTTCGATCCCCCAGAGTTAGTGTCGAAGTGTCCTTGAGCAAGAGGCTGAACCCCTAATTGCTCACGTTTAGCAGGTTGGTGCCTTAATGGTTTTCTCTGCCATTGGTGTATGAATGTGTGTGAAAGGGTGAATGTAATGCACAATCTACATATGTAAAGTGCCTTGGATAAAAGCGCTATATAAATGCACCATTTTCCATTTTAATAGGCTAGCTATACTTGTTCCTTAGGTCCTGGGTTCAATTCCCACCATGGATTCCGGATGGCCTACGCACACTGGTCCCTGTGGGAGTGCTACATGGGTTAAATAAAAGGAGGATAAATTATTCAGAGCACATGGTCTGGTAATGCCATCTATTATCATTAGGCTGCGTCTCAGCCGACAGTAATGCAGTGGTTACAGTATAGTGTGGAGCTTCGCGATCAATAAACGCTCAACAACACAACCGCGTGATCCATATCGCATGGCTATGAATAATCTCGTAAAACTTCATCCAACATGAAATATCTGGATCTCCACACAGACTATTGAGAACCTTACATGTATTAAGAGTTTTCATTGATGTCAAAGTATGCTGTATAAGCTTACAGACCTGAATCAGGATTTAGTCTTTTACATTTTAATTTAACCAATATAATTATAGGTTAGAAAGATGAGATTCTGCATCTGCTGGTGACCTTTTACCATTAGAGCATGATTTAGTAGTAGTACTGTCTTTAGTACTATTTCTAGTCAGTTCAGATTGAAGTTAATGATAACACCACCAGAAAATCAACATGTCTTATTATTGACAATGGAACTTACATGCACACACACTATGCGCACACACGCGCGCACACGCACACGCACACACACACACACACACACACACACACACACACACACACACACACACACACACACACACACACACGCACACGCGCACACGCACACACGCACGCACACACACCCCTAGGCATCAATCATGTGAGACAACCCCATAAATGCTTTGTTATGAACAAGAACCTGATAACGATGGCAGCAGCCCGCTTAAGAAAACACCACCAGATCGCAGCCGTTCCTGAGAGGTGTTCTCCACCAATATTGTGTTAAATATTAATCTCAGACGCCGTGTGAGGGGCATTCCTGTCCGATCACAGTCAGGGCAACTTGTGGAATGCGACTTCTAATCCCTGAAACTGTACTTCCTGGTTGTGAAAAGTCTTCCCGGTCGTGAGCAGAGGCATGCAGGGTAGGGCTGGCGATACCTTTTACCCTCTGTCTCTCAACAGGTGGCTCTTCCTCACTGATCCCTAAATTACTGCTCTTCTGTGAGACCCGGCCGCCATAAAGGATGGCACCGACCAGCAGGGATTGTTGTTGCTATGCTCCGTCTTTGAATAACGTCCACAATAGAGGCTTTGACAGCTCGCGCTGACGTTTGTGTTTTGGCAGTGACACTTGGCTTTTGAAGTTTAGTAAGTTCATGGGGTGAAGGTGTGACATTAACCCACACCCAAACAAACAACATAATCTATCCAATCACATGCTATGTGTCTTAACCACTTAAACCCTATATACTTTGTTGCACGTCAAATAGTGACAATAGTCAATATGCAAGCTCACAATGCATCACGTGTTGTGAACTTGTTGTGAGCTTGCTATTTTCGCCAAATGTTTGACGATTTCTGCCTTAATATATTCACCTATTATGACATGCTCATAAAGGGACGTTAGGGTTCATGTGGTTGAGTGAGCGTGTGCAGGCAGATCCGTGGTAGTCCTTGTGGATAGCTTGATATAAGCCCTACTTGCCAGACCACATAATTAGCTTTTGACCTACATTTCTCCCCAAGCATTTCATACATAGGCTACAGGTCAGTTTCACTGGGAGTACATCTCACCACTTCCAAGAGAATCTTGTATTATCTGACCAAATACTGTGACTCTACAAAGACACACTGAGTCCTTGACAAATGTGTCATGGTGTTGGACGGGAATTAAAGCCCTCTTTTCATAACTAACAGTTGTTTATGGTTTGTGTGTTGCCCGCAAAGCGTGTTATGGGTGTTGTTGCATGACTCATTCCCATCATACATGCATGCATGCGAGGAGGTGCGTTAGGATCGGATCCACCTTTGATGCTGTGCACGGACAAGCCTTTTGGTGGCTGTCTGTGTCTGTGTCTGTGTGCGTGCGTGCGTGCGTGCGTGCGTGCGTGCGTGCGTGCGTGCGTGCGTGCGTGGGAGGGGTGGGGGGGGGGGGGTGGGGGTGGGGGGGTGGGGGTGGGGGGGGTGGGGGGGGTGAGGTATTGGTGTGTCTACTCCTCTACACAGTTCTAATTAACCTGTTTGCCCTGGTGGCTTTGGGATTGCTCTTCAGTGTGAACAATGACAACAAAGAAGGTCCGTCCTCATTTTTGAAGACAGACATTCTATACAAACTTCTTTTGAATCACACCGTGTGCATCGTCAGCCCAGTTAATATAGAGTTATGGCTGATTCATACTTACGTTGTGTGTCCAAAAAATGAGATGTTTCCCGTGGGAAAAGGTTTCTGTGAGAAAAGTAAAGTTATGTTTTACAACAAAACCGGTCTCTTTTTACAACAGCTGAGGAATTTGAGGATGTGCCTTGATGCACCTCTGTGTGATCATTTAGTAGCTAATAACTTAGGTATTGGCTATTGATTGATTGATTGATTGATTGATTGATTGGAGATAGTACTACTTGTCGTACAATACGTGAAATTGGAAGTGGCGACACGAAGATATTCAAACTCGGTGTACATATCGCCGAGGACCGGAGCCCCAATCCCACTGATATGCCCACCTAGAAGCACATGGAGGTTGTCTTGTCCACAATCACAGATCAAACAATATGCCCATATGTGGGCAGTTTATGCCCATATATGTGCATTATACTGATCGGGGATCTCCATATATGGTTATAAAAAGGGACAGGGACAGACAGACGGGTACAACAGGTCTCCGACAATGGGTTTTGCCTTATACTGGGTGGGGCGTGCAATCTCAGTTTGCAGCATTCCAGAGTGGGCCAGACCCCAACGGGTTAGCCTCCCAGTCTAACTCCAGCAGAAAAGCCTGGTCACGACCTAAGGCAGAGAGTGTATAGCCGGAAGTGTCGGGTCAGAACATCCGTCAGATGTATTTCCCCCGGATATGACATTTTTCGACCAATCACAACACGGAGAATGTAAACAGATTTGTCAACGTAATTTCCTTACATTTCCAGTACATCTGCCAAATTCCAGCACTTCCATTTATACACTCTAAAGCGTATAGGCCCAGCATGCCAACGGGTCTAGTATACAAAGTGATCACTAATAGAGTGACAACGACAGATACAGCATTATATATTAGAGGGAGGCTAAGAGACCATTTGTTTGTACAGTTTGTAACAAAGCTGGTAAATAAGCTAAGAGACCTTTTGGTTGTACCGTTTGTGGCAAAAGCTTGTAAATATCTAAGAACCATGCACAGCGAAGGAAACCTCTACTTTTTTGTGGCAAAAGTTCTCAAACTTTCTTTCTTTTTCCTGCCTTGGTCTCCTTACCCCCCCCCCCCCCCTTCCTCTTCCCTTTCTTTGTTTTTTCACCCACTTTTTACCTGTAAAACTGTGATGTGACAATAAAGTTTATAGTCAGGGAATATTATCACAATAATGTCAAATCTGTCAATTAATTTCTTACCAAGAATTTTCTTCACCAATGTGTTTGTAAAGGTTAACATATCCCACATATTCAACCACCCTAGGGAATTTTTTGACAGCTGCTGAAAGTTGGGGTAACTAGGGGGTTTTCATGATTCTGAATCCATACCAAGCATTAGTTTTGCAAGAAAAACACTCATTGGGCTAAAAGCGGCCATAGCCGTCATCACAAATTTGATGAGGTCAGCACATTTGGGCAGGCTATGGCGGAATTTAGCCCAAGGAGTGGTACCCCAACTTTCAGCAGCTGTCAAGAATTCCCCTAGGGTGGTTGAATAGAAACCAATGTGGGATATGTTAGTAGACACCCTTATAAACACATTTGTAAGAAATGTATTCCCAGATTATATTAATATCCCCTGACTATTAGCTGATTCTGAACGCAACCATTTCACCAGAGCCAGTATAGCAGATGTGAAGCCTCCTGATTTTAAGTGTAAAGTGGGCAAAGGATCATCTATTATTACAATTCCACACCACATATCTGTGCCCATGGAGCACACACAACCTGCCCGGTCTTACTCATCTAAGAGAAAAGACTGGTCACAACCATAAGGCAGATACTGTATAGCCGGAAGTATCAGGCCGGAACATATGTCAGATGTATTTCCCCCGGATACAATATTTTTCGACCAATCACAACACTTCTTTCATTCACAGGGAATGTAAACAGATTTGTAAAGTGTCAACATCATTTCCTTGAGCGGTACTTCCGCCAAATTCACATATGTTTTTGTATCATAATGTATTTTTGGATTATTAATCTGTTAAATGTGAGGACCTCAATGAAAATAAGTCCCTGGACTTTCTTGTGAAAATCCTCAAAAATGCTGATGTATACACCATGTGGTTTTAAATGCTTTTTCAATCAAATCAAATCAAATCAAATCAAATCAAATCAAATCAAATCAAATCAAATCAAATCAAATCAAATCAAATCAAATCAAATCAAATCAAATCAAATCAAATCAAATCAAGCCAACGTGCATGAGGGCAGGCTAAGTAGTATCTGGACTGGGAAGGGATCGAGGGTGCTGGGGGGTGGCAGGATGACATCTACTTAACGTTCTCACCATAGAAGACAAAGTAATTCGGACCTCTTTTGTATAAAATCCTCCGAGAGCTACTCGGGCCCCGATTTCATTATCAGTCCGACTTACACTAATCCTCTCCGAGTGGAGTTGGCCCTTGTTCGGTCTCTATCCCTGGATATCGAAAAAGAAAAAACCTGGGTGCCAGTGAGTAAGGAAGGAAGAGGGACGACGGGAGTGTCCAGTGCTTAGTGCTTAGTGTGTGTGTGTGTGCGTGCGTGTGCATGTGTGTGTCAGCGTGTGCATGCGTATGCGACTGCGCGTGTGTGTGCTGTGCATGTGTGTGTGCACGTGTGCATGTGTGCATGTGTGCGTGTGTGTGTGTGTGTGTGTGTGTGTGTGCGTACACACAAGTGTGTTTGTGGTTCTGCTGTAAGTGGGTGTGTATTTGTGGGTGTGTAGGTGTGTTTGTGGGTGTGGTTGTGTAAATGTGTGTGTCTGTGCTTGCGAGTGTGCGTGTGCACGTGTGTTTGTGCGAGCGTGCGTGCGTGCGTGTGTGTGTGCGTGCATGAGGGAATGCTGAACGTTTGAGATCATCCCCAAACGCTCAAGACTGTTTTGATTTCCCACTTCATGGAGAACTTGGAAGTAATCCCCTCAGGATTCCCCCTCTAGAGTTCTTTAGCAGACATAAGCCACGCATTCAACAGGCAAAACCCAACATGGGCTCCATGCAGCCTGATGGTATTACTGCGTGATTGGGGAGGGCAGAGCGCTTAATCTGCCCCGGTGGCTAACCTCCCCTTGAAAAGGAACCTGCAGGGAGGCTAGGCTAGCCATGGGACTTTTGGCTCACCATTCTCCGCTACATCGATTGTCCGTCCTCCTCGGTTCTATTATTTTCCCAACAGTATCTGATTTAAAAACATATTAATTTATCGTGAACAAAATTAATATATAAAAAAATGTAATGACCAAAAAGTACTTCAATTACTTATAATAGGTACGTATATTGTATTTGTATTACAATTTGTGCCATTTTCTTCTCAATCCATACTAGCTCGAAACATTTTGGAAGTTTGTACTCCATAAATACCAACAGTTTCTCAATTATTTAGTAGTGTAATTGTTGGCAAGTATACAATGTATTCTAATACAGTTGGAGGCCATCGATATTGTCCTTTTCTTTTTGCTGAGGTTTGCGTGATCTGCGCAAAAGGACAGTTAACCCATTTTGGGGCGGGAACCCCTTTTGGTGTTTTAAACATTGTTATAATTTAGCTATTGAAAAATAGCAGATCTACAAGCTCATTGCGCGCCACCGAGTGGCGCACTACGAGCTTGTAGGTCTGCTATTTTTGAAAAATCGTGAAAATATTTATTTCAGAAAACTGGAGGATTTAGAAGGGTTTTTTTAAATTTTGAGGTCAGGCCTAAATGGGTCAAATGATAAGGGACAATATCGGTGGCACAATTTACAATTTAGGCATTTAGCAGACGCTCTTAATCCAGAGCGACTTACATTAAGCAATAACAAAAGCATGGCATACATCACATATATAAAAAGTAGTTATCATGAATCATGCGTAGACTAAGAACGTAACAGTGGAGTATCTATGTAAACTATACATACTATACTATATAATATATTATACATGTGTACTATAAAGTGCTATGACTACATAAAGTGCAATTCTAGAGCTGTCTACGTAACAAGCTATAAGTCTGTTTAAAATACTATCTAAGTCTACATAATGTGCTATCTAAGGGGCTAGGCTAGGGCAAGTGCTACGGGCCATGGTGGAGTCTGAAGAGGTGGGTTTTCAGACTACGGCGGAAGATTGGGAGTGAGGCTGCAGTTCTGACTGTGATGGGAAGTGCATTCCATAGTTTTGGAGCCAGAAGGGAGAAGAGTTTGGGACGTGTGGAGCGTTGTCCCGGCGTTTTTAGTGAAGGTACCTCCAGCTTCCCTGCGTTGGCTGATCTGAGTGCGCGGGAGGGTTTGTAGGGTACGATCATACTTGTGAGATATGGGGGGGCCATGCCTTTGGTTGCTTTGAATGCCAGCATCAGAGTTTTGTATTCTGTGCGGGCAGCGACCGGGAGCCAATGGAGGGAGCGGAGAAGAGGGGTGACGTGTGAGAATTTTGGCTGGTTGAAGACCAAGCGGGCTGCGGCATTTTGGATCAGTTGGAGGGGCTTAAGTGCACATGCCGGTAGGCCAGTAAGGAGGGAGTTACAATAGTCAAGTTTTGACAAGACTGTTGCAAGACTGTTGCACCCAACTGTATATCCATTTGAGAATTTAAACTCAGCAGCCATCAGACAAATCCACTTTAACGCATCACGTACTGTAGCTCAAGTGGCACACAGCTGACGTTTGTCTTTGAAAAGGTTCCAATTGATTGAGAAATGACTTACAGAGAACTGTAAGACGTGATACTGTGCTTATGTCTAAGCTCTGTTACTGTATGTGAGCATGACGGCTTGACACTGGTTTGAAGGCTCTTGTTTACCCAGAGACATTAGACAGGCTGAAGGAGCAGCCTCAACACTCGTAAATAAATAAATAGGCCTACATAAAAAAAGTACCAATGTCCAGATATTTCTGGATCTCTCTACACCTGGCCCTGTATGCTATGTTGCCCAATAGAGCGTCGCAGTCCCGCCCCCTACCATGGACCAGGAAATGAATCCCAATGCATTTTTCCCATAGACATTTCTTAAAGTATTTATTTAAAGACGGTTACGCCGCGGACAAAGCCAACTCGAGTCGTGACAACTCAGGACAACAAACCAAACAAATAATTACAAAGAAGAAAAACAACAAAAAAAGTGTTGTAACCTGCCGTTTTTTTCTTCTTTCTAATTATTTGTTCGGCTCAAAAAATTGTGTTTTCATGAGTTGTCACGACTCAAGTTGGCTTTGTCCACGGCGTAAACGTCTTTAAATAAATACTTTTTGAAAAGTCTATGAGGAAAATGAACGGAGAATCATTTCCTGGGCCCTGGTAGGGGGCGGGACTGCGACGCTCTATAGCCCTGCCGTTCAAATAAATCCAGACCCTTCTAAGTGTATGATGTGAAAACCAGCATTGTGAAGAACAAGCAGGCGGATGCTGGATGGATAATGTAGTGATCTTAAATGGTGACCATCTAACCTTGGGGATGTGGGTGAGGATCCGTCAAGCCACAGGCGCAGAGAACATATGCCAACACAGCGCAGTATTACACATACATTCTAAAGTTTATTACACACACAGAGAAATATATAGGACAGTGGATCTATGATGTCCCTATAGTAGATTATGGAAACCATGATAAGAACAATATCATATTGTACATACAGTCAGTCTCTCTGATGCAGTAGTATACAGTCACCATCATGGTTATCAATATGCTTATGCAGATAAAAGTGTTGTCACTGAGTCAGGCAGCTGAGGCCATGAATTATAACAGATAACACTGACGGCGAATTAGAATCTGAATCAGTTGTATTGTCACATCACGGTTTTACAGGTAAAAGAACATGTGGGTGAAATCTGTTTTTGTGCGTAGTTCCCATCATGTCATTTTTTTTGTGTAATTTTCTTTTTTTTTCTATAATTTTTATCCCACGATTTTGTAACCCATTTTTCACCCCTGTGTCAATTATCTAATGTGATCCTGGGCTCTACAAACCCTCCGCCAACCTAGTCCCCATATATGGGGGACATGGGGAGAGCAACGGACTTGAACTCATGCTTCCTTCATGCCTGAGTGTCCAAGTTGCTCCTTTACACCTGACAGGGGGGAGTTTCCCTGGTTGGCCGTAGCGCGTGGAAGGAACACGTTATTCCAACCAGTTCCTTTCCCCTCCATCAGGCGCCCCGGCTGGCCAGGGGGAGGCAGTTTAGAGACCAGGATTACTGCATGTTTTCTGTGAGGGTACCTACCCATGTCAAGAAAAACAAAGAAGGGGAAGAAGAGAGGGGGTAAGGAGATCAAGGCAGGAAAAGAAAGAAAGTTTGAGCGCTTTTACCACAAAAAGTACAGGGGTTTTCCTCTGTGTGGGTCCTAGATCTTTACAAGCTTTTGCCACAAACGGTACAACCAAAAGGTCTCTTATACCTTATTTACAAGCTTTGCTACAAACTGTACAACTAAAGGGTCTCTTAGCTTTTTCCACAAAACATATTTACACATATAGTACCTGTGTGAGCATATAGCAGCTATACTTAAGGACATTAATTAGGTGAACAACAGAATGCAGTGCAGTGGCGTGCCCCACTCTCTCTCTCTCTCTCTCTCTCTCTCTCTCTCTGCCAAAAATATCCATGTCATATTGCACACATTGGTGGATTACGGGGCAAGTTTAAAGAGCTTAGGACAAGTTCCTTTGGTGTGCAATCAAGTCTGAGCACCGTGCCTTATAATGCAGCAGCAAGAAGAATAGGCTCCGTCTGCCTCCGTCTTCTCCGAAGGTTCTCTCGTCATTCAACAGTCTGAATGGCTTTGTATGACAGCCATAGCTATACAGAACTGTATGACAGCCATAGCTATACAGGACTGTATGACAGCCATAGCTATACAGCACTGTGATTGCAGACAAGCCAAATTGCGTTTCCATGGAAACGGCATCCAGGTTACTTCCTTTGTGTGCGCAATGCCTTGTGGCAAACTACCGCGGCACTCTCACATACCTGTGATAAATTCCAACAATCATAAATACAGTAAGAGTGCAACTTAAGAGTGCAGTTATAGACAAAGTGCAATTATTGACTGGCATGAAACCTGTGCTTCACTGTAAACATCACTGTGCTGTCATGGCAGCCTGCGTAGAACGGTTATGTTTTATATTTTGAATAGGTAACACTAGCATGTCTGAGAGGTCATTTTGACTGTTTCAGAAGGTTCCCCTTCCATGACCGTCATCATCCATCACCATTCCATCATCTCAGAAATATTTGACATCTGAGACATTTTCTAAATATGAATTTAAGCACATGCTACTTCTGTCTGATTTGACTTCAGTCATGCTAGTGTTTAAATATAATGAAGTTCACTTGTTTGCTTGTTTATTGTATAATTCAAGTTAAACGTTCTCAAACAAGTTTTTTCAAATTGATTTCAAGCACTTTTGAATGTGTGTGTATATATCAGTCAAAACATTGGTAATCAGTGTTCTATGACTCAAAATTGGGATCGCTTATAGATTTATATAGACAAGCCATTTCTATATAGACATACAGTATAGATGTCTGTGAATCAAACTGACCAGTTATCTAGAATCCATTGACAACACCATGATGTTGTGTCCATCCATGCACAGGTGGGGAGGTTTGTGGATGCAAAACGCCCACATTAATCATTTGCATTCCAGACACTATGAATATTTACCTTTCGGTCTGAGCAATGCGTCACTGACGGTTGACCACTAGAAACTCAACAACATGTCACTGCTCTGAGTGCCCTATAAGTCATCTCTACACATGCTTAACATAATCTCGAATTTGGAATGCTCCGTTTGAAGTTGTCTGCGGGCGAGAGAACGCTGAGGGACAATTATCTTGTATGTCCTCAAGAGGTCTGTCATTGTGCAGGACAGGCTGAGTAGAAAGGAGATCAGAGAAGAGGGGTATATACATGCATTACATCTGAGGACTCCACAGATCCCAGGTATTACCAACTGTCTGAATTAACAGGATACACACACTTTGACAAAACAGTCAACATGTCACGTCTTAACAGTGCTCTCGAGCTGCGCCTATACGAGCCAAACTTCTTACACGAAGGCCCCCCCTCGCTGTTTCGCAAGCTCAAGAAGAGGTCTTAAGCTCCCGCCGAAGATGAATGCCGAGTGCTAAATTAATTTGAGGCATTTTCTTTTGTGCGCTCGACAAAAGCGACCAGGTTGGTGCTGGTTTCCATAGCTGATGACAGATCATCGGGATGCAGTGTTTGCCCAGGTGTCAGGCCTCCTCGCAGCAGACAGCGCTGGGGTTTTGTCCAGGTCTCCAAGCCCTCCACACACTGCACGTATTCTATGCGCCGATTGTACACATCACCTCATTCAGTCACTCTCCCAAAGAAAGACCTCTGATAATGTTGGATAGGGACTGTGCTTATGTGATCATAAAGAATAATCAGAGTCAAACAAAACAAAGAAAACATGTGGCCTAATGCATGTTAAACAGTTTCATCTTGGCCCATATGTACAATAACTAAATCTAGGCCATGAAAGGGCAGTTAGAAGTAAATAAAGCTCTTTTGAAATAGTTCCAAATTACATTTCTACATAATGAGATTGTCCTCATGCAAACTAGCTTTGAGTGAACTCCTATGATCAGGGTTTGATTATGTAAGGGGGGAGGGGGGGGGGGCTTAAACAAAGGCCTTATAAACTTGTTTTCTTTTTTTCTTTTTTCTTTTACATTTTCTTGTAAAACTTTTTGATAATTTGTCCCAAACAGGGACACCGGTGTTAAGGTTAACATACATTAAAATACATAAAATGTATATATTTTGTATTATCAAACATAGATTTCAAACATATTAGACACTTATGCATGTATTTAATTCAGTCTGACCAGAAGCAGGGATAATAATACAAATCCCCATTGGTGATTTAAAATTTTAAAAAAAGTGTGTGTGTGTGTGTGTGTGTGTGTGTGTGTGTGTGTGTGTGTGTGGGGGGGGGGGGGGGGGGGGGGGCTGGGGGGGCTATGATGACAATGGTTTACTGATATCCTGTTTATGTACGGTGCGTGCGTGCGTGCACAGCACTGTCACAGTGCTTCTTCCAAACGTTAATCATCATGTACTCCATTCCCCCCCAACACAATGTGATTAACCCAAGTTGTATAGTGCTGAAATAAGTGTTTTAATTGCTCTGTAGTGTAGAAAAAAGTCATGCCCCGAGGCTATTGGCAGGTCCCCCAGCGTGCGGTTAGGAATTTCTTCTTGATAGATAAATATAGATGGGAAAAGTAAAATTGTATTTATACGGTTTGATCTGGTTGTTATTGATGTGGAGTTTGAACTGTTTGGCTAAGGTTAAAGATTCTTTGTATCGGGTAATATTGAGGCCGGTTCAAGGTTTGTGTCCCATCACTCAGGAAGCTTGTTATGTCTGCATTTGGAGGACTGGGCGGAGTGAGTGTCACAGCGCTGGCAGGTACAATGTGTCTGAATCTATAAATTACCTTTGGCTGCCATGCATGGAACTCAGCCATCGACCGCCCTTTTACCTTAACCCAACCCCCTTGGTCATGGCTCGCACTATAAAAACCATGGGTCCATAGGATCCAATTTTGACACTCCCGAGAGCCAATTCATTCATTCACGGAGGATTTTATAGCGTGCAGGTTTACAAACCACACTTGCTAATATCGACACTCTCGTTTACAGTTTACAAAAATATACTTTATGCTAATTTACAGCTCTACCCACATAACGGTCAACATGGTACAATGAGCGAGCGGCCTCGGCCTCGATTTGCATGCACACTGTGCTCATGCTGTGCATGAAATCACAGGTGCTCTAAATCACCCTACGTGGAGGGAGTGTCATTTGCACTTCTCCCCCAGTGAGTCGGTCGGTTGCTTGTGTGTGTGATGTGTTCACCCTTTTGAAAAAAGAAAACACTCACACTCACCCTGGACCTCAGATCATGTGCTCACACGCCGCGCCTGCAAGTTTATATTTGTCCCTTTCTTTTCACTCTTGGAAGTTGATATTAGAAAGAGAGAAAAAAAGGTAGAAGAAATTGACAAAGTTGAAAAAAAGAGCACAAGTTTCTCCACATTGCTGCGGCTTTACTTGGACAAAAGAGTGAGGGGATTCATTTTTCCACAAGATGAACAGGAGAAGAATTAGAAAAGCCTCCGCCACTTAATTTGGCGGCCGAGACCAGCCCTGCTAAGTTTTGTTTTTCTAAGCCTCCAACATAACACAGTGTGCCTTGCCGTCAGCACCTTGAGCAAGTAAAAGCGCTTCCTTTATGAGCTAAACCCGCCAGATATTTGCTTTGCGAAGCTCAGCAAGAAGAAAAGAGGGAAGGGGTTGCAGTGAATAACTTTTAAAACACTGAGTGTGTGTGTGTGTGTGTGTGTGTGTGTGTGTGTGTGTGTGTGTGTGTGTGTGTGTGTGTGTGTGTGTGTGTGTGTGTGTGTACGAATGAAAAGCGACAGGAGACATGAAAGAGCAGGAGAAATGAATTGAATGTTGTTTTTTTCCCCAACACTGTGAAAAAGAGGGCGATGGGATCTGAAGCCTTCCTTTCCAAAAGCCTCAGCCAGGTGATTCATCACAGCACTCTGTCAAAGGAGCTTTCCACAACATGAGGTGAACAATGACACTGTGATTGCAAGGACAGGAGAGCTCTTGATTGAAAGATATCAGCCATACGTTTTTCACTATACCTGGGGAGAGGAGGTCGATTGCAAAGAGGATGAAGTAGTGTGTGTGTGTGTGTGTGTGTGTGTGTGTGTGTGTGTGTGTGTGTGTGTGTGTGTGTGTGTGTGTGTGTGTGTGTGTGTGTGTGTGTGTGTGTGTGTGTGTGTGTGTGTGAGAGAGAGAGAGCGAGAGAGGGGGGTTGGGGGGGCAGTGGTGTAGTAGAGGGTTACCTCACAGGGATGGAAATGCAAAATCTTAACCCTTCAGAACAAGTGTCAAGAGAGCCGTTTCAGGAGATCTTGCGTAACGAGAGCTTCACAATTTAAATTAACCAAAACAATTTAACAGCTCCTTAAGCATGAAAAGAGGAGCTGCCAGGCAGATTGATTGGACGTGTAGCAGTGAAGCTACGGTTCTACCTCTGTCTCAGGTTGTATTCTGCCCCTCCACGGCGCTGAGGTCTCGGGCGATGGAGCCAAAGCTGAACAGATCGTGGAGCGGAGCCAGGATCTCTTGATCGCACACTCAGATTGCGTTCAGAAACACCAACAAGTTTCAAGAGGAGGAGGCGAAAAAGAAAAATACTTAGCCTGCTGCGGTTTAAAGACTTTGCACTTCAAGGCATATGTTGTGCAAGCTTCAAATTATCCTGGGAATTCAAGAAGTGAAATCGCGAGTGATAGTATTTCATTGCTCCCCGGGCCCTCCCCTCCTGTACACTGTATCATAATAACATGTCCGTACACACTGTTTGTTTTTTGTTTTTGTTTTTTTTTATTTTATTTTTATTGTTTTTATTTTTTATTCCAGAGAGGAATGGACAATGACTGAGAAATTCAACAACCGTGTCCACAGAAGCCTCCCTCCTCCCCTGTACTGTTATCGGCCATCGCTGGGGCGATGGAGATGAAACAAAAGCCTCATTAGTTTGCTCAGGCAGTGGCCCTCCCATGTGTGGTTTGCAGGGCTACCACACACACACACAGTCACACAGTCACACACACACACACACACACACACACACACACACACACACACACACACACACACACACACACACACACACACACACACACACACACACACACACACACACACACACACACACACACACACACACACAGCCCTGTGTCAGGCCTCTCTCTCCTGCCTTTACCCCAGTACCTCTCCACCTCACATGATAACAGAGTAAATATCACCTTAGATACTATTTACACTTAGGGCCGAGGACTACCATTACCCTCCCATCAATATCAGCACTTAAACGCCATAAAACCGCGAGGCAGACCTCCAACCTGTAATTTCCGTAGTCCTTAATACACGGTGAGAAGCACTAATATTACAGGGTATTCAGCTAAATAGTGATGATACTCGCACATAATTGTAAGTATAGCGATGAGAATTCTCACTGCTGGATAAGCTCCAATACATCGGGACTTTGTTGGAGACAATCAGCTATATAAATAGAACATTATCATGACAATATGGTTATGAAACTCATTCTGTGTGAAAAGCATGGGCGTGTCACATGTACTATGGGGGGGATATGGCCTTACTGTACATATCGTCTCTGTCTGGTGGAAACCTCATATGTCCAAAACTCAAATTCAAAAACAGCAAAAGTATAGCAGATCGACGAGCTTATCGATCCTTTGATGCTTTAGTGTGACGTACAGTTGGGTGCCACCGATATTGACCCATTTAGGCCTGACCTAAAAATTTTAAAAAATCCTTCTAAATCCTCCAGTTTTCTGAAATACATATTTTCACGATTTTTCAAAAATAGCAGACCTACAAGCTCGGCGCGCTATGAGCTTGTAGATCTGCTATTTTTCAATAGCTAAATTATAACAATGTTTAAAACACCAAAAGGGGTTCCCGCCCAAAATGGGTTAACTGTCCTTTTGCGCAGATCACGCAAACCTCAGCAAAAAGAAAAGGACAATATCGATGGCCTCCAACTGTATGTAGTATGATCACGTAGGGCATTCATTTCCAAAAACAACACAAAAAGTTTGAAAATGGAGATACGAGGTTTCTGCCCGATGCGACGATAGCCGTACATGGAAACTCCCTCTTCTCTGGTGTCTGGAAACTGTAATCATGTTGCTTCCTTGGTATATACTCTTGTATTTACTTTCACACTTGACTTAACTCAAAACACCTGAGTGCAAATGCTTTATTTATCAGACAGTGAAATAAAGGTTTGAATTTGAGAATTGCTCAGGCTAAGCAAACATGTGACCTGTTGTGCCCCCTTCACCCTCATAGTTATATCCAAACGAAACAACGTATCATATACAAATAACATTTAGAGCGACATAATTAGATGAATTATTGTGGACCATAATGCAGAGATCTTAATTTTCTTTTTGCTGTTTTATGTGACCTGCAATGAAATATGTTGCAGGCTCTGACAAAGCTCACAGGAATGCCTCATTGATCTCATACCTTGATTTACATTTGGCGAACATTTCAGATGACACCATAGGCATAAAATATTGTGATTTATGAAAGGACTACTGTACATATTGTGTGCACTCTTTACTCTCCAAACACCTTGACTGCATCTACTACAGATGGTTAAACAGAGTAGATTGGAACCCTACAACTTGGCTGAGAGCAGATGTAATGTAACCTGGGGCCATTTCTCACTGTAAAACGAAAACACTGTCAGTGTACATAGCCTACTGTACATCCTCACGAGTAAGAGAGCCAATGGCTACATTAAAGATTTGAGTCATTCAGCATTCATGATAGAATATGTGACCATAACAGTATTTATTACACTGTAAAAACAAACAAACAAACAGCATATAGCAGCATATAGCATTCATTCATCTATGGAAGCCAGGTTGCGGTGAGAGGAGAAGTGGTTTAGTTCTGTTTGCATAAGGTAGGCCTGTACAGAAAAATAATGACACAGGTAGATCAGGCTTTTTAAAATGATCTGTTAGTAAACTCAGTATACTGTTTGGCTCTAGCTTAGCAAACTAGCATTAAGAGCCACAGTGCTGAATAACAAACACTAGCTAGCAGTTGTAAAACAAATTCCACAACAAAGCAGCTAAGCCACTCTCATACAGCCACGCAATGTGTAGCATTCACGTAGGCGACTGAAGGCTGTTTCTTTCCACTCTACTCTTGGGCAACGCAACTGCAACAAAAACTGTTTGTTGCAGTTTAATTGCATTCATTTAATTGCAAAAATGTAATTGCATTAGCTTCTCGTTGATTATTGGACCTCTAATAATATTTGATTATAAATAGCTCTCACTATAAAACAATGAATCAATCACAGATCAGAACACATGGGACACAATACTAATTAAAATTACCATGCACGAAACACCAGTGGCTCTACTATGACTGCCTTCATATAGACACCAACAATGGTTCATATTTTGCTGTCTGCAAGTCTTGTTTTAGAAAACGCATCACTGTCTTAATGCAAATATATTGCACAGTTCTCTGAGCGAATGTAGCTAATAAAAGAGTTCCCGTTAGCTTCTCATAACACTAAGGGATAAACTCCAATGGACACAATAATGACATTCGAAGACAATTTTGTATCTGTGTATATTTCAGATATCTTTCAGCACTTCCTACCATCCCACCGTTCGGTTAGACCAGTCAAAACAATGGTACCCGACCGTGACACCTCCGTCCAAGGGGATATTCAGCGATTTCCCAAAGCACAACATTAATTATTGAGATGTGGGTTAGAGGGAACTAATGGCCCTCTTTTCCCCAGACAGACGTCGATATGGAGGGTAGAGAAACTAGATGTTGCACTATAAAACTGTCAAACAACTATTCAGGTGGATATAATTGCCTCCTCCTGCACCCTGGTCTCGTCACGCCCACCCTCGTGTGCAGAAACATTGAAAGCTTCCTCACCCCTCCTCCCCAAAACACCCCCAGAAACTCACCCCACGACTCGCCTATAGGCTGTCCCGAGACACCCGCTCTCGCCACAGTGTCTCACATGATTGAAAAGCATCTGCTCCTTGATAAAAGGCACCGTCGCTGCCAAATTAGTGCCACATTCAAAAGTTCTGAAAAGGCTGCTGAATGTTAACAATGGTGCCTGAGCAGCAATAGCTTAATTATCCTAGATGTGCATGAGTTTGTGAGTGCTGCACGCGAGCACGCTTACACGTGCGCGTGCGCGCGCACACACACACACACACACACACACACACACACACACACACACACACACACACACACACACACACACACACACACACACACACACACACACACACACACACACACACACACACACACACACACACACACACACACACACACTTGAGTGCCTATATGTGGGTTCACTATACCAGATGATGTAATATCATATACTATGTCTCTGAATGTGCATTACATCATCAGAAACTCTCAACCTCGGTCACACTGGCAGTATTCTCAAGACAAATTTAAATTTAATATGAAAATATGTCAGCAGGAATAGGATAGCTGTTCAATTGAATATATAGGAGCTATCCTATAGGGGTCGCACGCTTGAAGCTAATTTGCATTAAATTGGCGCAGCCAAGTCTGATTTCCTGTTATTCAGGCATTGAAACAGGCTTGCCCCCAGGTTAAAAAAAATACATTTCTTTTTACAGAATGGGTTCCTGGATTGCACTGTCTGACAGAGATGCTTGGGGTCCGATTTAGATGCTCTGTGACGCACATGGTGGCGCATGGTCTAAAACCAATTACTTTAAATTGGGGTCATTTCATAATTGTGCGATTGACTGTCATTGACAGTCATCAACATAGATGCAAAAAATCTGTCATAATCACCATTTATTGTTTTGTTTAATATTTTCCGTTTGTGTGTTAACTGTTTCCGCGCCAGTGCTATAGTGGCCGCTAGCTCGCCAGCAGTGCCAGACGTTTTTGAAAAAACTCATAAAATGGCTGACAATCAGTTCCGGTTCAAACACTACACAACATCCACTAGCTATTTTACAGGTCAGGTGGAGATGTGAGCCGATCGGGGAATAATTTTTTTTGTCACATCTAAGTCAAATTAAGCTCTAATCAAGCCCCGAATATCGCTTTTTAAGCATATTATGATCCATAATGCACATAAAGACCGCACGTGTGCGTGCACGACCGTGCACGCGAGTATTTTGGCTGTTTTTGGGTAAACATCACGGTCCTTTAGATAATGGGGAATAAAACAAATCTCGGGATGCCGGGCATGGCATCCATTGCAAAGGTGAATTCATCTTGTTTTCTTGGGGCCGGTGCCGAACCAGTTAAAGGGATAGTTCACCCAAAAAATAACTTTTTTGTCAAGCTTTGAGGGTCTGTCTAAACACAAACGTTGAAGACAAAAGTGTGTAAACACAAACGTTGAAGACAAAAGTGAGGATGCAAATTGTGATTGGCCAGAATGGGATGACGTATGATAAGCGCCCCTCACTTCACACGGGTGCGATTTATTTTTTTCCACAGAGTACTCATAAAATTAATCATAATAACTAAATGAATGTCATGGTGGTTTTCGAGTTAGACAAGTACAGTACAAGGAAGCCCTGCAATGAAATATGTTGCAGGCTCTGAATCCAGAAATGGAGACCAAAAGCAGCACACGAGAACTGAACTGTAACATGGGTTACAGACAGGCATAAATGCACTGGGAACTAACAAGACACAGGTGAACTGAAGAACAATCAACACAGGGATTAGCTGGAACTAATAAGGACACAGGTGAACTACCAAATTAACCATAATTGCAGGGTTAGTCAGACAAGACATGTAGTAACTACTGCAAGAAGTCTGGAAACACAAGGTCATTGCTACAAAATAAGGTACAGAAACACAAGAACACACAAAATAATATACTGAAGTAGAGAGACAGTATATGTATCTCTGTGTCTGTCTGTCTGCCCCCCATATATCTCAATAACTGTCCAACTGATTAACTTCGGACTTGGACCTGACTGATTGGCGGTCATACAGAAATATCTAAAATACCCATATATGTCCCTGATGTCATCAATTTGACATCATAGACTTAGACTGGCCTCCAAGTAGGCAAATACTATGAAAATGGGTACTGTACTAAGAATTCTGACAACGGGTACAATGTGTACAACAGGTACTCTGACAACAGCTACAGTGGATATTGCATAACCAGAGGGCTGGGTGTGTGTTCCAACTGGCATTGCCCTAGTAATTCTAAACTGTTTAAATCTGCCAAAGTAATCAATTTTAAATGATTATGTTTATGGTTGGCTTTGAGAGATCACCAGATTTTGGCACTGGGATGATGTCAGACAGAGCATACCGGTAGTTTGGTTTGTTGTTTTCCATCAGGGCCTGGTTGCCGATCTCCAGGATGATGTCATCTAGATTGCAATTATTAACAACCTCTTAACAACCAATGCCATCTGGCACAGCCAAACGTGTCTGTCATATTCTGACAGGGATTGAGACAATATAGAAAGGTTATGTGAATGCTATGATAACGTTTCGCTGAATGACAGCTGTGCTCTGTAAAAGCTGTAATAGCTGCTGGTGAGAATAAATTAGCTATATGCAGATGATTTGAGTCTGTATATTTCAAACGCGGCCTTTGGGTAAGACAGCAGGATCCGGTAGGATGTGAGCCGCAGACGTGTGTAGCCACAGAGAAGAACAAGAAGTGTCAACTCTTCTTCTCCATGACGGGCTCGCCGACCCTGGGACTCGACGTGATGGCACATCGGTGGCCCTGTGGGCTACTCTACACGTTCTCCCCTATAGAACTAATTCTCTTCACCCTAGCCAGGGTGAGGACTCAGGGCTCCAAAATGCTCCTGGTGGCTCCGGCCTGGGGGTCCTGGAGACAGGACGTTTTCCCTCTCCTCTATGACCAGCCTTGGCAGCTCCCTCTGCGGAGAGATCTGCTAACCCAGGCACGTCACAAAATATTCCACCCGCACCCGCAGGATTTAGACCTTTGGGTCTGGCCTGTGAAGGGTCGACTCTAGAAGCCACAGACTTACCCCCCAATGCCATCAAGACTGTTTTAGGGGCCAGGGCTCCCTCGACTAGACACCGGTACAACACAGCTTGGCCTGGTGACGGGCCGCTATTTAAGGACCCAGGGCGGGACTTGCAGCCGCACCGTGACAGACAGTTGCACGACCCAATTGGAATTGTTTCGTGAGTGAATGAATTTGTTCTGTGTTTAGGCCATGGAAATGGTGCCACCCTTAGGCCATTCTCTTGCTCGATTCGCTTGATAAACTGTGTTTCCGGAAGTAAACCAGAGATACTCTGTCAGGGGTCTTATCTAGACCCCTGTCCAATTATAGCACTCTCTAGTATCTGCTCCCTGGTTAGGTTCCAATGTGATGTTTTTATTTTACTTTTGTATTACTCGTTAATTTATATATTTACTTATTTCGTACTCATTACTTCCTTGTTTTGGTTTATCTTCTTGCCTATCTGAGTGGTTTGTATTGTTGTTCGCTGTCTTGGTTTGTCTTGCAGGGGGGTGGGCTGTTGGGACAGGGGGGGGTCTCTTGTGTTTGTCTAATGTAATATAAAAATCACACCCGTGTGAAGTGAGGAGTGCGCTTATCATCTTACAACATCAATTATAACATGTTTGTTTAAGCAACGGTGCTAATGTTTGTTTAAGTCCTCAAAACAAACATTACATTTCTCTTGATTGTCTATGGCGTTTTCTTAAAGATGGAGTGACGTGATTTTTTTCCACCCTAAAACATGATCATCAGTTCTTATTGTTGGAGGTAGTTTTTTCAAAAAAGTGTACAGTATTTGTTAAAATGTTGTTTTTATGTGGGCACGCCCACCAGTTCATTAAGTATGCCTGGTTTGCCTGGTGGGTGGTGATGGGTGGTGATCCACCTGAACTGAAGCCACACCCACAGCTGTAGTTGTATGATAAAAGGGGAGGGGTTAGGGGAGGGGCTGATAGTGTGGTGTTACTATATTACTGTTTATTTCATTGGCCCGTTTGACTGTCAAGGGTTCAGCCTCCAGGAAGAAACCCTAAATACAAAGTTAATACACCATTGCACATAAAAACGACTCCAGGGTGTCTAATGAAGTACTGTCACCTCATAGACACATGAAAAACTGGAAAAATACAAAAATTGTGGCACTCCATCTTTAAACAAACATCGTTGAAAAACAAACATTAAAGCCATATATCGGAGGGGCTAGCGCCCCTCAAAAAATAAAGCAACTGGAAGGGATGGGGTATGAGATATAGATATAGAAGGGAGAAAGAAGGAGGGAGAGAGAAACATCAATCTTGTGACACATTTGACAGAGGAAGCTGCCAGTCAAGCTGCGTGGAGCTGTCTCCTCAGCCCTGTATCGAGTGACATCCTGGCAGAGGTACAAGCAGACCCAAGCTCTTCTGCGAAGGAGGAGGAATGCAGTGACTTCTGCTTCACACCTGGCTCTCTCCCTCCCTCTCCGCCTCCACGTCACACGGTGGGGATGGGATGGGAGCAGAGAGACTGACACACACTGTTTTGACGCGTGAGGCCCCGCGTCTGAAATGGCGTCACAATGATGGTTTCCAAAACGTCTTGCATCATTCTCTGAGTGGTTTCAAAGGTCTCAGCCTGGTTTGGGTATTGTTTTTTTGTCTCCTCCAAGCCACCTGCTGATGTGCATTACACAGAACACTGGTCAACAAATCGTCTCCGATCACATTCTCTTATGTACAGGTACTGTATACGTGTGTAAAAGTGCGTATGCACCTAATATGTGACGACGAACACATATAGTTTTCTAATGAACTACTGGCCTGCGTGAATGAGATCATCTGGAAGTCCAGTTATTGAGTTTGGCACTCAAATACTGCCACACACACACACACACACACACACACACACACACACACACACACACACACACACACACACACACACACACACACACACACACACACACACACACACACACACACACACACACACACACACACAGAGTTATTTCAGGGCAAAAAGTGCTTTGTCATTTATTATTACTGCAATTTATAATCCCTAATATACTTTCCTCTTTGGAAATGCAGAGCAATGAGTTCAACCAAGGCATCGCTGAATTATGACCCAAGTTGAAAGAGGGGGGGGGGGGGGGGGGGGTGTTAGAGATCCTGGCTCAAAATAAGTTTGCTTCGATGACCTCATTACACAATTTAAGTAATCACTTGCAAATGAGTCACGCACATTAGGAATAATGCTTTGAGGATTGTGATATTGCAATATTGATCCTGCAGTCTCGTTACTTGGAAACGTTTGCACTGCAAGCGGAGACAGACTCTGGATTTAAATGGATATAAATACCCTGAGCTCTGAAAGTGGGGTCCAGGGATCCTCAGGGGTACCTTGAAGGGCTTCCAAATGGACCCTTACAGGTCTGTAACTCTGAGAGATGTACAAATGGAACCAAGTGGACCCATATGGTTCCATGTCTACACTCCACTTTTCCACCGGGGTTGAACAGGTTCGGTTATTTTTCCCCGCCTATAATATTGAACCAGTTCAGAGTGTTGAACCAGTTCAGAGTGTTCCCACTGACAATGAATCGGTTCAGAACCCTAAACGTTGGTTCGGAACTGGAACCAAAGAATGGCCGCCGGTTCCGTGAAAGCACCAAGGTTCCAAGAATCTAGAACGGAACCAGTTCTAGAACCAACGTTCTTTTGGTGGAAAAGAGGCCTCAGAGTTAACTGGGATCCTTGAAATTATAAAGAAAGTTTGTGAACCAACTGCCCTAAGCTAATTACTCTCCTGAGAAACACATCCTGTGTTCAAAGGTTAGCGCAGAGGACATAAAAAAAAAAAAAAAAATCAGGCATGATTGTCTACGTAAAAAAAAAAAAAAAGAAGAAAAACTTCACAGAATCCCTTCATCTTTGGCAGCAGCCAACTTTACTTAGGGAAGCCACAAGAAAGTGTGGCTGACGGTGCGCAGAAGGACCCCCTTGTAATTCCATGGTGATGTCTTTGCATTAAGGCACCTTTCTCCTCAGTGGAAGAAGACATCAAACGGAGATTAAAATTAAAACTGAGAACAAGGTGATCCAGTGTATGGTTAAGTCCAGGGAGATGAAACGCTCGGTCCGGAAATAAAAAAGCATGCACGCACGCACGCACGCGCACGCACGCACACACACATACACACACACACACACACCACGCAAATTCAGAATCATTTGATTGCCACACGGGAAATGTACAAAACGAACGAACACAACCCTCACCAACCACAGGATATGAAGTGTCATATTGTGTGTTGTGCAGTTGTCATGCAGGGTACAATACACAAACGCGGACAACAAAGCCAATATCAAATAACACCGTCATTACCGCAATAAGAGATAACACAACCAATATAGGACATATGTTAGAGAAAAGATGGGGTGGGGGGGGGGGACAGATTTGTCTCACAAAGTAAATTGAACACGGTGCGGATACAAGATAGCCGGTGTAGCACACTTATCCCTTTGTAAGGCCACAGACAGGGTCATTGTTACATTTGGGAATACATGAATAAAAATGCAACGCTCATTTCACAGGGTCTCTCTTCAGACCCATAGCTGTGTGCATCAACGCCGACACTACAACAAGCCCAGTCCTGCATGGGACCTCAAACTACAGGAATCATGGAAGGGCAAAAGAATTAACAAACGCGCTCGCTGCCATTCTGATTCGCCCAGACATCCATTCAACCACACGCCGGTTATAATTAATACTGTATTCCCCCAGTTAGTTTACCTTCATGAGGGGCAGATGCAAGCTGAGATTACCCCAGGATTGACAAACCACATGTGAGGAGACATCATGGATGCTAGGTGTCATGTTTACCTTCATAAATATGACCCCCCCCCGGCCCCCCCCCTCCCAAAGCCCACCACCCTCCACCTAGCAATTAGATCCAGGTAGAGATTACGTGTGCCCTCAGCTGCATCCCCAGGTTTCTTCACAGGACTCTCCACAGCTACTGATGATCACTATGGGCTGTGCTGCTTTAGCCATTCATTTGATAAAGTGCTTTTCACATCGCAGCTTTAATTATCTGCAGACATGGATAGTTATGTCTGTGTGTGTGTGTGTGTGTGTGTGTGTGTGTGTGTGTGTGTGTGTGTGTGTGTGTGTGTGTGCGTGCGTGCGTGTGACTGTGTGTGCGTGAATGTGTGGGTGTGTTTGTATGCTTAATGCAAACCCAATTTGATAGAGGTGATTATTTATCCGTTAAGGGTTCAGGTTACTTACTTACATACATTGTCATACAACGACAAAAATGAAATTAATTTAAACTAAAACCTACTAACTAAAGAAAGATGAGAAATGATTATATAACTCATCCCAGAATAGATATATAGCTGAAAAAGGAATGGGGGGGGGGGGGGGGCGCAAGACCTTTTTTTTGTGCCAGATCGATCCTGTTGACTGACATGGCCTTGGCTCATAACAGACCATGTCTGCTAGCAACAGCTTAGCTGGTCCACTGAAGCATCCGTCCACACATCTTTTGGGGGGTTCTTTAAAGAAGGTGACTAAAGCAGTCTCTCTGAGAAAGCGGGGGGGGATTATTGTGATGAACCTGCTTGACATTTCAGTGCTTCTTTCTCCCTCACTACAAAAACATGCTACTTCAGGGCTAGACTTTCAGACAACCTGTGGTTAGGAGGGAGTCCACTGTGGATCAACTTGCAGCGAACATTTATATTCAGAATCAGCTTTATTGTCACGTCACAGTTTTACAGGTAAAAAAGTGGGTGAAATTCGTTTTTGTGAGTAGTTCCCATCATGTCATTTTTTAAAGAAAAGCAAAGAAATTGAAGAAGAGAGGGGGTTGGGGTAAGGACATGATGGCAGGAAAAGAAAGAAAGTTTGAGTGCTTTTAGCACAAAAAGTACAGGTAAAGTGTTTTCTGTGTGGGTCTTAGATATTTACAAGCTTTTGCCACAAACGGTACAACCAAAGGGTGTCTTAACCTTTTCCACAAAAATATTTACATTTACACATGACATACCTGAGATAATATAAGGTGCGTGAGCATAGCATCCGCTGTGTACCGTGCATTATACTTAAGGACATTATTCAAGGTGCAGGACATTTCTCAAGGTACATTATTCAAGGTGCGTATAGTCCACGGGTGGTTGAAGGAAGAGCTAAACTCCAAGTCAACTAGTCCCTGGTATAATCTCATAACATCCACATCACAAATGAAAGTTCTCGAAGCACTTTCGCATTGTGGAACCGCTTTACAAGAAAAACATTGCATAAAATTTAAATACCAAACTCATTCCACCATGTTTGTGATCAGAGGAGCAGAATATTTATCAAAAGGTAACAATTATTTTGTTCCTTTATCTAAGAAGCCTTTTGGTTGAATGTTAATTATGTTATATAAGTGTTTCATTCTATGGGAAGTACAAAAGACTGTGTGCAAAGCACAATGTAATGTAACTGTTTAGCCAAGGCACCCACCCACCCATTCTCTCTCTTGCACGGGCGCACGCACGCACGCATGCACACACGCACACGCACACACACACACACACACACACACACACACACACACACACACACACACACACACACACACACACACACACACACACACAAATGTATCCTAAGAAGTTTGGCACACTGGCATGAGTTAGCAAATAATTGCCAGTCATGGGTGGAGGACAGGTAGCTCATAATATGCAAAGGGACTTTTAATCTTCATATTTAATAGGCATTTGACCTTCTCATGTCTGCGGACTATAATTAGAAAGTCTGTGCCAGGCTACATGGACAGAATGATGTGTCTTAGAGGAGGTAAAACCTGGTCAGCAGACCTTCTAAATCAGTGGTTTTCAACCTTTTTCACGTCAAGGCCCATTATTTATTTGCTATTTGAGCCATGCATGCACTATTGGATGAGATTTAGCTTCAATTTAGCCTCAATATGTGGTACCATAGGAGACATACTGTAACAGGCAAAACGTTGATCAAAATAATAACAATTATTCTACATTCTCTAATTGTGTACACTTCCTGTAAACTAAGTAATGCAGATGTTTAACAATAATTTAACTTTTGAGTGTAAAATGAAACCAAATGGATCCGTTTTGTTTATTTTACACTGAGATCAGATTCTAAAAATGTCTTCTACATCCTGACAGTTTTCTGAAAAAGCCAGTCAGTCGTTCTTCGATTTTTCAAAAATAGCAGACCTACAAGCTCGTAGCGCGCCACTCGGTGGCGCGCTATGAGCTTGTAGATCTGCTATTTTTCAATAGCTAAAGCATAACATAATGCTAACACCAAAAGGGGTTCCCGCCCAAAATGGGTTAAGATCTATAAGGGTCCATTTGTTTACCAACTCTCCATCATTTAGCTGGGGACCACCTGGAACCTCCTCAAGAACCACTGGTTGTGCCCTGGACCACTGGTTGAAAACCACTGTTCTAAATCATGCAGCCGCATGAGAAATGTTTAATCTAACAAATTGGTTTTGGTTTCTGCCGCTTTTTTTTCCTGCTTTTTTCCCCCCCATGCAGTGAGTACTGGGAATATGGAGGTGATGTCATCGGCTCATCCTTTTAAGAGTGACTGTGGACTATATATTCAGAGAGAGGCAGGGAGGGAGGGAGAGAATCAGACCTAATGGTCTCTCTCCTCCTCTAGCCAAATCTAATTGTGCCCTTATCTTATCTCCGGCAAGTTTAACTATCGTGTGGAAGAGGATTGCAGCTCCATGTAGTTTAACGGTTGAGTCGCCCGTTATAGGCTATGTGTGCACATGCACATTTTTGTGCAACCTCAAATGTTGACATCTCTTAAATCACATCGGTGCATTTGTGTATATTTGATGTTTGCATTTGCACACTGGTAACCTGATTTCTTTTTTAGCAGAAGCAGCCGGCGTAGTATAGCAGTGTTCTCCTCCCAGCATGTATCTGAGGGAAAAATACCATGAACTCAATCTTCCCGGCCCAAGCCGTGTGCCTTTTTGCATCCGTCAGGCAGCACTAAATTTAGCGTCTGGCGTTTATTTACCTTGTGTCCTTGCTGGTGTGTCCTTGCTAAATGAAGGCGACCAGGACTGTCATCATCCAGAGGACAGCGCTGCCGTCGCAGCCCCTCGGGAGCTGATGGATAACGTGGGGATGCACGTGCTGTACAGACTCATGCACGCACGCGCGCGCACACACACACACGCACGCACGCACGCACGCACGCACGCACGCACGCACGCACGCACGCACACGCACGCACACACACACACTGCAAAAGAGAGCAAGCATGTTTATTTATGTGCATGGATTGGTTACACTATTACTCATGTATGCACATGCATGTACACCAATTTACTCACCTTTGCAGTCATTTTGCAAAACAACCACCAGTGTTTGCAATGTTCGTCCTCTCAGGTTTACCTTATAAGGTGGGCAGAAAGTTAGGCATATATACGATCAAGGAACAGAATCTCCCATGAACAATAGGCCGCCTGTGTGAGTCGAGATGATTCTCACTCCACAGTCAGAGAGTGGTGTTTGACTTCACCGTCCTGTGGAGGTATTTGGAGTTATGTGTGGCATAGTGGTATTTGCACCTTTGGTGTTTCAGTATGTCAGTGCTGAGCGCAACACCAGCCCCATGGATCAGTGCATCTCTATGGAGCCCCCTGGAACAAGCTTCTTGTTCCTTTAACATTCCTGGTACATCCACACCCGCTCCTTCCTGTCGCTCCCCTTGTGTGGCGCTGATTGACAAGCGTCCGCTTCTCTCAGGCGCATAATCAATCTGCTAATTGGTGTCGGCGGGTCGGTTGCTGTTGAAGCGTCCCCGACTCTGTCTTTGCCTAATTTATCTTTGTCACTGCAATATAGGCAGAATACATTAGGCAAGTCGGGTAGGCTCAGGGTCTCCTGTTCGTGCATTTGTTTTCCCAAGTCCACCTCTGGTTGGTTATCCACCAACAAAACAATGCTACTCCATGGGATTGCCAAATTCTGCCGTTTTTCTTTTGTAAGAAATACATCAAATGAAACATTCAAGCTAAATGTTAACCTTGTTGCACTGTTTCCATTAGTAACAACTGCTCACAATGTAGAGAAAAAAAGGTAATTTCTCCTATTCAGGATTGGTGACATAGACGTGCCATGTTGCCTGAAGCTAGAATTAATCTCACAATTAATCTCATATGCGGAGACAAAAACAGCACTCAGTCTGTGTACCAAATCATATAGTGAACTCATCGACCAAAAATGTAATAAATCAACTACATTTGGACACTATAGGGGTCGTAGTTAATGACGTCATTGCATGCTGTCGTGTACCAGATAAACATAGGATTTGTTCTTTCAGCATAATGAATGATGGTATACCCTACTTTCCCGATGCATTGTGGTATATGAGTCCACAGGGTGTCATAATTACTAAAGACACCACTTTAAAACTGCATAATCACTATGTAGTTGACTACTGTACATTTATACTGTAAAGTGTACTGTATATAATGAGAGTGATTTTGGACACAGTCATGGACTTTTTGCAAAGTTATGAAATGGATCAACACATTATTTGTACAGTACAGTATTGATACTGAATTAAATATATCTTAAATGTTGGAACATACATTTTGTGTACAGTTAATAGGCTAAATAACAGATAATTAAGGCTTGAGCTCTGAAGCTTTGTTCACTGGCCTCACATAATTAGCTTGTATATGTGTTATTGTCTATATTTTGGAAATTTCTGAAATCTCTCGATATTGAGAATCTTAGAACATCTTTGCCTATAATGACATGCCCAAAACTTGCCATACTGATTATTTCTACCAGGGGTGCGAATCAAACTCTAACTGAATGTCAATGATTTGGGGGGATTTCACTTTTAGATGACAGCCTTATCCTATAGTTGTCCTCCAGAAACATACTATTCTATCATTTAACCCATTCTGGGCGGGAACCCCTTTTGGTGTTTTAAGCGTTACGTTAAACGTTAGCTATTGAAAAATAGCAGATCTACAAGCGCATAGCGCGCCACCGAGTGGCGCGCTATGAACTTGTAGGTCTGCTATTTTTGAAAAATCGTTAAAATGTGCCTCAAATCTTTCAGAAAATTGTCATGATTTAGAAAACTTTTTTTTTTATATTTGGGTTTACGATTATGAAGCCATTTACCATAATGTCCTCTAAAGTCAAAGGGTGCTGAAGTGCACAACTTAAAATGCAGTTGAAGTGAGAGGTACAGTGCAGTGAGCCTGAGCATATTTAAATCACTCCTAAACCCATGGACCAGGTCCCCAGTGCCCCCTATTGGCCCCCAAATCATCTGTTGGTCCTGTTCTTACACAATCTGAAGCAACTTCACAGTAAAATAAATCACTCTCAGAGTTAAATCAACACCAGCATATTTCCCACATGAAGGATTCTGACTCATTTGTTTTTTAACCCATCAAGACCTGAGACTGATTCTAAAAACCTAAGAGAAGAGACTGTCTTCTAAAAGTCTCTAACCTAAAACAGTTTTCGGAAAAAACTTATGTTGTATGTAAATCAGTGGTGCCAAAATTATGTGTATTTGGCCGCCGACCACCATCTCAAAATATTTGGCTCCACCAGAAGCAAATATTTGAGTTAAAAATGCTCACTTTAAAAGAATATATATACTCAAAGATTTGCAAAAGAATTTAAAGATTTTTCAAAAATAGCAGATCTACAAGCTTGTAGAGTGGCACGAAGTGCTAGGGCGCTTGTATAGCTGCTATTTTTGAATAGCAAACCAATGTGCTAGCTAAAAAATCACACCCGTGTGAACTGAGTGGTGTAAGGTCTGTCTGACGTAATGAAATCATGTCTGACGTAATGAAATCACACCCGGGTGTGATTTCATTACCTGGCTTTGTTTGTGCAGAAAAAATGAGCATGGTTGCTATGTTCACCCTGTTTACCCGGGTGTGATTTCATTACGTCATTACAACAGGGTGAACATAGCAACCATGCTCATTTTTTCTGCACAAAAAAGCCAGTTGTAGGAGTGGTTTACACCACTCAAAAAATTAAATAACACATATGCTTTCCCAGTTTTAATGTGTTAAGACCGTACAATAAAATAAATGTATTGCTCTTGTGCTTTCCGGTGCACCATGTCTATACTCCTCACCTCTCACCTTCCTTCTCCCTCAAAATGTTTCTCATTTCGTCCCCTTCCCCTGCTCAACCCATCACTCCTGTCTGATGTAGTGCTATAGGTGAAAGGATGAGGTGAGACCGTGAGAGACGTTCTGATGACAGGGAATTATGGGAAACAGCGGGGGGGTGAAAGGGACGCACTTCCTATATCCCTGCTCGCTGCTACATAGCAAGAATGCAGGCTGCAATTGTCACAATTGCCCCCCCCCCCCCCCCCCCCTGCTTTCTTTTTCTTTGCTCATATTCTTTCATTGATGCAATCTTGGGCTCTGTAAGTGCTTCAAGCGCTGCGGTAGTAACCTCCTCCGCTCTCCGAGCTCTTAGCATTTCAACAATGGCAGACGGATCAGAAAATGTCACATATTGCAAGCTTCTTTCTAGATCATTTTGGACATGAGGTTGTTGTTGTTGTTCTTTTCGAAGTACTAACTGAAATGGGGGAGTGGGGGGTTGTTAAAAGGTTCTTCATGGTTTTGGAATTAAGGAATGTTACAGTAGACCTAATTTTCACCTGAAAAAATGTAAATCGCAAACAATTGTCAAGCACTTTTGTAGCACATACTTTCACTCTACTTAGACCTACATTTCTCACACTGTCAGTGGAAAAAATAATAATATTGATTGTTTGATGGCAATACTAGCATAACCGCTGTTTTACCCATGAGAATTAATGTGCATAAGTTACATGTAATTATTATTAATCATCTATGACTATATCTGTTGGTTTTTGGAGTAGACTTGTGTCAATTCACGAGCTGTTGCTGAAAATGTATTTCAAAGGGAAGTCAAGGTGATTCTTGTCAAACATCAAAGTTCTGGACTGGGACATAAATTAGCTCAGACAGCAGGTTAAGCGCTCAGTGACAGGCCTGATCAGTTTATCTATATAGGCCTGGGTGCTGTTGCTTCCTATTGGTCTGCAGAGTGTCACGCTGCACATTGTTTCAACCCTGACCCGGGAGGGTGAGCACGTTGACCCTGCATCCCCCATGACAGACAGGCAGACAGACAAACATACTGACAGAGAGAAGACCAACCAAATTGCATCCAAATTGGTCACACACGCACATACACAGGTCCACACCTCTTTGCAATGCCTTCGATGCAAGTTAGTCTCCTATTATGGAGGATCCTTTATTCAAACAAACTGGAACAATGTTCAGAAATCACGTTTGTTAATAATAGCAGTGTGGGCTGAGTCGGCTAACTGGGCTCGCTTCAGTTTGAAACGAGGTCAGTGCAGGGACGGGTTAAGAACATAGAAGACAAACAAATCGACCGGGTTCCCTGAAGACTGAGAGTTCTGTGACAATAACTCTCCCTTCTATGTCTGAAAGTTTTGCTATTTGAAGAAATGCCTTGGGGCAGTAAATTCAACACATTTCTGAGTGTAGTGCACCAGTCGGGTTGGTAGCTTATAGTAGCTTGCCCGATAATGTAGCAAGTGGGCGCGTTTTTGCACACTCACGTGTTAGTTTTCGGGGAGCTTCGCAAGCCGAGGATGTGGCAAAGTCTCACATCAGCCGCAAACCCAGGCCCCAACCTCAAAACTGACCTCTTTGTTAGCAGACAGGAACTGAACAGGAATGAACCAGTACATGCAATGAATGGAGGGGATATATATATATATATATATATTTATATATATATATATATGGACTACAGACTTGACTTGTTACAAACATCAATTGCAGCAGGAACAAATTGAAAGCAATCAACCCATTTGACCTATTCCAGAGCGACAGCCTCAATCAAGATTCCCTGCTGCACTAAAGCATTCACCATTCACTGATAACATTAATATATTATGTCTGTCTGTCTCCCGTGCTCACTCTGAGATAAATGTCTGAACACTCAAGATTTTACTGTGCACAGAAACACGTCTTCACGAAGATGACAAGATAACGCACAATACCATGTTCCGCTCATAGGTACATGCTACGAAAAGGGCCTTCGGTGCACCGTTCCTCAAACAGGTTGCACCTGCAACAGACCCCGCTGGGATCCCCCAAGCCTATGATCTATCTGTCTTTTATACGCTGCTGCAACGCGCGCACACACACACACACACACACACACACACACACACAAGCGCGCGCGCGCACATGCACACGCGCGCAGGCACACGCGCGTGCACACATCCACGCAGTGCGGTAGCCTACAGTAGCACAGACGACTTTCAACCAGACTCCTCCCTCTCCCCACTGCTGTACCTGATGAGGCAGCCTTTCTCTAAAGGTAGTAAAGATAAAGGATGGGGTGTTTCCCCACCTGCACCGAGGGGGCAGGAGGGAGGGGGGCTGGTGGGGGAAAGGCAAGTGCACTGGAGAGCACGGCACTGAATCTGTCACTCATTCTTTCGGTTCTGCTCCTTCGCTTGTTGCGGCGTGTCATGGCGGGAGTGACCTTTGCGCTCGCGGACCCCACCGCTGTGTCGCCTTGCTGTTGAGGCCTGACCTTTATCTGAGAAATATGGCAATTTGAACGTCTATATAACACCAGCATGTGTTCTGACATGCCCTGCACACCCCCACCCCACCACCTCCCTCCCAAGTCCGACGGGCACGCGCAGCCTTCCTCTCTTTCCACGTTCTCCCCCCCTGCACCTGAAACCATGTTCCTCCAATTTGTTGTTTCAATTGTTGAAATGTATTTTGTTCTTGTTTTCCAGGTCCACCACAGGATTAGTACCGGCTTACCGAGCTGTAAGAGGAGGGGCACCTTGTTCTTTACACCATGATCCCTACCACAGTGTGAAAGAATGTGCCTGGTCTCACT
The DNA here is from genome assembly GCF_951216825.1 of Electrona antarctica. NCBI lineage: Eukaryota > Metazoa > Chordata > Actinopteri > Myctophiformes > Myctophidae > Electrona > Electrona antarctica. Next base: position 10,366,107 of record NC_136801.1, on the reverse strand, counting down.
TGCTGTAGTGCATGTTCAGGAACAAGGGACAGTCACAGAGACTACATTCGATGGGAGACTGGGCAGTGAGGACCATATAGTGACATCAGTGGAGGTCACATACAGTATACGCGCGCGCACGCACGCACGCACACGCACACGCACACACACACACACACACACACACACACACACACACACACACACACACACACACACACACACACACACCGCGATCAATGGCAGTAACCCTGGATCGATGGCTGGGCCGTCTGTGTTGGAGCCGCCAGAGATGTGCTCTGGTCTGCCGAGTTGAACCCAGAGTTGAACCCAGGCAGGCAGACTATAGTCATTCTGCTGATATTGGGCACTGAATGGCAAAGGGGACAAACTGTACAGACAGTACAGACTGTACTAAACAGCTGTACCCTAAACTGTACTAAACAGCTATACCCTAATTCATAGTGACATGGCGGTGTTCCTTCTCAGCAGAGGCCTGCCGCAACAACAAAGGCTACACAGTGAAACTCTGAAATGTACACAGACTACGCACGCATGGAATGACACATGCCGCGGTAGACAGTAAGAGAAAACCACAGGAATATAAGGGTGACAGCAATAGAGAGGGAGGTTTCCCTCTATTCGTGGGACTGGCATTATCAATGTGGTGTGAGGTATGGGCCTGTTTTGTGAGTATAGACACACCTCAGATTGATGGTGCAAGGCCGTCGTCTTCTGTATGAGTCATTTTATCCGCCTGTTTTGCAAGTCTGTCAGTTTAATATTTTGTCTGTCTGTCTGCGTCAGGTTACTGATCAGACATCAAAGCAGTGTCAATGCAGGTCAATAGCCCACAATTTCTCAGAGGGGCCACCAACAGAAGCCTCAACCACAAATGACAGGTAAATGTAGAGAATGCACAACCACACGGGTTAAGCAAATAATAAAAGGAGGTATGAGATGCCGGCGGCTGATTATTTGGCTGCTTTTCACGTCATAAAGGGATTTGGTGAGTCCTCGTTTTATTTGAGGTCTCCTCTGAGTCTTATAAAAGCCTCTTTAAAAAGAAAAGGGTAGTGAATTTGACCGTTGACCGCGTTAACATCTAGAAGCTGCATTTCTCTTTGCGTTGCAGCTAGCTTGTATGCAAGAGACATGTGGTGTGATGTGCGCGGTGTGGGCGGCTGACAGAGTGGTACATTGATGAGCAGCAAGGGGTCATTGCCAAGTTGCAAATGAGAAAGGTGCATGCTTACTGTGCTGCAGTCTCTGTGCTAATCAGCTCACTATTAGGGACGTGGTACTCCCCCAGAGAAGCCTTTGACATCTCCCTTCAACACCAGCTCCCGGCATTGCTCTCCTCACTTGAGCTCCACACTCGCCAAACTGCCATTATTCCGTGGTCTGTTGACACGTGGGCCGACTACTCCATCAGTCACTCGCCTCATTAACTACCGTTTGGCCATTATTCTGATGGGAACAGATGCATGCGTGCCCTCAGATGCAGGCTATACACGTGGCTGCATGAGCGCCGTAGTTTTGGATGCTTTGACGGGTTTGTGCGTCGGAACATGTTTTGACATTATTGTCTTCACATTCTGGAGTGTGAACTACTAATGCAGCTGCAATTCTGGCACTCTGCCTGTCATCCCCTGATCAAGTGGATTGATTTGTTAGGGTCATGAAAGATATGGTTGCATTTTGCTGCTTCATATTTGCCTCCTGAAATCTAGTTCTAGGAATACAGTACGTTGCATTACGGACGGTTTCATGATCGGATGTACCTAAATACAGTGACTTTGGCAAAAGGTATACATTCATGTCATAGGTATGCAATGCATAGGCGGCCTACCAGTGAATACTAAGTCATTGAATACTATGTGAATACATAGTCAGTGAACACTAAGTGAATACTATCATGTCAGTGAATATTGAGTGAATACTATGTCAGTGAATACTAAGTGAATACTAAGTAGGTGAATACTAAGGTTAGTGTTAGTCAGTCAGTATATACACATTTTTTCGTGGTCATGTAGACAGTAGACACGGTAGCTCGAGTTAGCACGCCCAGACTGTGATAGACAGCTGGTCCCATCCAGTCACCTGCCAAGGAGCTTGAAAAAAGGGACAGTCTTCTTCATCTTCTTCTTGGGCTACAGCAGGGGTTTTCAACAGATTTTGACCCAGGGACCACCATCCTGACTAAGAGCAACCTGGGGACCACCACCACTATTGTGTCAGCTTGGTGGGTCCATCATAGACCTACCTGACACAATAGTGGTGGTTCATGCACCATTCCATGGGTTAAGATTAGTTTTTGAGGGGCCCTATATGCCCAGCTTTGTGTGTTTGTGTGAATCAAAGCAATGATTTGATTGGCTGATCAGCCCATAGCGATGATTTGATTGGCTGAGCAAAGTTCATATTGAGGATAAAGAGTGAGGGCAGAAAAGTGAAGACGCAAATTGCGATTGGCCGGAATTCATTCCATATGTTGATCTGACCTCATCAAACCCTGGCTGTACACTCAAGACAATGCCCCCACTGCCACCCTTAGATCTCCATATATGGAGCTGACCTGTTCTGACATTCTATATATGTTGATCTGACCTCATCAAACCCTTTACACAAGAAAAATATATATATAGCCGCAAGCAGCGTTAAGGCGGGACCAAGCAATAAGCCCTTTTAGGCTGCTCAACAGTGCCACTTTAGTTCACCCAGCGGTATTGCAGATGTTCGTACTCCAAACAGACAGACAGACATGTATTACGCTGCATGTATGTATTACTTGTATTAGGGGCAGAAGAAGACTTTTCATAAAACTGCAATTTTCATCAATTTCTTCGGTATAAGGAGACGCATATGTGTATCAAAGTTTTATTGTCGACAGTCAAATGGTTCATGAGCTATGCCTGTTCAAAGTTAGCATTTTCAATTGAGGGCTAAAGCGCCACCCTTTGGCCAATGGTCGTGGGTTTTGCGTCCTCACTGTTTGGCATAGCCCTCTACCATATTGCCAAATTTAGTGAAAACCAACTGCACGGTTCAGCCAGAACTGCTATTTTTGGTGGAAGAAGGAGGAGGACAATTGAAAATTAACAGTTGGCTGTTATGTTATGTAAAGCCCAAAACCTCTAGCTTGAACCAAAAGGAAATAGCAAATTCACTCATTGGATTATTGAAGTGATCAAGAGCCACATACACATACAGTATGTCCCTGTTACAACTTGCCTTCAATGGCAGATACAACACAACATACAAACTTTAGATTCACATCAACATTCAATTCCAGAGCCACAAACAGTCAAGTCATTGAATACTATGTGAATACATAGTCAGTGAACACAAAGTGAATACTATGTCAGTGAATATTGAGTGAATACTATGTCAGTGAATACTAAGTGAATACTAAGTAGGTGAATACTAAGGTTAGTGTTAGTCAGTCAGTATATAGGCTACACATTTTTTCGTGGTCATGTAGACAGTAGACACGGTAGCTCGAGTTAGCACGCCCAGACTGTGATAGACAGCTGGTCCCATCCAGTCACCTGCCAAGGAGCTTGAAAAAAGGGACAGTCTTCTTCATCTTCTTCTTGGGCTACAGCAGGGGTTTTCAACAGATTTTGACCCAGGGACCACTATTGTGTCAGCTAGGTGGGTCCATCATAGACCTACCTGACACAATAGTGGTGGTTCATGCACCAATCCATGGGTTAAGATTAGTTTTTGAGGGGCCCTCCTATGCCCAGCTTTGTGTGTTTGTGTGAATCATAGCAATGATTTGATTGGCTGATCAGCCCATAGCGATGATTTGATTGGCTGAGCAAAGTTCATATTGAGGATAAAGAGTGAGGGCAGAAAAGTGAAGACGCAAATTGCGATTGGCCGGAATTCATTCCATATGTTGATCTGACCTCATCAAACCCGGGCTGTACACTCAAGACAATGCCCCCACTGCCACCCTTAGATCTCCATATATGGAGCTGACCTGTTCTGACATTCTATATGTTGATCTGACCGCATCAAACCCTGTACACAAGCCAAAAATAAATATAGCCGCAAGCAGCGTTAAGGCAGGACCAAGCAATAAGCCCTTTTAGGCTGCTCAACAGTGCCACTTTAGTTCACCCAGCGGTATTGCAGATGTTCGTACCCCAAACAGACAGACAGACAGACAGACAGACAGACAGACAGACAGACATGTATTACGCTGCATGTATGTATTACTTGTATTAGGGGCAGAAGAAGACTTTTCATAAAACTGCAATTTTCATTGGCTGTCAGAAGTTAACACAAAGTTTGTTCGGTATAAGGAGACGCATCAAAGTTTTATTGTTGACGGTCAAATGGTTCATGAGCTATGCCTGTTCAATGTTAGCATTTTCAATTGAGTGCTAAACCCTTTGGCCAATGGTCGTGGGTTTCGCGTCCTCACTGTTTGGCATAGACCTCTAACATATTGCCAAATTTAGCGAAAACCAACTGCACGGTTCAGCCAGAACTGCTATTTTTGGCGGAAGAAGAAGGAGGAGGAGAATTGAAAATGAACAGTTGGCTGTTATGTTATGTAAAGCCCAAAACCTCTAGCTTGAACCAAAAGGAAATAGCAAATTCACTCATTGGATTATTGAAGTGATCAAGAGCCACATACACATACAGTATGTCCCTGTTACAACTTGCCTTCAATGGCAGATACAACACAACATACAAACTTTAGATTCACATCAACATTCAATTCCAGAGCCACAAACAGTTACTGAACATGTTTCATTGCCACCCAGTCATTGGGTCCCAAAATGACAGTAATAGTACACCAGGTTGAATCACATCAGTATACAACGCAAGCAGCAGCAGCAGCAAAGAACTTAAAAGACAAAGTTTCTACCTTGAGCCGTCTTCTACTTGACTTAAGTGATGTCAGGGTCAAACTTTGGAACCCATGGCTCTCTCTCTAGTTCATGATTAGCCCTCCAGCGGCGTCTCTCCAGTTATCTCCATCCTCCACATCTGGCTAGCAGGCCAGTACTTTCATCCCAGTATCAATGCCACCGACCAGCCTCATTCTCCTAGCTGCCATCTTCTCACTCAGCCTTGGATGTATAGTAGGCCTATTGCACATATAGCAGTGCAGTGGTCAGGGATTTAGGGCAGACTCTAGGGTCCAGTATTCACAGCATGTCACAGGATAATGGACTCAGGGCTGAGAAGAAGCTGAGCTTAAGGGTCTGGGGTCATCACCCTGGCTTGTGTACCTGTGGAGCAGGTTGAGAGAGACCCCATAAGCTTTGAGTATAAGTAAGTAAGGTATAAGAAAGAAAGTGAGATGCCACATACTGTACACTGTCACAACTTACTAGCAACAGCAGACAAACATACACAGCCTGTATACGTATACTGCATCTTTCCGGTTACAATATACAGCCTAGTAGTATACACTATACAGTACATATCTACTGTATTGTATCCTGTCATAACACAGCCTAGTATATGTAGGAGTACATATAAATACGTAATGTTAGTTTTGTATTGGATAAATATAGGAAGGAAACTGTGGGGACTAGAATATGCTGTGAAATAAATTGAGAGAAATAGAAATCTAGATGTGCAATTCAGGTTGTAACCCTTGGTTCAATATCACTTTCAATAAAGCCATCATTGGAAAATTAACCTGGCTGCAGAATAAAAACCAATCGACTCTTAGCCTACTACCTAACTACTCTTTCAAACTGTCACACACTTGGGACTGAGCAGTCTTCACTTCTAACAACCCAGACTCCACTCAACTTCCATGAGGTGCAAAGTTACCTTATAAGTTGTTTATTTCACTCTTTTTCTACCAAAACTAAGGACCTTGTTTGTTTGCATCAGGTGTGTGTGTGTGTGTGTGTGTGTGTGTGTGTGTGTGTGTGTGTAGGGGGTGTGGCTACCGGAGGATATTAAAGAGCACGTTTGAAGCCTGCTCAGTACTCAGTCAGCCCAGGCACACCTAAGATTCCATGCGTGGCCAAAAGCCTCTGTCTGCCAGCGTCTCTTCCTGGTTTTTAAACAGCTGGTGGATGGAAATGAAGCTCCACCCACACGGCAGAATGCCGCTGGGGCAAGCTTTTCCGGGAAGGAAAGGGTGGAGCTTAATTTCCATCCACCAGCTGTCTAAAACATAGACATATAAACGTAGACGCCCTTTCCGGCTCTGAGGCGCGTGTCACAACTGAAGGCACAATTTTCCTGAGATTCCTTGCAAAGCATTTGCCTTCAATGAGCAGCTTCCGTGTGCGTAACATAAGTCCCGGAAAAAACGCGCTGTGATTGGCCAGTAGTCACTTGAGTGACAGCGAGAGACTTGGAGGAGTCGCATGAGTGACGTCACTTGGGCAGCGACGCAGCGTGCCTTCAGCAAATGCCTTCAGCACTTCTAAATAAGAAAGCTGCAGAGAACTGTTGCTTTGTGTTCACTCTTTATGTTTTCTGTTAGTAATCTCCCCTGGCTCTGATGTTGTATTGTTGTATTAATAACTTTGTTGTTTGTGTTTGTTTGTTTGTCTTGTTTTGTATTCTTGTATTGTCATGACTGTTATAAAGATTTTGTAGTGGGGTACGGTGGGTGGTTTGGATAATTTCACCAGTATGGGGTGTCGGTCAGAACAATTACCAACTGACATTAAATGCACACAGCATTGGCTAGTAATGCACACAGCATTGGCTAGTGGAGGCTAGGAATTAACATGACTCACAAAACATTCCTCCTAATACAACTAAAGTATAAATTCACCTGTCTGTAAACATCTAACTCAAAGCATAAAGGAGACTTACATATGTGCATCTACGCACACACATTGGAAGGACTGTAGAATTATTGGACAGTAGAAACTAGAAAGGAAGAAAGGTCCTGGTGGAGAGTCTCTGTGTGGAATGACTGTCTGTGTCAGTGGCTGGAGAGTGACTGAGTGGGGAGTTTGGAGACTGCTCTAATCAAGATACAGGTGTAGGGGATTTAGCAGGTGTATGGAATTCCCCTAATCAGGCCTAGGCTGGGGTTGCCATGGGGAGCAATTGGCTCAGTACTTTTCCCCTGCCAGAGCCTTTTCTACAGATTTGTTTTTTAAAAAAAGCCTTCAGCACTGCACTTCCGCTTGACTTCCTGCCTTCATTGGGATACACGTCGCTCCACTGAACTGCAGCGGCATCTATTTTTTATAATATCTATGGTCTTAAAACCCGGAAGAGACGTCGGCAGACAGCGGCTTTTGGCCGCGCATGGAATAGGTGTGCTCATACCCAGAGAGTGTCTATTCACTGAGTGAATACAAAGTCAGTGAATACTACGTCAGTGAACAGTTGAACACTAAGTCAGTGAATACTAAGTCAGTGAGTGAATACTATGTCAGTGAATACTAAGACAGGGAACTTGGAATCACTGACCATCTCCACTGCAATGCCAACGATGTAGATACCACCTGGGCAGATTACGGCCTGAGTCTAACTGGCAGGTTCCATGTGGGTACCACACCTGTCAACTCACTGAGTGGCAATGGGAACGGGCCAGAAAATATAAGGACTTGGCACCCGATGAGAAGGCAAGTAAATCATAAGAATTGTTATCTGTAATTAATTGCAGAAATTAAGACATTTCAACCAACCACATGACAAATAATGGTCTCATCAGGACTAGTTAATTACTGGCTCACAAGATCATGAATCACAGCAAGCCATTTGCTCAGGGCGAATTCATAAAATAATTACCAGTACTTTGGGTGGATGTGAATTCCGCAGTCATCGTCTGCGGAAGAAGGAGATGGGATTTGATTTTGTATTTATTTTTTAAAGGACCAAGCAGTCCTGAAAGGACTTGGTCCTTTATTGTTTTTGTTAGTTTTTTGTCTCCACCAGGCCAAAGGCATGGGGAGAGAGTATGTTTTGCACTCCGTCCGTCCGTGTGTGTCTGTGTGCTTATGACCGTCCGTCCGTCCGTCCGTCTCTGTACAGCTAATCTCCGGCACCGCTAACCCGGTCGATGCCACATTTTGCACACACACTCCCTGGATGCCAACGATGAACCTCTGCCCCACATCTTCCAGAACGGCCTGTTATAACGCCACCAGGAGGCCGACTTTTGAAAAACACAGTTTTTGATATTACTCCTCCAGATTCTGGAGTCGTTACACACTATCTCTATAGTCATGTGTTCAAGTGTGTTTCAGATTCCATCCCAATTGGCTAACATTGGCTTTCAAAGTTTGCAGGATTGGCCTGTTTTGAACAAAAAGCCTCAAATCATGAACGGAGCGTGCAATTTACATGAAATATTTTACGGACTTTCCTACTAGGCTGAGGAATATATCCCACCCTTTTCACTTGGCCTGTTATAGTGCCACCAACAGGCAGATTTTTGCAAAACACATTTTTGGAACAAAATGCCTCAAATCATCTAATTGCCATCCAAGGCTTAAGAAGAAATGTCACCCTTTTCACATTGGCCTATTATAGCGCCACCAGGAAGCCACAACCTGACCTGCCCTGGTGGAGACCTGTGCACCGAGGGGCACTTTTTCTAGTTTCTTCTCCTTCTGCCAAAAATAGCAGTTCTGGCTCAACCGTGCAGTCTGTTGGACTGGACGTTTGGTATAGGCCATACCAAACGGTGAGGATGCGAAGCCCACAACCATTGGCCAAAGGGTGGCACTATAGCACTCAATTGAAAATCCAAACTTTGAACGTGCATAGCTCATGAAATGTTTGACCGTCGGCAATTAAATCTCGAGACACATATGATTCTCCTCATACCGAACAAGTTTCATGCTCTTACTTTTGACCTCTGACCTCTAGATCACCCGTCATTTGGAATTATATGAAAATCAGTTAAAATGCAGCTCCTCCCATGATCTTTGATAAAAATGCACGAAAAGTTCTACACGTGAACTTTGGACATATACGGACAAGGGAAAGTATAGTACGAATGAAGGTTTTATGAGCCAATGAAAATTGCCGTTTTGTGAAAATTCTTCTTTTGCCCCTAATACATACATGCAGCGTCATATGCTTATGCAACTTTACAGTATGGTAGAGGGTCATGCCAAATAGCACTGAAACCAGTCTTACTCCAATTGGTTAAAGGGGGGCACTATGGCAATTTTTGGAAAATGAAACCTTTGAACAGGCATAACTCATGCCTCGTTTGGCCAAAATTCATGGCACTTGTTTCCACATGTCCCTTGACTCATGGGGAACATATCTGTCACTTTGACCAGTAAGCTCCGCCCTCAGATTTAGTCTTCCATGTTTCTATGGCTTACTGTGCATATTATTCTTATTGCTTATTGCCTTCCTGCTTGGACCTGCCTTATCGCTGGTCTTTCTATTCTTATTACTTAAAATGCAACTACAATTTGTGGTGAGCTTGTACAAAACATATACTGGTGATGTGACAATAAAGTGAAATTGATTTGTGTCCGGCCCACAGCAGCCATATGTATGTATCAATTTCCCACCTGATGTAGATGGTGGAATTTCTCAACTTCCTGGATGTAGGTCCAGTGGGCACCTCCATTTTGTGAGCACCTCAACGTTAAATTGGCTGTTTTATTTTTCTCCAAAATGTAAGAAAATCAAGAATAGGGGCTCAGGGGTAGAGTTACCGGATGGGAACCGCAAGGTTCCCAGTTTGAACCCGGGCTCCCCAGAGTTAGTGTCGAAGTGTCCTTGAGCAAGACTCTGGACTCCAAATTGCCCCTGATGTCCAGGTTGGTGCCTTGCATGGTTTCTTCCGGCATCGGTGGGTGAATGTAATGCACAATCTCTGTAAAGCGCCTTGGATAAAGGCGCTATATAAGTGCACCATTTACCATTTAAAAATACATGTATGCTTTGGAAAAATGGTCAGAAGTAATGTAAAGCTTACATTTGAACATGCATGGTACACAATTATCAGACCTACCCTTCAACTTCTTGTTTATGTACACACAGGTTTTGTAACAATGTATAGCATTTATAGAAATATTGGGCCTAAAATGTAATTTAAACTAGGATTATATTTATTTTGGCCTCTCATTTGCAAAATAAATATAAACATAAAATATGAAATAAATAAATACATATTTAAACAAATGAGCCCCTGACTCTGAGAAATGATGTTCTCAGGAGCCCACTGTTCCAGTTAACCCACAATCAGCTCCTTGGTCTTCTTGATGTTGAGTGCGAGGTTGTCATGACACCATTGTGTAAGTGATCTGACATCCCTGTAGGCCATCTCGCCGTCTTTGACAGTCTGGCCCATCACCATATTTCATGACGACATTGGAATTGTGGGTATAGCCACACAGAGTCAGCACGCAGCCCAGAGACACGCCCATGTCGAGGGCCAGCGATGGCTGCCAAGTAGTCTCACATGGCACCTGGCGATAGCTGGAGAGGAAGTCCAGCATCCAGCCATGGTCAGATGCAGGCACTGATCTCTGAGCTTTGTGTCAAGCTTGGAAGGAATTGAGTTGAATGTCAAGCTGTAGTCCACAAATAGCATTCATACAATAAACAGTTATTCCCCTCCAGGTGAGAAAGGCAAAAACCTCTTTTTCTGGTGATTTGCCTAAATGGGTGTGGTTTTGAGGTTAGGTTTAGGCATATTTTCTGTGAGGTTAAGGTTAGGGTTAGGCATAGTTTTGGTGAGGTTAAGATTGCATCATCACAGGATTTGTTTTGCCAATATGAAAATTGCGATGGAACATGCATGGAATGCAATGGAACATTAAATGTTCCACACCAGCCTTTCAAAACATTTACTGACAATTGAGGTGAGGACAACAGGTCTCCAGTTGTTCAAATTTGTTACCTTGAAGTGCTTGGCAGGTATAATAGTAGCCATCTTGAAGCTTGTGGGGACATATTTCCGCTTTCTGAGAAAGATGTGCATTGTATTGTGACGAGGCACAACCGCCAACCGCCAACCTCCAAAACCCTCCCGCGGGCTCAGATCAGCCAATGCAGGGAAGCTGGAAGTACCTTCACTAAAAACGCTCCACACGTCCAAACTCTTCTCCCTTCTGGCTCCAAAATTATGGAATGCACTTCCCATTGCAATCAGAACTGCAGACTCACTCCCAATCTTCCGCCGTAGTCTGAGTGAAAGCCCACCTCTTCAGACTCTATATTTTAGCCTGTAGTACTTGCCCTAGCCCTGACGACCTTACAGGCGTATGCAATGGCTCAACTTATCTAACATAGATAGCATTTTATGTAGACATAGCACTATATAGTATATGCATAGTTTCATTATATAGATATTCCACTGTTAGGTTCTTAGCTTATTCGTGATGGCGATTTTTTATGTATATGATGTATTACCATGTTTTTGTTATTGCTTACTGTAAATCGCTCTGGATTAAGAGCGTCTGCTAAATGCCTAAATTGTAAATTTAGGCATTGAGGCAATGGAATCTCTTGCCAGACGGTATAGCAGCTCAAACAGGCTAGGGTCATTGATAATCCCTCAGGTTTGCTGGCCAGTGTACACATCCTGAATGGAGGAAAGCTCACATCCAATTCAATTTCAATTCAATTGATCTCTTTATTTCAGAATTAAAAGAAACAAACAGAATAAAATAACAGAAAGAAAGACAAAAATCCTCAATGTTCAGTTTCTGACATGTGCGCCAATTCCACAGTCTAGAGGAGAACCTGACAGAACTGCGTATAGGGTCTATTATGACAGCGATGATGTCATTCACTGACTCAGACGCCCAACACATAAACCTATACATAAGGTTATGTAGCACAGCAGAGCAGGTGGGTAGCCCGACACTAACTGGCTTGCACTGGAGCTTCTTTGAGCTCTCAGCAGCAGCCTCATGCAGTTATTATAAGCCACTGTGAGTTGCCTGATGCTGCCTTGTCTGTAGCGACACCAAAAGTGGTATACAGGGGCATACAAAAAGATCTAAAGAGAGAGATATTCACAGGCATATGCTACATTTGTGACACTGGACCTGTACGTGCCCGTCGGCCACCGGCCTACTTGAGAACGATACAACTTGGGAACCAACCCGTTGTCAACTTGTCATAGCACCCATTTTAACTATCTGTCTGTGTCCCTTTTGTGCCCATACTGTATATGGAGATCTCTGTATCTGTTTGTCTGCCTCTTGCTGCCTGTGCCTGAAGAGTGCAAACTGCAAACTGACTGTGAAAAGTGTACTGGTTAAGTAATCAATTTGCAGGTGTGGGGTTGCCATGGCAATCAATTGGCTGAGGCAGAGGCTGGGAATTGCACAGGTGAGGGGACTTAGGCTGATTAGGCCCACTGGCAGTGCCTTTTGTGGTGGTTCTGGAGAACCGTGGGTCCGACCGACTCAATACCGGGCACTGCACTACCTGTGGGGGTGTGGAACACGTGTGTCGAATGTGAAGTCGGTAGGGCAAACGGTTCTCGAGTTACGTGCATTACAACCGTACACACATGCACGCAGAGACGTGGCGCATTTATAGTAGGATATCATGTTTGCTCGAGCTTCCAGCTTCCGAGACTGTCTATATGTCCTTGTCATCCAAAAGGTCATTGAAGCTGATATGGCCCAAATCTCACTGCACAAACTAAGGGCCGTGCCAGACAGATAAAAATCAGGAAAGGTTGATTGCCTGGCTAATTTCCAAACTTCGGGCAATCGTGATCTTACTGATCTTCCTCTTTTTAGCGTAGTATTTAATATTTAAATCAAAACCATACTGTGAATGTATCAGAAGCTGTGGGAGACCAGCACTATACGGACTAAAGATGATCAAATCACCCTCATACAGTACATGAGGTTACTCTGGGCTGTCCACACGACCCTCTGCAGTGCTTTGCAGTTGAGAGCAGTGCCTTCACCTGGTCAGGATTCTCTCAGACCCCCTTTCCACCGGTTGGTCCCAATGGGAAAGTACTCAATTGGGGAAGTTTCATGGTGATAACAATCTAATATAGGTATGGTTTTGCCCACTCAATTCATAATTAACGTTCCATGAGCTCTGGCTCATGGACTAAGAACTGAACCGGTTCAGTGGTGCCTCTCTAGAAAAACCATATAGGATATTGGGCCCTAAATGTGCTGAACTTCTTCAGTCGCCCTGACATCCCTGTGACAGGGCTGTGACAGGCCCTGTCAGAGGGACGTCAGGCCCTGCCACAGCCCTGTGACATGATACTGACCATGATACATACTGCATGGGTGAAGTGCTCCTTTAATAGTATAATAGGTAACGCCTGTGTGTATTGTACTATTTTATATAATGGCCGCATGAAAAGTAGGCGTATCTATACAATTTTATACCACCAACCATACCACCGATTACACAAGCCTCCCTGGAAGAAGGATGGGAGGGAGAAGACCTGGATTCACAGAATAATTTTTCCATTCCTACAAAAATGAGCATATTTTGGGAAAAGTTACGAATGGTGATGGATTAATCATCTATCTATCAATGCACCATGTCTCTGTCTGTCTGTGTATGGCTGTAATGCACGTAACTCGAGAACCATTCGCCCCACCGACACACACGTTCCACACCACCACAGGGAGTGCAGTGCCGGATGTCGAGTCCGCCGGGTACAATGGGTATTGCATAGCTGGGTGGGGCATCTCCAACTTCCATTGTTACTGACTCTGTGCACTACAGTCTGGCACCGGTCTAGTAATCATATTAATCTGTGATTAATCTGATTAAAATTGTTTGATAGCTCTAATATATATAAATTGTGTGATTTTGCAGTTCTAGACTAGAGCAAACATATTTGCCAAATGACGTACCCCTACGAGGCCTACCTCTCTCTGTCAGCCAGTAAAATAACCCCAAAGCTGATACAAATATAATCCTAATATAATCATTACAAACAAACATTTTTTGTATCTTCCTTAAAAGCCGACTCCTTGACAATGATGGATTATGTCTGTGAAAACAAGTGTGTCTGTGTAAATTGCTTTGACCGAGTTAGAACGGAAGACTCCATAAGGTCTGGAAGGTGGGGGTGCGCACACAAATAAAGCTGCTAGACCGAAACAACCGGGAGGCGGAGAGTATGTTTTCGTCGCTGACCATTGATCAGTAATAGGTTAATGCAACTCATTAGAGGTACACTTCAAAGTCTCTAAAACCCCTTTAACTATTCATCTGCCCTAACACATCATTCCTATAAGGACTGAGCCAGTGAAATTACTTCCTCATCCCTTCCAGGCAATACTAATGATCACTCACTGACAACAGGTTGTTTGTTTTGATTGTAGGCTACACACAAACAAAGCAGGAACAATATGGTTTCTGTGCCATTCTGACACTATAGTGCATGCCTGTATAGCCTATACCGTCAACTGGCGAGCCGGTTCAGGAGAACTGCTCATCCATTAGACTCCACTCCACACTTTCCTGCAGCATTTGCATTGCGTCATTTGCCTTGCATCATGGGGCTGCAGCCCCCAAAGCTTGAACATTAAGTCGCCTAATACTAGACTACGTTCCGGTCCAGTAAAGACTCGCCCCCCGCCTGCCTCTGATTGGCCCCCCTCCTACTAGCAGTAGGGAGGGGCTTCGCCCACTACTACAGCCTCCAAAACAACTCAGCTAGCGAACTCGTTAGCATAATGGTCTAATCACCAGACTACGAATCCTGCTGCCTGGTTTCGTATCCCGCACTATTTTTCCAACAACCGCAGACAATTTTTTTGGCCGATAAAGTATAGTTTTAGACCACGGCGGAGGAGCACCGTCTCTAGCGAACTTGAGCCACAGGAGACACCACCGAGCGCCCCAAAGGGCGCGAGTTGCCGTATCGAGCGTTGCGAAGTTCGCTAGAGCCGACTCAGCCCCGTTCGAGTTGCAACCCGATATGGACAGAATAGTAATTTATTACCCCCCCCCCCAAGGCCATGCCAACACCAGACTATCCACCTCAGAGGAAAGTCTGCTAACCACGGAGCAAAGACCGTTCCATTCCATGCGAGCGAAGGGGTGGAGCTTCAGGGTGTGGTTCATTGCGTATAACGTTGCATGCAACAGTGCGACAGTTTGATGCTTTGGTATGTGTTGGCTACTAACTTTCAGTCATGCATGTATGACGAACCCATTATGCCGAACTCATATCAGCAGCAGTATTACTTCTGTGTTCTAAATCTCTATGGAGAGGAGCGACCATTGCCTTCCCTGCTGCAGAACGGGGTGCTGCTAGCAAAAGGAAGTGTGGCAAAGTTGAGAAAAGATCAACTTTTCCACTGTTTCTGTGCAGCAAGGCGGAGTGGCGTGTACTTTCCGGCAGTTCGTCTTCTACACTCTCTACAAGACACGAAATGGTTCGAGTTGACTGAAGAGTCATAACAGGCAGCGGTCCGTGTCTCAGAGGTAGCAGAGGAGAGAGAACTCGAAGCATTTCGTCTCTCGTAGAGAGCGTAGAAGATGAGAACTCGAAGCATTTGGTCTCTCGTAGAAGACAAACTGCCAGAAAGTACACTGATGCAGATGCATGGCCAGAAGTGTGCAGTGATCTGAAATAGGCGTGGACGAAGCATATAAGCTCCATGTCAACTTCATGAGTGTTCAGATGGTTCGTATACACGCATTTAGTAGAAACCGCAGCAGTAGAAATCGCTAAAACTTCTGGTGAGAATTTGGCACACTTTGCATCAAGTATATATTAACACAGTTTATCAGACAAGGTGTGGCTTACTGGGCAGAGATTTGGAAAGGAGGGTGGAGTCCGTTGTGGCGAAATCTGCCAGTGCTTTTCAATGGGAACAGAGCGGTTTGTTGCCGTTCACAGATTTAAAATAAAATAAAATAAGAAAATAAAAGCATTAGCAGAATCAAAGTTCGGTATGACGGCACCCAAGGGAGAACGGTTCCAACGGATTGTCTGATTTGTTGTTTGGAACGTATGCAGTCAGCTGAAGAGAACTTGTCGATAATCAATTCATAATTAAATAATACACAGGGAGTGATAAACAACATGTACCAAAGGTGTGGTGGAAATGACAGGTATTAAGAGCCGGGCAACAGATCATTTTAAATACTGGATATTCAAATAATGTGAAGAAAAAATAACTACTAATTCATTTGGCATTCTCATAAGCAATTAATGTTTTATAAAAGTTGGAAAAGGGTTGAGCAGTTTTGTGACGTCACGAGTCCAAGACAACCACCCTGGTCAGCTCACTTTATAGTCATATCATTGATATACATTAAATTAAACTTTTCCAGTAGATGGGCACAAATAGAGCATTGCAAATATATGTGGTTTTGAACGCTAGATATAATAGGCTAATATCATAGGTTAATATTGCACTCTAATCACTCTGGCATTATTTCATACAGAGAGATGGCGTTTCTGCTAGGCCTTGGTCCTGTCGCACCTCCAACTGTGACCATGGTGGACTATGCATGGCAGGGGCGTCCTCTTCCCTGAGCCAGGTCTAAACCTGACCGCATACCAAAACAAAACATGCAAATATATGTGGTTTTGAATGCTAGATATAAGCTAATATAGTTAATATTGTCTAAGTACTGGCAGTACCGAATGTAGGCTGCTAGCAAGTTCCCCTGCTCGTGATGTCATGTCACGCTATGCAATTGACCTATTACCCTCCCCAAACTGCTATGGTCCAATCACAGCTAAGCATAACATGGGTTAGACAAACCTATCCACCAATAGTTTTCCTATATGATAAAACATTGTTTTGAAAAAAGAAATATACGCACATATTTTTCCAGTGCATATGGCAGACCTTGTTGACGGATTTGGAAGAGATTGTGAAGGTCTGGTTCCAAAAATGAACCAGTATTTAATGTGTAAAATCCATGATAGTTACATTGGAATGAATAAGTGGGAGAGGGCAGGGCTTAGCTAAAGGTGAATTCCATCCTACCCGTATAGGGTCATCTTTTAAAATCTCCCCATTTAAAATAATTCCCATACATGAAAAAATAAACAGAAGCTGTTGTTTATGTTTAGGTATGGACAACTATGCAAATATCAGAAGTTGTCCCTTATCTGTTGCCTTACCCTTTAACTTTAAACAAACCAAATAACCGGACGTGTTGTTTCTGTTTGATGACAGACACAAGGTTTCACAGATGCCATTAAAGGAGATGAGAAAGAGCTGATTGAGCAGAGGAACATCTGAGTGGCAAGCTTTCATATAATAAATGACTATCAGACACAGAGGTGGTTAGTGTGGTCGGCATGGGTAGTGTAGTAGCCTGCTAGTGGGGAATGATTAAGCTGCGCTGGTGTTTGTTGTGTTCCCAGCTCTCATTTTTCTCAGGAGGGAATTATAACCTCCATTTTTCTTGGCCCGAGGTTATATGGCACACACTTGAAGCACTCAGGGCTCATTACAGAGATAGAATCAGTGTCCTTGGTTTTATAAAAAAATGCAAATGTATAAGTTCGTGTCGAAGCAGATTTCTCACCTCTGAGGGGTAGTGTTTTTGTATATCCAATACTCTGGCACTGTGTTGTTTGTAGTCAGAATGGTCAACATTACACAACTAGACTTTAATGTAGATGGAAACAACCCAGGGGCTTATTTTCATCTAAAGAAAGCGTCATGGCTTGTAAGTTCCCTGATTGAGCCCTCTGTGAATGGAACTACGATTTAGAAGGCAAAGTATGAGCTTCAACAATATACAGCGTGGTCCCAAATCGAATGAGAAACATTCATACGTCAAACCTTGGACCTGAAACCCTCCATGTTGCTATCACCCATTGCGCCGTGTACACGTCTGACTCACCTGGTGAAATATCCCACACCTGCCCCCACTCCTCACACTCCTCCTTCCCCTCGCACTAGGTTCACCCTGCAGAGCAGTTCAAAGTGGTTTTGCCTGTCTAGCCTTGGCGTTTAATGTTTAAGTATTGGGAGCGGCTGTAGGGAGCAAATAAAATGCCTTTACAGACTCCAGGGCATGCCGAGGGCTGTGATTCCAGATACTACATTGTGAAATTCCCATTGTGCCTCACAGAATAGCCTGGGGATATGTGAATCTGTTAAAGTCAAAATGCCTCTGTTTCTTCATAATGCGTGCATTCATATGCTTAAATAAACCACTGACGTAAAGTTTATTCAAACTTGTATTATGTTAAAAATAGATTCTTGTTGAATACATGGCAATGTGTCAGTGCTGTAAACAGTTTGTTGAAGGTTCAAACAGGACAAAGACCTGAATGTACAGCATAGTATAGTATATGTATAGTTTGTATGTACAGTGTCATTATATAGATATGTTCTAGCTACGTTCTTGGCTTACGCATGTTTCTTGATAAATGCGTTTATATATGTGATGTATTCCCATGCTTTTTGTTCCTGCTTAATGTAAATCGCTCTGGATTAAGCGTCTGCTAAATGCCTAAATTTTAAATTGTAATGTACAGTATACCCCACCTGCAAGACATGGCCACACATAACACACAATGCCCCCGAAATCTCTTTTTCCCCTGAAGGAAAATAACAAAGCCTGGCACTAGTTGTCCTTGTGCGTGATTATTCGGCAGCCCCTAATCCATCCAACAACGTTACAAAACATTCAGACAGGAGGAGGCATTAAAGCCATAATTGAGGGACTTACACCAGAAAACTTGGCGTTGCATCTCGCTCATGCTGGATAAGACCATGGCACTTGAACACAGACATGGGTGTGGATTTGCTCAGAACAGAAGACGGTGCTGCATGGCAGCTATACTGGTGGGGAAAGGGTAGGCTTAATGTAAAGAGCGTATTGCACAGTACAGGCTATAGTTTCAGGGGTTTCAGGGGTTTCAGTGGCAGCCGAGAACTGATGAGTCATTGGCCTTTCTCACTCCTCACATTCGGATTAACCATCACATGCAACAGGCTTCTTAATATGCATTTGGTAATACGCTCAATCCTTCCTGAGTGATTTCACAAAAAATTGGCCGTCCTGTTTCTGTGTCAATTTCTTGACTTGTGCCTCTGTTGAGTCAATGTGCCACACAATGGGCCAGGAGTTTAGTTTTTTCTCTGTTACATTTACACCCCTATGGTATCAAGCAGGTGTTTGTTGTAATAAAGAAAAGGAAGGATACTTTCCTGTTTTATCACAAGATATTTTGAGTGTTTTGGGGGGGCTTACAATAGGTGTTTGACAAGCAGGTGATCAGTGATGTTGTGTTGCATGATTGGTGTTGAAGTTATTTCACAGAACCGCCCTGGTTGAAATGTTGAGAACCTGCATACATCCCTGCATACACTGACACCACGGCGCGTAAACAACGCCTCAAACTGTGACTCCGCCCACAACCGGGGGAAGTTGTGATTTGCGCTCGTTCACTGCAATGCAATTTGCGGCATTTTCAAAACAATATTGAGCAGAGTAGCGATTATCAAACGTATTTGCAATGCCATACGTTGAAAGATCTGTTGCCCGTGGACAAGGCACGCTACCTCCGCAAGTTAGATAGCATCGGCATAGATGTTTGACCGTATGTGATTAAGGATTAGACCAAGTTGCATTGGCAGCCATAGAAAATTCTTACCCCAGGCTAAAACCGGATGTGACGTTTTTTGGGCGTTCCTGTCTAGCGTGGTGTCAGTGTATGCTTACCTGGTTGGCAGCTTGTGGGAGATTTCAGTCAGTAAATAAATCTTAGTGTTGTAATATGGGACGTTGTTATTATACCAGGACAATAATATTGTGAAATAAACAAAGTATATCTCTGCTGTTCGGAGGAAACCTCATAACTCCAAAATGTTCATTTTTCAGGAAATGAATAAAACCTTATATTTAAACGATGCAATACTGCCTCATCAAAGTTGGTGTTGTAACATTATATATTGTCAATTACTTGCATGAGAAGGAGGAGAAGGTGGTGGAGTTAGCTGTTTTAGCAGACAGTTTGAGGGTTCAATGGAGTTAAGAGGTTTTGTCCAATGCGTTTTTTTACTACTTTCCATTGGTTCAATATTTTGGAAACAACACACAGACGAAAAGGGTGTTCAATAGCACTGATTTATGTAGAAGAAAAAAAAACTCAAAAATGGAGTTATGAGGTTTCCTCCGGACAGCAACGTATGCTAATGGCCTTTACATAATTATGTGTAACCGTTTGCCCTAAATGGTGGCAAACTCCACCCATCTGCCACCTACAGTATACAGTATATGTAAATAAACCAAGCCATGAGGTCAAACTGTAAATCTGGTAGGCAGTGATGGAAAAAGTATTATTTGTTTTACATATGTAAAAGTATCAACACTATATTGTAGAAATACTACAATGTCCCATTTCACCAAAGCTGGACATAGGAGGGGCTAGCACCCCTCAAAAACAGCACCCTGTGTGACGTCATGTGGCATCCAAGTCTATGGACATTCTAATGTTTGTTTAGTGCACACACGGCGCCCGTACTAAACGTAACATCATGTGGCAGCTAAGTCTATGGACATTAGGCGCTTCTCACTTCACATGAGTGTGATTTTTAAATCAGGGGTGCCCAAAAGGTAGATTGTGATCTACCAGTAGATCACAAAGGCTGTGCAGGTAGACCACATGACATGTCCCTAAAAATATATCATTTAAATATAAAAATGATAAAATATTTTGGCATCTGCCATTGAATTAAGGTGCCCTTTTTGATTGACATAAAAATGACACACATACTGTTTTCATTCTTATGGGGCGTCCCCCCCCACTTCTAAAAGTAGCACTACAACGCAACTTATATACAAAGAAAAACCACAACCAATTCCCTTCCCCCCTCTATTTCCCATTCCAATTGTGTTTGTCTTATGTGTAATGGCATCGCCGCTCTCTTCATTTAAAATTTAAATGTATGAAATCCTTCAAAAGTAGCAGATCTACTACACTACAAGCTCACACCACGTCGTTATGAAGCTTTCACTCACACATTCTACCATGAGTGTAGAAGGTGTCATCCATACTTGCCCTGGTGTGACTGAGAGGTAGTGCACCTGCAGTGCAATGGAGCGCCGAAGTCCTGACATCACTCGCTCATCCCCTGGTTCACGGAAGTAATTTCTCTATGGAGAATAACATGGGGTCATCTTAAAATCGTTTCATATAAGCATTGTGGTCCAAAAATAAACAAGCTGTCTCTGCGTTATTGTCAGGGAGGCGTCTCTGTATCATTTGTGACAGTCGGTCACTCATAACAGTCTGTTTCTAGCGAAAATTTAACTAATTCAGTAGCAGTAACAATAGCGTTTTCTCTCAGTCAGGTGATTCTTTATATCCATATGAGTGAAACTGCCGGGATGACATGTTTATTTTTCAAAAATAGTTCTTATATGAGGCGGTCTAAAATCCCCCTATGGGGATTACAATGCAAAAAAAAGTACATGAACCCCTGGATTTGCGCCCTCTACCGATATTGACGTCAGACTTCGGTGCTCTATAGAATTAATGTACAACATGCTTGGGTGGCGCAGCACCACAGAGGTTGTGGGTTCACTGTGGGGCGCCTATAACGAACACAATTGGCCCGTGTTCAGGGGAGGGAAGCCCGGGTGGGGTGCAGGGTGATATTTGCCATTGCACGTACTTCTACGAGCTGGGCGACAGCTATCAGCGGGGAGTGTTGAGCGGGAGGAGTAGTATAGGATGAAACGCTTCCAGTGGGAACTCCTCACTGGCAGGTGAGTCAGTAGGATCAGGAGCAGTGACTAGTCGACACAGAGATGTGTGTGGGGAGGAATCAATTGGCATAATGACTAATTTGGGGAGACAAAGGGGTACTCTAAAGAAAACATTTACATAATTCACTGGATGATGAGGAGTGGAGACAGAGAGGGCTCTGAACTCTCCATCTCACCTCTTCCTCTCTGGGGTTTTGAGGCACCCATGTGACATGACAAGCTTAATCTCAGTGCTGTGACACCTGAACCCGAGACTCTGACCCCCAAACCACACAGAAAGCTCCCTGGCCTCTCCTCCTCCATACCTCCACATCTCATGTCAGGGCAGTGTTTTAACAGGACCTCCCCATCAAAATGACTCACTGTTGAAATGTGGTCGGCTCAGACAACTCAAGATTTTTCTTTGGCATTTACTAAAAACAAAAACACTTCCATGCATTGCCTTGTTATTTGTATTTCCCCGTAATAACCTTTTGACACATGGTCTGAGGTTTTTCCATCGGTCTGAGGTTTACTGAGGTGTGCCAAGTGTCTACTAACTATCTTTTGGGTATAAGATTTGGCCAAGATGATGTGCACTGTTCATGGTTGGTATAGTCACCCCTGCAGGTGCCTGGTCCTGGCTGAGGTCACCAAACTGGAGGGCAGCCAGTGTGGTTTTTAATGAGAAGACCTGTCACACCAGAGACTGGCATTGCTGTCAGCACCTGCACTGCAATGAGAGTCAGTGGATAATCATTTCACTCAAGTCATTTATTTTAATGGCTGTTTTGTTACCACATAAATAAAATGCCCCTTTATTATTTAGACACTTCCACGGATCATATTCTATTAATTACATGATTGGCGATGTGCCATGAATGCTTCAAGTGTTCCAACTATAGTTGCACGTGTTTGGAATTCTCTAATGATGGAGGTTCATCATGGAAAACAGACAGCAACGCCAATACACGTATAACATCCTGTCCAAGGAAGTTGTCTCCAATTGTTTTGCTGACATCTACGATCATACATATTCATGTTTAATGATTGGCGTTATTGGTGTTATTATTGATCCAGTTGCCACAGTTGTCCGAAACTATGACACTACACACTTGCGGGATGATTGAGGGGAGAGACTCTCAATCAAGAGAAGATGCATGACACCTGTTAAGTTGGTCACCCCCTGGAAACGCGCAATTTACAACAATTTAGCATCCCTCGTATAGCCTATACTAAACCTCTGGCTACATGACTTATTCTGCCCAAGTAGCTATACACTCGTTTTAGGCTTACTAAATGATTGATTTCCAATAATCAATAACATGTCCTCCTACAATTAAAACGCATGGCCAGCATGCATGCAGTAGCGGGCTACATTTGCGGTTTGAGCCCATGTGCACAACTATGAGGATGAGATATAACATATAACCATTAATAAAGTGGCTAATAGATACTTTATTAAATGGTTATAGCCTATCTCATCCTAAGTAGCCACTGGCTATATATGCCTATAGTGCACAGCACGCACAAAGGCGGGCGCGTGAAAGAGCGCGTATTGCGCGCGAGGCACATCATCATTGCGTTGATTTGATGTTCCGCACATAGTTTTACAAAACTGCAAGAAAAAGTATATTTTACCTCTGCTCCAAAATCAAAACTTTTAAAGGATACGGCGAGTCAGTCTCCACTCAGTCCAC
The DNA here is from genome assembly GCF_951216825.1 of Electrona antarctica. Classification (NCBI taxonomy): domain Eukaryota; kingdom Metazoa; phylum Chordata; class Actinopteri; order Myctophiformes; family Myctophidae; genus Electrona; species Electrona antarctica. Next base: position 10,342,825 of record NC_136801.1, on the reverse strand, counting down.
TCTCCAAAGCAATTTATGGCCAGCGCGGCCGCACAATCATCCTAGCATAAAGCATTAGGCCTATACTGCATTAGCATACACAACTTAAGGGAACAGCGGGAAAGTAACATTTCCCGATCCAATACCGTTTGCCATTATCTCTCATTGTATTTTCAACAAGGCAAGACGTGCTTTAATTGGCACAGGATTACGCGCTGCGCGCACACATTCTCATGGGAAAGCAATTCTGCACAAAAAATGTCGCAAAGCCAGTATACATCCGAATCACACCAAACCAAACAACTAAGTAGCTTTTGATTTGTATCCTTATCCCAGTGTGTCTCTGTCTTGTCTTGTGTGCTGCCGCTGCGTGCTATGAAATCAGGAATACGAGATGGTTAAAAAAAAGAAAAAGAAGAAAAAAAAAGATTCGTGTGTAATTGATGTTTTCCCATGGTGGGGCCCCTCCCCTACAACATAGCCTCAGGTGGAATAAATCTTTTTAGATTTTTTTTAACTCTTTTGTGGGATAAGAAGACATCAGAAGGGTTTGTCTGGGTGAGCCAATCAAGTCCCTCCCCTGCTATAGATCGCTTGCTATAATACATAGCAGTAAAAGCGGCCGCCTCGCACAAGCGGCTGTAGCTCCAGGAGACTCCGTCGCTAATTCCCACAGCCCTTTTTTTTTTTTTTTTTTTTAAACCCCCCTCCACGTTAACAGCGACCCTCCTTCAATGTGCCCCGTTATCATTCCGCTGAGGCGTTCATTTCCGCACCTGCCACGGTAGTGATCAGGCAGTTCGGCCACTAGAGGAGGAAACAAGGACATTGTGGCAGCGGACGAGAAGCGAGCGCTGCTTGGGAGAAGATATAGAAACGTCCGCCGGCTGATAAGCTATATGAGTCTTTTTTAAATCTTCAGGGGGGAAAAAGAAAAAAAAAAGAGGGGGAAAAAACCCACACACACAACCCAACATGCTGCTATTGACCAGAATCGTGGTGGTGGTTTTGGTATGCTTGTCTCTGGTGTCCTCTGGGATGGGATGTGGACCGGGCAGGGGCTACGGCAGGAGAAGACATCCGAAGAAGCTGACGCCTCTCGCGTACAAGCAGTTCATCCCGAACGTCGCGGAGAAGACGCTCGGAGCGAGCGGCCGATACGAGGGCAAGATCACGCGGAACTCGGAGCGATTTAAAGAACTAACTCCCAATTATAACACAGACATCATATTCAAGGATGAGGAGAACACGGGCGCCGACCGACTAATGACTCAGGTAAAAAGAACGAAAGAATACCTTTTTCCTTTCCATCTCCTAAACGCACCATCACTGCGCACTGCAATGACCTGCTCGTCACGCCGAAATGCGCACTGAACTCTCAGCCCTGAGCCCATTAAACTTCAGTGTATTTATGTAGGCTTTCTGGTACAGCATGGGAGTTTTACAAGGTTTTTTTCTCCCCCCCCAGCGAATATAGGAATCGCACTGGAGACGCGATGTGCAAGCGGGCAGTCAGGACAGGCGGCCTTGATGATTGTGGCAGCTTATTGAAATATTAATGTGGCCCTCTCCTCATATCTATATTTGTATCCGTGTGTGTGAGAGAGAGAGGCCCTAGTTGTTCTTTTAGGCGCACACCACTGTGTGCATGCAAAAGGATAGGATGCTGAAGATATTCCACGATTTGTAGCCTATTTAAGGTTTACATTCTACCTGGTTTGGACTGCATTTATCTCTCAGTTCTTAGCCCCAATATATGGGGAGTATATAGGCTACAATCTGCAGCGCTTCAAAACAGCCGCTCTTCTGCATGCATGGTTTGGCTCATTCAGACATAAGCTACTGTAATTCAGCCTTCCGCATGGTGTGTAGCGGTGCGTGAAAACATTGACATTTCTATCTGAATGTTCGGAACAGTATCAGTATGGGTGCATGGCATGCTGCCAATCAGTGAATATAAGGCGCACAGACCATGCCTTGGGTAAATGCATTTGTTTACAAAGTGAAAGATGGAATAGCATCGGTTTTGGCCCATTTTCTATCACAATCCAGTGTGTGTACTGTGTGCAGATATCGTTTACAATCCGCGACTATAGTGTGCAATTAATGACAAATGTTGTATAGGCCTGGCTGTATATATATGTTACACAGGCGAGACTTTGAAGATATTATTTTAATCTATAGGCTCCAGAACACCTGCACGTATAGCACAATTTTAGCAGTCAATTTCAACAAATCCAGGCGCCTGGGGGGTGATGTTGCGCAACGATGACAGCGCGGCCACCTTAACGTCTCAGTCTGGACTGAGAGCGGTGCGACGATGATGGAGCCATGCAAGCGCGCGCTGGAGTCCCAGAACCGTATACCTCGCGCCATCATCATGGGCACGAGCTCCGATTAAATATTCACTGTGCGTGCAGTCTGAACATCTCTGCTTCCTTCTCTCTGTTCTACGTCTTATATAGGGTCTCTGCTGAACCACACAAATAGAAATATATCAATAATAGCATATAAGTGTTTGGTCCTATATCAACGCTATCAATGTTGGATCCCTCCTTGTCGTCTCGATTTAAGAATAGTTGCGTGTTCCTGTTAATTGCTGCCTGCTCATATAGCACATGAACCGTAAAGAATGTGCAGGCTACAATATATAACCATGCAGGGTACTGGGTAGGCTATTGGATGTATGTGGACATCCGATTCCTGCGTAAAATGGACTGCTGGGCATCCTTCACTATAGGCAGGGCATGGACTTATAGCAACAATATGAACGTATGACCTTTGGGCAGCAAAAAAAGGAGGCAATGCTAGTTTTTAAATCGAAGCTTCATTATTACTTCACATTAGATCAGCTGATGACGCAATGGCTGTTTATTTAAAATCTAACAAAGGCAGGCATGCACCTGCAAAGGCGCCCACTGTATAACTCGGTATGCAGTAGCATTGTCACGTGGGTGTTCTGCTGTGCCAGAAGTCCATGTGCTTTTCCACGTTTTTTATTTTTTTTACGCATGAATCCAGTGGCCCTTTTTTTTGTACTGTATGCGTTGATACAATGGAAAGGCTGATAGTCTATGTGTGTATACGAATCGTTGTCATCACAGATTTGACTGTGCAAAGCCGCAGCTGTAACTGTAATGAAAGAGATGGAACATGTGTCTGTTGTGGTTTCATAAGATGCATGGCACAAAATCAATGCAGTCTAGCCTTTAGCCTATAAAAACTTGATACCCGGCGGCGGGCTGGTTTGGAGTGAACGCTTGAATCAGCATCCAGGATTAAGACAGGCAGCTCTCTCTCTCCCGGGCGAGAACTATATTAAAGAACGGCTTTGGAACGGGTCATTTCAATATTTTAACGGTTTTGTGCCAGTTGCCACATAAAGTAAATGAGCCTGACGACGCCACGTCAACCGATCAGCCACAACAAAACGTGCAAATGAATATGAATGCAGTGGTGTGTGGAATAGAGATGGGCTGGCAGGGTGTTTGCACTGACAGATACCTGTTAAGTGTTTCCTCTCTAACCGACTCGTTTGTGGGGAGATTAGCAGGGAGCTGCTTGCTTGCGGGTGAGGCTCGCTTGTTGAATACAAAAGCGCCGGGGCTGGCCTGGGCGTCCCGCTGCGCTTCATGGTGGCTGAGCAGAATTTGGCTTAATTTGCGGCACACGACCTAATTAATTAATAAATAGTTTAAAGCTTTATGGCTCTCTTGACTCGGACAATCCCATTCAGAATGTGCAGGGCGAGAGAGATATTGCCCTTTTTATTCAACACATTCTACAAGTGCTGGCTGGGTCTTTACAAAACGATTAAACGGGTTTTTAAATCACTTGTTCTCTTAAACCGTTTTGCTGTTACACCATTGACACACGAATGAGCATTTGCACGGTTTAAATTTGGACATATTCGTATGTAGGCTATACATTCACACAGGCCTATAAGAACATGACCAATTAAAGGGTGGCAAATGTAGGCCTATACGCATATACGCGCACGGGCCTACTGTAGCATGACATGTCCTATATACTGTTCTTGGATATTTGTTTTTGTGCTCAAAGTTCTTCATAAGCACAGAAAAGCCCCCTTAAACACGCCGATTTAAGTAGGCATGTCACGTCCCACGACGTTGCAGGACAGGGATAATTAAACTTTCACTCTCCCGTTGCAGTGAAAAGACTCTTTGTGGTGTTTTATTTGACATATTATGTCGAGAGCAGTTGTCTTGGAGAAGGCTAAGCATCTTCACTCAGAGCATGCAGGGCAAATACTCGAATGACAAACTCCACGTTTTTACCCCAGCATGCATGCTGCTGAAGATCAGCTTCATATCATCTGCAGATCAATTATTTATTCAAAGAATACAGACAGCTTGAAAGTAACTTACAAACGACTCATCGTTTTTGCGGCCTTAATTCGTGCTCATGAATTTGTGATTATATCAATTCATGCATGGTGTGTGTTGAGAGAAAGAAGGGGCATTGGTCGCACCTCGTCCAACCTCATCCAAGACCAAATTAAGATCCATATGTTATAGGCCATGCAGTGAAGCGAATGCGGTGACTTATCAATATTTCATCAGCAGCTTTCTTATCCGAGATGTGCCCTCGGACTCCGCCAGAAAATAGCTTTAGCCTTAGCCAAATACACATCCATTTGGGGGTCCTTGACGTGGACAAAGATTGAGAACCGGCTGGTTTCTATAGGCTATAATGGGCTGACTAATTGATCTATTTGCCTCCCCTGCAGAGATGTAAAGACAAGCTGAACTCCCTGGCCATCTCCGTCATGAACCAGTGGCCCGGCGTGAAGCTACGGGTCACCGAGGGCTGGGACGAGGACGGCCATCACTTCGAGGAGTCCCTCCACTACGAGGGCAGAGCCGTGGACATCACCACCTCCGACAGGGACAAGAGCAAATATGGCACCCTGTCCAGACTGGCGGTGGAGGCCGGATTCGACTGGGTCTATTACGAGTCTAAAGCCCACATCCACTGCTCTGTCAAAGCAGGTAGGGCTCATTCAGACATCAGACATATATGTAAGAAAAACACCTTAAATAGCCATCACGAAGAAGATACTCGATAAGTATATGATTTATGAACGTGGAATTTCCACAAAGGCTACAATTACACATTTGATTTGAAACACGCCTATGTACTTATACATCTAAAACGTCGGATCTCCACTGGCCCTTGGATGGAATTTAAATGGTATAGAGGATTGTCTCTTTCCTCCATTAGTATATATGTCTAATGTCTGACATTAGTCATATACCTGCACGTGAGCATGCCTATAATTGGGTGAATTCTGACACAAAAATCTAATTATAAGCCCGCATAGCAGGAATGGCTATTGAAATGTATTTGTTTGTTTGACATGCGGCTCTTCCTCTGCAAATAGTTATTTTTGTACTATTAGTCTATATATTATATATATTTGGGTCAGCTAAATCCTTGCCAAAACCACCTAACTAAAGTCGTCGGCTATTTCCACGCCATATAAAAGTTGGGAAAGTTCCTAACACATTAACAAGTAGTCCCAATGATCGATTCACAGTAGATATATTATAATTTTGACATATAGCCTAACTTGCCCTACTAAAGCCTGGACCATAGAGTAAATTATTTGCCCTATATAGACTAATTTATTTGCCAAATTGTCCAATATAAGACCGTTGGTTTTGTAATTAAATCCACATGCACGGACACGTTCCATCGTGTTATTGGCATTTGGCATCATATCTCATGCAGCGTCGCGTATTTCCTGATCTTACATCGCCCCACACTGTCTCATTGAGGGAACCACCAGGTCTGACAAGGCTCCTTCAGTGCACTGCATGGGGGAAAGTAACTAAGTACATTTACTTAAATACAAATTTGAAGTATTTTTTATTTTACCTGAGTTTGCAATTTGCAATATTTGTTTTACTTATACTCCACTACATATCAGAGTCAAATATTGTACTATTTGTTTTTACTCCATAATTATTAGAAAACTCTAATAGGCCTATACTACTAGTTACTTTGTTGTTACAAAACAACATTAACCACTTCAACCCTAAAAACTATATGCTGAGAGCTTATAGATCTGATATATTAATATTTTAATACTTGTGAAACAACATTCTGCATGAGTACTTTTACTTTTGGTACTTAGTATATTTGATGCCAATACTGTTGTATTTTTACTCGTTTTTTTACTTTTACTTGTAACTGCAGTATTTCTACATTGCAGTATTGATGCAGTATTGATACTTTTACTTAAGTAAAAAGAAAATTGTAGCCTACATTTTCCACCACTGCTGACCTATTGGGGAACAAACACTTTTCTTTTGCACACCAGCAGAAGTAAAAAAAATAAAAGTCAGACAAAGATAATGGGAAGCGAAGGATATAGCTTCAAACTTGCCTGAGATGTAGTAGGCTTATTTCTATCTGCTCTTCTCATATAAATCTAAGAATATTCGTTTCGACAAAGCTACATTTTATCGAAAACAGTATAATCGACAACTTAATTGCTCTATATAGTATAACATGATATAAATGATAATGTCATTACTTGGGTTATACAACTTTATGAGGCTATTTCTTTAAAAGTTAACGTCAGATAATCTTTGGTGTATATTCCCTCTAAGAGGCTCCGAGTTTATTGTAAATCCCTTATTTATAATTCAGGACACACGTCTTGAGATCATGGCAGGCCCTAGCCCACGTGTCATTGGGGGTCATGCGGCTTTATACCAAAGGGATTTGGCTGAACAATGTTGAATTCGTTGGAGTAAACCAGGTTTTAAATTATCACCTTATTTCATGAATCTGAAGGAAAAAAAGATTAAAAGCCTAAATTAAGAGCAGGACACCCTCACTCTGTGTTCCAAGGACAGCGTGATGGAGAGTGGAATGTGGAATGAGTTCTGCCGAGGCCCAAATTATTGTCATCAAGACTGTCAACAAAGCAGTTAGATGTGATAGAAAGAAAGGGGGACATTGATGTCGCACACAACAGAAAGCGTTTAAAGTCTGGGCCCTCATTTAAATTCAAATCTACATCTACAAGAGAGAGAGGGGCTTGAAAAGTGGCTTCACTGTGTAAATAGTAGCTGTGGCCGTTCTTTTTCTCTCTCTGAGAGTCTCGGCTATTTGTGTGAATTGTCGCATAGGGGTTTCTGCACCTGAGTCAATATAGGAAGAGCTGGGAAAGGCGTTAGAGTTCTTTACCAAGAGTAGTTGGAATCCACAAGCTTATGCCCCGCGCTTTATTGTTTTCTTAATTAAGAATAGATGAGCCAAGGGCTTTCAGCTTTTACTCGCCTCAGACGTGCCAATACACATTTTGGCATGGAGAAGCCAAACAGGTATCATTGTGCATATGGCCCCACTGCGATGCAAAGGCAGATAATAATACAATAGCCTGTAATAAATAGATTTTCATTCGACTGACAAAAACGAATAAATAATCCTTTATTTCCACAGAAAACTCGGTGGCAGCGAAGTCGGGCGGCTGCTTCCCAGGCTCCGCGTCTGTCACCCTCCAGGATGGACGGAGGAAGCAGATCAAGGACCTGCGGGTGGGCGACAGGGTGCTGGCCGCCGACGACAAGGGCAGCCTCGTCTACAGCGACTTCATCATGTTCCTGGACAGAGACCAGGTGTCCATGCGAGAGTTCTACGTGATCGAGACCGAGTCCGACCAGAAGATCACGCTGACCGCGGCGCATCTCCTCTTCGTCGCGGGGGGGAACAGCAACAGCAACGCCACGGACAAGGCGCCGGCGCGCACGACGCGGGCGGTGTTCGCCAGCGACGTGCGGCCCGGCCAGAGCGTGTTCGTGTTTGACGGCGCGCGGAGCCGCCTCGAGGCCGTGGCCGTCCGGCGGATTTCCACGCGGGAGCACGAGGGCTCCTTCGCGCCGCTGACCGCGCAGGGCACCATCGTGGTGGACCAGGTGCTCGCGTCGTGCTACGCGGTGATCGAGGACCACAGCCTCGCGCACTGGGCCCTGGCGCCGGTCCGCTTCGGCCACTGGCTCTCCTCGCTGCTCTCGACGCCATCATCATCATCATCATCATCGCCACAGTCCCTTGTGACGTCACAGAAGGACGGGGTGCACTGGTATTCCAAGGTTCTATACGAGTTAGGAACATGGCTACTGGACAGCCACACGATTCATCCACTTGGGATGTCAATGTACTCGAGTTGAAAACCTTTTTACTACAAAAGGACAAAACAAACAAAAAAAACACAAGACTAATGTAGGACGATGAAACAATATAGTAGATTAAAAACGAGAAAAAGACAGACAAAGGCCCCCCAGCGGAGTTGGGATATTTATTTCAAGTGACTTTTACATGATGTGTCCCTTTCAAAGAATGAATGGAGCCTTAAAACAGTTTTTCTTTGAATAATTTATTCTCATGCGAACTCTGCCGGTGTCACACAAGATGGATTCTAAAAATGGTGTGACGCGGCAAATTGTGCATAATCTATTTTTGTATGTATCTCAAGTAAAAAGAAAAAAAGTGCAAAGAGAAAGAAGAACTGTGTAGGAAAGGAGCTATAACTTTCTTGACAGGTTGTAATGTTTCTTGTGCATAATGTTGTGTGTGCAAACTGACTGTTATATTTTGGGGAGAACTGAACAAACTTCGCGCGGGGTTCCATAAATTATATTTTTATACAACAGAATTGTAAATTAGATTTTGACAGATCGTTACCGAATCACATTTCGTTATTTGAAATAGTGTAAGATATTGAGAATATATTTTAATTTAAATACAGTAGTTGGGAAAAGTATTGGAAATCTTGTACTGGCGTTTTGTTTGTTTATTAAGAATTCTATTATTTTGAAGACTGTTTCATTTAAGTTGTCAGAGTGGGACAGATATTCTGCCTCATGTCTACATCCTCTGCTTACTTTCTCTTTTCTATGTTTCTTTCCTCTCTGAGAAAATATAAACTGCACATTCTGGCAATTCAAACAGTATAAGTAGAATAAAAAAAACGTTTTTTGTTGAATAAATTAATAAGTAACTCCTGTAAAATTTACTAAAATGTATTTTTCTTTTCATATTTTGTAATAGGGAAATAGTTTTATAGAAATTACCATGCGGCAGATGCACAGTTTGGATAGTATATATAGCAAAGAAGACCATACCAGTTAACTTTCATAACAGGAAGATGTGTCAAAAATGTCTAGAGTTTATTATTTATATGTTTATTACAAAATGAGATAAAGAAAATATTCAAAACTGCAGTTGTTACATGTCTTTGTCTCAAGCTATTATAGCCTAAACCATGAAGTGAGAATATGATTTATGGGGAAATAGTTTATTTATTCACTTCATTTATGAAGATATACAGGTCTATATAACCTATACTAAGACCTGCAGTGTTTATCTTTTCATGAACACTATATTATCCAGAATATTTTAACGAATAGCCCACAACTTTCATCTCATTGTAGAAAATCGACAGGAAGTTTCCCATTAAAAATCCCACTCGAGCATACAGGCCTCTTGATTTCACGCCAAAATAACTTATAGCCAGGTATGACTATGTTCAATAGTGTTACTGGCAGAAAAGTCTTTGAACTATACCTTTAGCATGCTTGCGAAATGTTGAGACCCCGTGTCAAATTTAACGAGGTTTGCCCTCCGCAAATAACTTCTGAAAAACCTGCAGACAAATTAAACAGAACCGTGTTTGTCAGTCTTAAATCTGCTTCACAGCGGCAGTCCTGTCTGCTTGGTGAGGTCAGATTTCTCTATCAAACGACAGCACAAGCACTAAGGCGAAGGCAATTGATAAAACATTACCGCAACTTGCCTTATTGATAATACGCCAGTCACTTGACAGCAGCATTCAGCTGAACGAGGTCGACATCTCATATTGTACAAGAGCGACACCCTGTGGTTGAGATTGAGAACTGTCCGTCCCCTGTGCGTTGATACAAATAAAAAATAAATGAATGAGCCAACTGTCACGAAAAACTGGGAAATGTATCATAGAAATAAACAAACTTACACTAGGGACATGACATGAGGTGTACATGGGTTTGTTAGTCATTAGTTTGTCTATATAAAAAAGACTTGCCTAATGATGACACACACACACACACACACACACACACACACACACACACACACACACACACACACACAAAAATAATCAAGGGAAGCTTTTTATTGTTAAACTTTTCATAATTCTTCAAGATCTTTCCAAATGTTTCAAAAATAGCAGATCTATAAGCCCAAAATGAAAGAAAAAATTAAATAAATAAATTAGGGTTAGGCTGTACTGTAGACTAGAGGTTAAACAGTCAATTTAGCTGCGGACCCCCAGGAAATCTCAACAACCCCTGGTGGTCCCCGGACCCCACTTTGAGAACCAGTGGCATCGACCAAACAAGTGCCCTGACAAGTGCAAAATATTATTAAAAACTGATTAATATAGTGAATTATTTATTCATGGCAAAAGAAATACCCTGGCCTCATGCAGATTTATCAAAAGGCATAAAGGAAAACTGAACCTCGGGTTTTGCGAACACTGTTGTAACATGAATAGGAATTCCACTTCCTTCTCCCCTAGTTGACTACATTGTGTTGTGCTGTTGATACTGTGAGGTGGAAACTTGGGAGGGGACAAAGCGGCCCGTCTCTTCCAGAGCCATGACCTTGGGTCTCTGGAGAGATACAAAGGCACCCGAGCGAGAGCATTCCACAGAGCAGGTAAACAGAACCCCTTTCTAATCCCTCCGGAGGCCCTCCTCGCGTCTGCTGGAGAGTTGAGGAACGGCTTCTACAAATGTTGACATCTGCAAACATGGAACAGTCTGCCTCTCTCTCTCTCTGGAAAAGCACAACGTCCCTCCCCCTGTTTCTAAGTGGTGTGCTGGATGGTGCACAGGCGGTGGTACCGCTCTGGAGGCAACCACTGACTGGAGGTACTGACCGAAGTCATCAGGACGCACACACGCGCACACACACACACACACACACACACACACACACACACACACACACACCTTTACATTTTGACCTGAGTCTGATCAGATTCTAAAAATGTCTTCTACATCCTGACAGTTTTCTGAAAAAGCTATGTTTCTATGTCAGTGGTTCTTCGATTTTTCAAAAATAGCAGACCTACAAGCTCGTAGCGCGCCAGCTTGTAGATCTGCTATTTTTCAATAGCTAAAGCATAACATAATGCTAACACCAAAAGGGGTTCCCGCCCAAAATGGGTTTTAACTGATCTGGATCAACAACAATTTGCCATGCCAATACTTACACAACTGAGAAAAGAAGTGACCCCTGCAATTATATTAACCTCAAGTGTTGTTCACATCAGCTAGTAGGCTACACGTAGCAGAAAATCCTGGCAATCTTTGCTCCCTTCCCTCTAGATTCAGGGATTATAAGATTGAACTGTAGCTTTATTGCCCAACAAATGTCTATAGTGATAACAGTGCATCTGGCAGTAAATCCTGCTGCATTGGTTCTCAAACTACTTTTTAATTTCAAGGACCCACATAATGTGTAGTCTCAGAGTTAAAGACCTGCAAGGGTCCATTTGAGAACCACTAACGGTAGTGTCCCAGGTCTCGGAATGTCCTGTGACTCAGACTACTGTAGCCTACAAATGGCCTCAAAACCATTCCCAGAACTGTAGTTCTTAAGACATGTCCTAATCTCACAATCCAAAGCTCCAGGTCTGGGTTTATAACGTTCTTTTTCAGTACAAGACTGGTTTAGATGCTGACAGTTTCCAAACACTGTTGATTCCAAGTTATTGGCATTCTAGTTTAGTTTAAAATGGGAGCATTTGACCTTATTTTTCAATGGCCAAAACAAGAAAAGAAATACGGTATAGGTAAGTGAGTATAGACGAACAAGAATTGTCATTTATAAAATCATCTTTATTTTAGTTAGTTTCCATTATGAAACAAGGTATAAACTCTGCATCTCTTTTTGATAACATACAATTCAATGCATGGCATCGGATAACAAACTTTGTTATGACAGAATAACTTATACAACATAAAAACAAGCAACCTCATGACGTCACCCATGAAAACCTCAAAAAGAGTTTGAATAACAGGTCATTTTCATCAACAGTTCCACTCAATATTCAGGTCATTTTGTCAAGTACATTAGCCGTCATGTTTGAACAACTTCAGTCACTGTCAGGTGCACAGTTTCCAACATGAGGAAGTGGTGTCTTTTTCAAAAAAGATCCAATAGTACAAAGCGTGCCAAGAGAGCTGGCATGACTTTGGCGGAGTGGAAGCCAAAAAGAGTGTCTTTTACAGTTACAAGTGCCTGATCTGAGAAGCCCGGCGTCGTCACAGAGATGGAAACCTCCATCCACTGGGCTAAAAAACAATGGTAATCCAGGTAGTCCGCCCTGCTTGATATGAAAGGCTTAAGCCTAATTTATGCTCCGTCACACGATGGTGTCACGCGCTGAGAATGGCCAAGAATGGCAGACCTACAAGCTCACAGCACATCGTATCCGCGATGCGTTGCGAGCTGGTAGGTCGGCTAGTCTCAGCGTGCAACACTGTCGCGTGACAAAGTATGAAATCAGGCTTTAGGGTTCAATTCAACAATGGCAGCAACAAGGAAAATAAGTTTAGTCAATGTCAAATCATTACAGGAAGAATACATGTGAACTGATGTGGCAGAGTTGAGAAGTATCTCGCCATATTATACAGTTTGTGATAAGGAAGTAAACACAGGTAAAATTAACATCTCCGGTTATAGGTCCATGGCCACCATCCTGCAAAAAAGGACTGAAAGCACCGTTAGAATGGTAAAAAGACGAGGACGTCACAAAGCATGATTGCTTCTCAAGCTGGAAAACAGCTTTGTAAAAGTTTAAGTTTAATGTGCAAATTACCGTATATTACCAAATAGTAGCCCGGGCTGTTAATATGCAAAATCGATTCGGACCCCGGGCGTTTATAAGGAACCAGGCCGTTATTTGCAGTAGGCTGTTATTTATTTTTGCACCGGCCAGCACAGGGCCATTATTTAGGAGACACTGGGGAGGCACTGGGGGGACACTGGGGAGGCACTGGGTAGACACTGGGGAGGCACTGCAGGCACTGGGAAGACACTGGGGGGACACTGGGGGACACTGGGGAGACACTGCAGGCACTGGGGAGGCACTGGGAAGACACTGGGGAGGCATTATTATATAATAATATAAATGAGGCTGACCATGTTTGCAAATAACGGCCCATGGGCGGTTATTTGGACGAGGCGGTTATTACGCAAAATGGTGTCAGAACCTGGGCCGTTATTAGGTAGTGGGCGGCTATTTGAGTAAGGGCTGTTATTTGGAAATATACGGTAAGTGAGTTAAGAAAAGTGTACAATTTGTTTATTATTTATATAATGCACTGCTTAGATCATGCTTTGTGACATTCCTCTTATGCTTCAGTAAAGATCATCTCACCTAGAGAAATGGGAGAAAATGATTAATTCAGGAGGACGCAGCAGCAGCAGCAGCAGCGGACCATGCTCCCAACCTGCAAAATCAAACTCAGTGCCATCAAATGTACCTGATAAAAAGAAACAGTGTTGTGGGGAAAAAATAAAATACAGATTATTTCACACATTACTAGTTGACATTTTGGATGGTGATTGTCAAGTCCCCAACATATAGCTTAAAAACAAAACTTAATATCAAATTGCTTAATGGACAATGAAGCCTATTTGTACTGAACAACCAAATAATTCAGGACTTATTTTCAATAGAAAACAACCTGATGTCAAGGTAAAACAGTATTTTAGGCCAACCAAGTTGTTGTGTGGTGTTATAGTATATAGAATGTGTAAAAATGTATCTATAAAATGTATCCTCTTAAAATAAAAAAGGTACAAATATGTTCTATTACATGTTATGTCTTATGTGTGTAAATTAATCTTCCTAAAATGAAGATACAAATAGGTTCAATATGAACCTGTTCTGGCATTACAAGACAGTCTTGTAATGATGTTACCATGTATGGCATTGCCAAATACTCAATTAAAATCCATGGGATTCACTAAACTAAACTATAAAATGAAAGGACATTTCATCCCAAAATGTAATGCATAGCATCCAAAGTAGTAGATAGCATTGCATATCTGAGGTACAATGACTACCGTATCATTTTAGCTCAAAACACAAAAGGAATAAAACAAAGAAAAAAATAAAATAAAAAATCAGTACCAATAAAAAAGTCAGTTGGTAACATAAGAACAAGTTACAACTAACAATATACAAAAGCATTTTCAAACATGCAACCTCTTAAACTTTACAAGAAGTTTAGGAAGCCACCATGTAACATCCAAAAAGTGCACCCATATTTTTAGACCTTGTGTACGTGTGTAATCGTATCGTAAGTGCTTCAATATCTAGTACTAATTGTAAGGTATTTGATCCTATTATTTGTTTAATCTTGTGTATGTGTGTAGTATGCATTTAAATAATCAGAAAATGAAGAATTTAAAGGGAATACCAATGAATTTAATCATTTCCATATGCCCATTAGGCCAGCCCAATGAGTATTTATCAACATGAACAATCTGGTTTCTCAACTGTGATGTCATCACGATGTAATGTATGGCCTAAGGTGTATAAATAATAAATATGATATAATAGGATAATAGGGTACCGAATTAAAAGACTTCACTTATAATACCCAAATCATGATAAATATGAATCCAGTACTACTAGTTCCAGAAAAGCTGCATCATATTGAACTCAAACTAAAATTATGTATTGGTCAAGGAAGAATATTAAGGGTGGTGCCACAATTACCTAATGCAACTCATGTACAGAGTCATTATATTGGGCACATGTATTCACAGAGCATGCATGTCCCACACATCAGTATGACATCACAGATCAATAAGCTGGTCAAAATAGTCTCTCATTTCGGACAATGGAAGACAGCAGTCAATTGCAAATGTCGCACAAACTTCTTCCTGAGAGGAACACAACTGTATGGTAAAATCCAATGGCATTCCAATCTTAATGTTTAATGAACTTGTGTAATCACTATATTTAGTTTTTGTCTGTAAATAAGACGTTTAGAAATACTCATTTGTTGTGTGTGTCAGGCATTAGAAAATTGTTAAAACCTCATAGTACTGACAACTGGGGCAAGGGAATGCCAGAGATGTGAAATACAGTACTGAATACTTGTGACAACAAATCAGCAGCTCACACAAATAACCGTAAAACCTCCAGGCAGACACATGGACATCACACACAAACACACATCTTTGGGCTAGAAAAGTTAACCGGCTTCACAATACCTGCAAGGTCATGGTACATTGGCCATATTTTTTTATTATTATTTTTCTTCTCCCTTTAATTAAAATGTTTTCATAGATCTATAAACAGAAATGTGGTGCAATGTTCTTTGCTTTTGGTTCTACAATAAAGACTTGTTGGTTGTCTGGACATTTATATAAAATGTTATTTTGATACATACAACACTTTTGAAAGTTGAACTCAAAACATTTGGAAAAGATGAACATTCAGTGAGAAGGTCTAGTCTACTTATGTACATGATCACGACTACACAGATAATGGTTGCCCCCTCGCATCTTGACGCGTACTGTACACGGATAACCTCTTTTGTCCAAAGCTGAATGGGTTTGTTAGTAGCACTAATTCTTCAAGTAATCTTTCAACTAAGAATTTGCACGCTGTAACACATGTAGACAAAAAAATTAAACAAAAAAGAAAAAATACTTTAGAAAAACTATCGTGTGATCGTTTTGGGGAGAAGTAGAACACTGTCGTTGTTACTTGTAAAGCCATATTATAAACTGCACGGTCAAGGAAATGCTACGTATTTCCTGTGTGTATTCTTTCTAGACAGCAGTCACTGGCAATTGATTAAAAAGTATTCAGGGGAGTAAAGTTACCGTCCGTGATTGATAAATTACATATTAAGCATGCAATGCTCGGCCTCGGACACAACCGTATGCTGAGTTGCTGATATCAAATGTTAAAATGTAGTATTGTACAGTATATAGTACTATTGTACAAGCGAATGCGATTGACTACAACGCCTCTTTTCCCAATGCATTCTTTGAAACAATTTAGCATTACTGGCTATGACTTTAAATCAAGAAAGTATATTTTCAAATTTGAAACGATTAAGCCAATACACCCGAGTGCCAAATATTTAAGGATGCCCCTATCTTAGGCATCCCCACCTATGTATTTCTTTTAAAGAAAAAAAAAATGCCTCTTTCGCTCCGACCTCCACACGTGAAAAATGAACCAAAGATCTACAGTAAGGGCCCATCTGACTCGGTGAAAAGGCATTTCAATTGCCATCTTAAGGACGAGAAGAAGAAGCAAATGTGCGACATTGCATACTGCTTTGATTGCCAAAATAACTAGGTCAAGACTGTCTGAAATTGACTGTGAAATTTATAAGCCATTCCTAGTGATCTCCTATAAACAAAAAACCGATGAGGTATGTTAACGTTAACCAACCATATTCTAGTTCAGGTTATAATATTCCTAAAGAGGTTCAACTCTACAAAACTCACACACTCACTCCCTTCACACTACACGCAGAGCAGAATAGCAATAGGCGAACTATTCTGAAAACAAAGTCATAACAACTAAAAGATGTAAAAGAAATACCAACAGAAATGTATTCCAGATTTCATAAATGTATTCACAGTATGAGTGACAAGACCCAATTAGATTTAAAACGACAGCAATTGTCAAATGATGAAGTACAATTGATGGTGAAGGGCCCTATACTACTCCAACGGAACATTCACATCAGTTTATCAGAGGAACCCAATTACGCAAAGAACGCTGCAAGAATTCACCAATCCTCTGGTCACAGAACTGACCATTCCCAAGACAACGGTAACTAGGAAAAAACGAATGCTACGTTTAAGAGGCCCTAACAAAATGGAATTCAACCTCCTTAACGGTGTCAAACATTAAAATGGTCATGAACACAAAGTCAGGCCAGTATAATGCTTTAACAGAAGCTCTCCACTAGGCAGTGCCATTTAACAGAAAACTGGAGAGTGATCTCTACCTGAAAGGCCATGTTGGATATAACGTTCCACATTAGTGATGAAATACTGCCATCTACAGAAGGGAAAACGACACTGCCAAGGCGGACTCCATGAGAACGGGGGGCTCAACTGCTCCGGCATCCAAACCAAACAGCGGGCCGCAAATCCAAAGACGCATAACTAGGGTCGGAAATTATAGACGACTCCCCAAAACACTCTTAATCCTCAACATTTAAATACATTTTGTAATCTTTAACCTGACCGCTGAGAGGAGCAACCATTATCCCATGTCTGTGGCTACTTTATTGTCCATGCCAGGTTGCACAAAGTGATCCAACAAACTACAAAATAAAGCCACTGTCCGGTATCTTTCTTCTATCCAGTGCCATTCAACAACACCGGACACTGGTTCAACAACCACAGGCAAGTGTGCGCCTACGTGGCTGACGCTTTTCATTGTTAGGGTAAATGTCCGGGAGTCAGTAAAATGATGAATGAAGATCGGAGCTTGTGCTGGGGCTTGAGCTAGAGAGCCGTAGAGCTTCGGTGAGTTGCTAAAGGACACAGAGAGTTGGTCCAATGTCGTCCTTTGGCTGCACGCACGAGCCTCACACATCAGGAGACAGCCACCTCTTATCAGAGGAGATCTCACTCTGCTCTATCGCGCTCCTCATCCATCAATCAGTGACACGTCGATGTGGGATAAATCGATCATGTGCCTGTGTAATAACAGTTGACAAGGATAATTAACAGCGTTGTTTTTAGTCTGACACCGAGCCGTGGTATTAAAGCAGCACTACGTAGTTTGGGGTATCAGTGGCCATTTTGGGACACAAACGACATGGCAGCCGACGTCTTTGAGTTCATTACAGAAGAGTCTCTGCAACGCATGTCAGGGGATGACGCGCTGTGATTGGCCAGTCTTCGCTCTGACTGGCAGTTCCGCCTTTGTTGCCTGGGCAATACCAGGATGAAACTCATTTTCTCCCCTATGCCCAGTAATACAGTCAAGCCCCTAGCAGGGACCCCCCTGTGTCTATACATTTATGGTAGGATGATTGTTATCGCTTAACCCCAGAACACTAAACCTGGGTGATTTTCTCCCGGATAATTATGTTTATGTGATTTTCCATAATGATGTTTATGTGATTTTCCATACTGTTGCTGCGGGTGGGTGGTTTCCTTGGGTAGCTTCATGATGCTCAGTGACATCATAGCAGGTAGGTTTGTTTCCCGGCCCACATTCCTGTTTTCTTTCTACACGCAGGTGTTCGGGTGAATTTCCCCCGGGTTTAGCGAATTTATTTAGAGAGAGTGCCTCAAATTGAGATTTATTGCTGTACTTTAAAATATTTTGATGACAAATATTATTTATGGAATTATTACATCGGGTAAAATATACCCGGGTTTAGTGATGTGTGACAAAAGTTGGGTATTGATCTAGCGTTTAAGATAATTCTGTGAGACTTATGCTATAAATGTTACATAGTGCTGCTTTAAAGAATTATGTTTTGCGGTCATGATCGAGCATCATGACAACAGAACCAGCGGTAGCTAAGCAGTTATCAAGACTGGTTTCCTGATCATGTCAGCAATATCCGTCCATGCCGTGATTTCAAGTGTGTATTATTCTGGTATATACTACCACCGTCTTGTAACGTGACAATATGAATATTTAGCCAAACCGAGACACGCAATGATGGTGAAACCGTTACCTGTGGAAGCTCATCTGGAAACTGGAGGCATGCTGGGCGCTGGAGAATCTAGCAATGGCTTTCCTCTGCTGGGGCAGCATTTTGAACATCTAAACATGTGGGAAGGTGAAGACAAATGAGTTTACACTAAAATAAAAAAAAGAATCCGGCATCCACCACAAGAGGGTGGTGGGGGTGGTGAACAGAAAGAGGCTGCCTGCAATATTAAAAGTATCACACAGGGGGTGCTACATGATCACAGTAGAGGGATTTCATTACATGTGCTATGATGAACTGCCAGTGTGTGAAGACGGAACCCTTGGCGTCACAGAAAAACTGTCAGGTGGAAACCTTGTATGTCCTCGAATGTGTCCTTGAGGAAACATCCTTGATCAATGGTTTGAGGCAGCAAATTAACTTTGATTAGAATAGCTTAGATTAGATTTTCTTTATATCTGGGGCAGGTTCACATGTATAAAGATGTTTATGGATGCATTCCATCTCGTTAAGAGTACGAGACACTACTGCTACTAATCTGTAATGTAATTTGCAAAAGCTATGTTTATGATCCTTTGATTATATGCAAT
Organism: Electrona antarctica; assembly: GCF_951216825.1. Taxonomy (NCBI): domain Eukaryota; kingdom Metazoa; phylum Chordata; class Actinopteri; order Myctophiformes; family Myctophidae; genus Electrona; species Electrona antarctica. Next base: position 10,323,510 of record NC_136801.1, on the reverse strand, counting down.
GAAGCTATGAATTCACCCAATATTTCTGTATTTTATACTTTTTTCCCCATCTGACCTTTACATATTCAAACCCATCCAAGTGTAGTAGGGAGGGGCCGGTTCATGCTTTTGTTTTTAGGTGGGGTTGTTTTGATGTTGTGTGCACATGCTGGGGGTCTGCATTGTTTTCGGTTATTTGTATACTGCTAAGTATAACCCATTTAGGCCTGACGTCGAAATAAATAAAAAAGTCTTCTGAAAGAATATATATTCAAAGATTTGTGCCACATTTTCACGATTTTTCAAAAATAGCAGACCTACAAGCTTGTCTATGAGCTTGTAGATCTGCTATTTTTCAATGAATGAATGAATGAATGAAAAATAGTAAATGTCTGACTGACAATGTAAACCATCTATGGAGCGCTCACCTGTACAGGGCCAATGGAGTTGAGAAGGTTCTTCAGCTGCGTGTCGGTGGTGGATGAGGAGAGGCCCTCTATGGACACCGTACAGGGACCCTCCGGGGCCCTCGGGGCCTGTCGTGTGGTCGGTCGTCCTCTGGCCATCGGAGCAGCAGCAACCGGCCCCGCGGCTCCTCTACCTCGGCCCCGGCTCGGAACCACCACCTGTGCCCAAAAACCCAGGCCAAGAAGCCAACAGAGGTGAGCGGAGAGAAAAAACGGGAATGGCAGAGGTAGGAAAGTGGGAAGGGATGGTGGGGGGGGGGGTGGATAGATGGGGTCGAAAAGGTGGATTAAACCCCGTTGCTTATGCAAGGAAAAGTTGAGGTGTTAATCCCGTGTGAGTGCAGCTGTGTGGAGAAGACGTGTGTGTGACACGTCTACAAGGCTCTACTGTTTACCGGCACAAATGGAAATTTAAATAGAAATGTTCATGCAGGGCTTTCTCAGACACCTCCGGGGTTCTCTTGATTGACTTATCATATTCCTACATGCAGCGTTGCTGCCGCTGGCGCGAGCCGCATGAACGGAGTGACTGAGAGGTGTGTTTCTGGGAGCCGCCAAGAAGGAGGGCGAGGAGGGAGGGAGATACCCTGCGAGGAGAAGAGGCAGAGAGAGAAGAGAGATATAGAAATAGAGAAGTGTGTGTGTGTGTGTGTGTGGGGGGGTTGGGGTTGTAGGGGCAGCGTGTATTGAGAGAGAGGGAGTGTTCTGGTGGCTGCCTCTCGCCGTCAGTGTCAGGCGGTGTGGCGGGGGTCTGACAGCAGCCTGCTGGTGACAGGCATGGTGCAGAGAGACCAGGGGAGCCCGGGGTTGTAGCACCCCGTGTTCCTCGGCACTCCCCGCTTGTCAATACTATGGCACCTGGCACACTGTCCTGTCTTATTACCGCCGCCACTCGATTGGGATGTCTGCTGAACACACACACACACACACACAGCACATTGTGGGGGCATTTCAATCTCTCAGTCTCTCTGCCTTTACTGCTTGCCGGGTGCTGGACAGGGGTTTTCGCAGGTGACCGGCGTAAAGGAGAGGGTTTCACCCCTGCCGCCGGTCCCAACTTGCTGTCTGTGACGTACTCTGTTGTGTTGAGGGACGACGCTCGTTGTGGTCCCTCGGCCGGCTTGGGCCGCCAAGGCCGCGCCTTGCTGCTGCACCGGCAGCGTGACCTTCCTCTGTGGTCCCGGTTGGGAGAACTGAGGTATCGCCCGGACGCCCTGCAGTGCTGGTCCGCCGCCGTCCTGCGATAACAAGAAGACGAGACTCCGTTTAAGCATCTCAATCATCAATGCAACCTGCGTCTCATGCCATCATCATATTCACAACAGCCATTCAGCTAAAAGTGTCATGTTTTATGGACAATACAGAAGGCCACAACCACTCGAGACAGTCAGATCCCCATCAGACCGTCTTGCGACAGTCACACCGAAAAGATGGGGGGAAAGAATGAGGGATCAGTCCCAACAAGGTGACGGTCTCATTATCAAATAAAGTCACAGACTCGGCTGTGTTGACGCACGCGGGGAAGGAATTGAAGGTCGTCTCTCCACCTCCTCCCTCTGCAGAGCGATGTGACAGATCAATACAGGAGGGGGAGGGGGGAGACATATCTCTGACCTGTCCCCAGTCGGGAGTAAATGGATTAATCCCTTCTATAGAAATCACAGCTCCTGATTGCACCCATCAAATGCTAAGCTGCATTACACTGGAACAGAGACTTGATGTGTACACCCCCACCCCACCTCACGCCCCCCCAGCCTGTTCCCCACATAGCTCCCCTCTGCAACCGCTACCAGCTTTTGAGCCTTGCGTTGCTTTGTATTATTATTCCTGATGAAAATGTAATTTGGCCCTTATCTGTGTGCCTAAGCTATACAAATCCAAATCCCTCAAAAGTGGCAACTTTCTTAACACATTTTGACCTGAGATCAGATTCTAAAAATCTCTTCTACATCCTGACAGTTTTCAGAAAAAGCTATGTTTCTATGTCAGTGGTTCTTCGATTTTTCAAAAATAGCAGACCTACAAGCTCGTAGCGCGCGCTATGAGCTTGTAGATCTGCTATTTTTCAATAGCTAAAGCATAACATAATGCTAACACCAAAAGGGGTTCCCGCACAAAATGGGTTAACACAGGTATTATGGTGGCATTCCTCCCCCCCCCCCCAAGCCACACCACGTTTGAAAAGATTAATTACTTGGATCTTTGATTTGTGTGCCTTTGTTCAGGGCTCGCACTTGAGTCAGAGAGACAGGCTGATGGAGTGAGAGAGATGGGCGGTAGAGGGACATACAGACGAGAGATAGAGGGAGAGAGACGGAAAAGTAGAGAGGAGATAACAGTCAGGCTGCCGTCGATGACAGCAGAACAATGCCTACGAGGGAGCATCTGGAGAATCTACGGGCCTTAGCTCTCATTCTCTCTCTCTCCATATCCGTCTTTACTCCCTCGTCTCCCTCTCCACCTCCAATCCCAGCCCCACCCCCGCCCGCATCCATCCATCCACCCACCCCTCCCCCTCAGAGATGCAGCACATCAGATAGCTCGGCACAGGTTTCCATTAATGCACCCAGACACCCAGTTATCTTCATCTGCAGTGAGCATGCAATTCTGGCTTTGCCGCTTGATCCTCTGGGATGGAGTTGGAAAAGCGGCTTACTCCAAAATACTATCGCATCTCACCGCAACGTGCGCCTCATCAATGGCAAGTGTGAATGTTTTACATGCACGCCTTTTGTAGGGGATTTTTCCTAGTGGAGATTAATGTGTAATTAAGGCCGCGGTGGTGACTAATCAACCCAATGGCAAGAGCGCGAGCACAATTGTGGATGGAATCTGTGTTGCTGCGATTCCCGTTTCACTTCGATTGTCTTTAACCCATTTTGGGCGGGAACCCCTTTTGGTGTTAGCATTATGTTATGCTTTAGCTATTGAAAAAAAGCTCATAGCGCGCCACCGAGTGGCGCGCTACGAGCTTGTAGGTCTGCTATTTTTGAAAAATCGAAGAACGACTGACATAGAAACACAGCTTTTTCAGAAAACTGTCAGGATGTAGAAGACGTTTTTAGAATCTGATCTCAGGTCAGAATGGGTTAAGAGGATGCTGTGCTGCTCTTAAAGGACGTCAACCTTTAAGAGCAGTGATGAAATGTCCCCAACGCTATAGATAAATGTCATGTGGCTCACTTTAATGACTGCTGCCTTTCTCGGTTCTAAAAGGTAAGATGTGTGTTAACCCATTCTGACCTGAGATCAGATTCTAAAAATGTCTTCTAAATCCTAACAGTTTTCTGAAAAAGCTATGTTTCTATGTCAGTGGTTCTTCGATTTAAAAAAAATAGAAGACCTACAAGCTCGTAGCGCGCCACTCGGTGGCGCGCTATGAGCTTGTAGATCTGCTATTTTTCAATAGCTAAAGCATAACATAATGCTAACACCAAAAGGGGTTCCCGCCCAAAATGGGTTAAGGTATCTCGGCTCGTGGTACTCTTTATGGATCGATTCTTGCCAAAACGACACAGACATCACAACATGTCATTCCCATAGGTTAGAACACTTTGATAATAAAAGTGGCCCAGGAAGGGCAATCATTGGCATTTAAAACTTTAAAAAAAAAAAGACATTAAAAAAAAAGGATGCTATGATACCTACATATTACGACTAAAATACAGCAACTTTTTGAGAGGAAAATGAACAAAAACAAATTAAATTTTGAAATAAAGAAAAGAAGCTCACCGCTCCTGGAAGTTTGACCACTCGGACCTTTGGTGGGACCTGCGGGCAGTCAACACTCTTGGCTCGCTGCATCACAGTCCTTTTGACCCCAGGCTTGACCAGTGCTTGGCCCTGGGCGGTGCCAGGGACTGCCTGGATGGGCATGATCCTCTGACCAGCCTGGGGCTGTTGGATCTGACCGCCGGGCCTGTTTAAGTTCTGTGGAGCAATGCTCCGTCTCTGCTGCTGTTGCTGCTGCTGCTGTTGCACAAATGGCTGGTTAGGACCAGGCCTAGGGCTTTGTTGTGGGAGCTGCGGGCCTCCCCTTCCCATCTGCAGCCGTGTCTTGACGTTGGGACGAGCCGGGGAAACAGCCTGAGGCGTGCCGTTGGGGGCGAAGGTGGTGCCCGCGAATATTGGAGATTGTTGGGGTCTAGGGGGGAACTGTGTCTGGGGTTGGGGTTGTGGTCGTGGGGTCTGGGGTTGGGGTTGCGGTCGTGGTGGCTGTTGATGTTGTTGGTGTTGTTGTTGTTGTAGGGCCTGCGGTGGTAGCTGTCGATTTTGCTGCTGCTGCTGATATTGTTGTTGTTGTTGTTGCTGTTGCTGCTGTTGTTGCAGGTGTTGGTTCTGAGATGAAGTCGGGCCTTGGCTCTGGGGGCCGGCCTGGGCGTTGAGTCTCTCCAGCAGCTCCCTCTTCCTGACGCCCGCCTGCATCTGCCTCCTCATCTCCTTCTTCCTCAGGATCTCCTGCCTCTGCCGCTTCTGCTCCTCGATCTTCATGCGGTACTGCCGTGTCTCCTCGTCTTCATCAGGGTCCTGGCACATAGAAACACATGGAGAAAAGAAAAAGCATCACAGCGCGTCCCCCCATCGGACCGGGACAACCGCAGCAATTGGCATGACATTGGCAGTTGTAATGAGAGTCGAAACCCCAGAGAAATATATGATGGTATTGATTTTAGTTTTTTTCCTTGTTTCTTCCATTGGACTGAACACTGTCTTTAATAACCTTATGATTAGGCCATTAATAAAACGGGAGACCTCTTCAGTGCACTAATGAGCTTAGCTGAGCTCACTAATTCAATGTTAAATTCAGACTGAATTAATTTAAGGAGGAAGACTCATGGGGGTGGGGGGGACAACATTCAGTAAATCTCATAGTCTCATCTACAGTTCCATTCTAATTTCACAGAGAATTACTGAATATAAAATAAAACAGAATACTCAGTCATCTTAACCTATTTTGACCTGAGATCAGATTCTAAAAATGTCTTCTACATCCTGACAGTTTTCTGAAAAAGCTATGTTTCTATGTCAGTTGTTCTTCGATTTTTCAAAAATAGCAGACCTACAAGCTCATAGCGCGCCACTCGGTGGCGCGCTATGAGCTTGTAGATCTGCTATTTTTCAATAGCTAATGCATAACATAATGCTAACACCAACAGGGGTTCCCGCCCAAAATGGGTTAAGATATCTTTACTGAAAATACAGTAACAAATATCTTTTTTACAATACAGTAAAATAAATACAATACATTTATCTCGCTATAGCGCTGAAAATCTGACCTGTGGCGTCGGGGTGGACTGAGCACTTGGGATCTCCTTCCGAACCACTGTCCTACCCGCCAAGCCTGGCTGCGGCGGCATCGTCGTCTTGGCAGCAACCTGGCCCCTTCCTCTGCCACCGCCAGGCATCGACGGAGCATTCTGCCCGGGTCGCACCCCTTGCGTTGCCTTGGCAACCGGCCTGAAATTGGGGGCGGAGGTGGGCCGGGCATTGTTCATGTTTGTATTGTCGGGTGCAACGGGGAGCTCTCGGAGGTTGCTGTTGCGCTGGGAAAGGATCTGGATTTGTTGCTTGGAGGCAGGAGGGTTCTGCTGAAACACAGGAGTAAAAAAATATATATATCTGTATTAGCACAATGTTTCTTAGGCGTACATTTTGGCTAAAGAAATTATGCTAGAGAGATATATGCGCTAAAGTCAGAAGAGACCGGCGTGAATGTCAAGCCAGGCGCCGATTTCAGCGGCGCATTTGCAAAAGCATTGAGCAGAAATTGCTTCATGTTAATTTCTCACCATCCTTGGCCTGATGGGAGCATTGCGCTGCTGGACGTTCTGGGGACGGGGGGTCATTTGCCTGGGGCTGCCGTGCAGCTGCTGCTGCTGTTGGTGGAAGGGGTTCTGGCCGTGGTGCATCATGGGCCGCTGCTCACTGGGGTTTAGCTGGTGCTGGTGGGGTAAGTCCTGCCTATGATGTTGTTGCTGCTGTTGGTGCATGGACTGGTGTTCATGGTGCTGGAGCTGGGGGAGAGGAGGGCCCTGCAATAAGCCCTTCAAAATGATGTAATAAAATAAAGTGAGTGAAAGTAAGAAAAACAGACATGTGAGCCTAAGCAAAAGCAGAATCTCTCCAAGAATGTTTAGGTGTATATCCCAGTTTCCTACCACAATAAAAGTCACTTTTAATATTCTTCCAAGTTTATATACTCTGCATATAATTAACCTCCAATGGGTGTCCTCATATAGCCGCATAGTACTATAACAGTGACTCGGCCACTAGAGGGCGCTCTTGTCTATGCATCTCCATTGCAGCCTCAAAAAAGGGGGACTCTCAAATAAACATGAGTCTTTCTCTCAACGCTTCACTAACAGCGAATATAAAACTAGTTTGGTTTATTTATGTGTTCATTAGTCTACTCTCCACCATTTTAATAATCTAGAGCAAACCAATGGTTTCATGAAATTCATGAATTCACAATAGAAAAAAGGATGCTTATTGTTTGCAGTGTGCAATAATTGTAAGAGACAGCGTTGGGAGGATGGCATTGAAAATATCACAGTAAGCGGATATAAATTAACCCATTTTGGACGGGAACCCCTTTTGGGTGTTAGCATTATGTTATGCTTTAGCTATTGAAAAATAGCAGATCTACAAGCTCATAGCGCGCCACCGAGTGGCGCGCTACGAGCTTGTAGGTCTGCTATTTTTGAAAAACCGAAGAACGACTGACATAGAAACATAGCTTTTTCAGAAAACTGTCAGGATGTAGAAGACATTTTTTAGAATCTGATCTCAGGTCAAAATGGGTTAACATATGCTCGCTGGCGCATTCATGTTCAATTAGCAGAGGGACAGACAAATAAATAAACAGCATGCAGTTTTTGCGTAAACATGCCAGAATCACTTCATGCAACAAAAAACAGAAAGACAAAAAAACAACCCACAAGACAGTAAAGACACGTACACCTATATTGTTAGTAAAATATCACTTACTCTCAGTCGTACCTGCATACCGAACGGGAGCTGTGGCGGAGGGAAGGGGTTCCCTTGCTGTTGGTTGAAGGGCTGACGAGGGCCCATGAAGGAGGGCCTGGGCTGGCCGGGGGGCCCGCCGCCACCATGCTGATTCATGCCCGGGTGGCCCTGGGGAGGGAGGTTGGGTCTAGGGGGCTCTCTCTGCCCGAACATGCCGAGTAGGCCCTGGCCCGGCTGGTTGAAGGACTGCCCCGGCTGGCCGAAGCCCATGTGTCCTCCCTGGCCCGGCAGCTGCTGCTGCTGGTGCAGGTTGTTGCCACTGTTCATCAACGAGGCAGGGCCCTGGTGGTCAAACATGTGCTGCTGCTGGCCTGGAAAGCTCCTCTCTGGGAGGAGAGGGAAAAAAAAGGGGGGAGGATGAGGAAAGTGAACGACAACAACAACAAAACAAAGACGTCAAATTACTCTCACGGTTTCTGAACAGTCGTCGTGAGCGTGTCAAAGGCTGCCTCTCTGAAGGCAGGAGACATGAAAAAAACCTACGTTTCTATCAGCGGGAATCAAGTAAACAACCGTTTGTGTTGTACTTAACTCGATAGTGAGCGGGAAAGAAGGGGAAATATATGTGTCCAATGTGGCCTTCTGAGTGCTCATTCACATGTATGTATGTGCACATGCATATAACATGAGTGCTGCTAATAGAGCGGCACCAGAACGCTAGTAGCATACCCTGTAGGTATAACTGCCAGAGGTGATGCCCAGTAGGGTTAAATATGCTAAGAGGGAGCTCTTTTAACTCCTTTCAGGGCGGGGTATGGGGCCTACCTGTGGTGTGTGTGTGCGTGCATGTGTGTGCATGCACGCGTGTGTGTGTGTGTGTGTGTGTGTGTGTGTGTGTGTGTGTACGACAGATACAGCAGGGCAGGGTGCGAGAGACTCACCACCAATAAAGAAGGGCTCTCTTTCCTGGGGGCCCGGGGGCGGCTGGCCCCTGAAGGGCTCCATGTGATGAGGGGGCCGCTGGGGCTGGCCAAAATTATCAGGCACGTGCTGCTGGAAGTCTCCAGGTCCCTGGAAACACACACAACTCATGAATTATAGGCCATGCAGGGAATGCCATAATCACAAACAAATTAAACTAATGAAAAAAATGGGGATTTGGACTTGAGTGTTGCATTGAACGGCGGCTTGTAATTGAATGGCTGGGGTCATTAAAAATGATGCCGATTGCCGAATCTTGCAAACATCAATATGCGTGCCAATATTTGATAAAAAACCCTTAACCCATTTTGACCTGAGATCAGATTCTAAAAATGTCTTCTACATCCTGACAGTTTTCTGAAAAAGCTATGTTTCTATGTCAGTCGTTCTTCGATTTTTCAAAAATAGCAGACCTACAAGCTCGTAGCGCACCACTCGGTGGCGCGCTGAGCTTGTAGATCTGCTATTTTTCAATAGCTAAAGCATAACATAATGCTAACACCAAAAGGGGTTCCCGCCCAGAATGGGTTAAGCGTGAATTTGTGAGTACTGCAAAATTGATGCTAGGTGGAGCTTTGTTCGTATGGAATTCAAAATGCCTGGGCATCTAACAAGGCAACAGGGCTTTTTAGACAGACAGACGTTATCAGTCTTTCGCTCCTTTGTTTCAACCATTTTGCACGTTCAAGGGCTTTCCAAACGCACTGCATGCACCGCGCTTCTTCCGTCTACTTTTCAAGGAAAAAAAACACCTAACAACCCTTTAATCCCTCCTTGGAATTAGAAATCTGCCTTATAACAGTCTCTTTTATTCTCTTAAACATCCGCTCTGTGTTGAAAAATTAACCTGCTATTCAACACGTGGCACTTCCACAGATGGGGCTGCATACCTCCTCTGAGCCATTGTAAATTACTTAAGATCCTATCAAGGCTTAATCCTTCTTTATTCCACTGCTGCCTGGCGGTATTTAGAGGGAGATGTGTTTGAATGCTAGAGGGGAACAAAGTCTCAAAAGTTGCTTAATAGAAAGTTAATCAAAGGGGCTTTATTCTGCGAGGGGATCACACTGTTATTGTGGGCACTATCGCACGCATCTGCAAAGGTCATGCAGACAGGTTTGCGCAACGAGGGCTCTGGTGTCCACATAATGCCTCTGGAATAACATGGCTCATCCTCTGGTTGTTAATCCTTGATAAACAGACTGAGGGGTGTTCAATATGTAACTGATGCCGTGTGTGATAGCTCTCAGCAAAGGAGAGCGTTGGCCAAAGACGAATGTCATACAAGGAGGAAATCAGTGGCCAAATTCAATAGAGGATATAATTTAGGGATTAAAAGTGCCATTTTGTTTTAGGGTCTTGCAAGGGACTATTTGCAGTTAATTGTTTGCTAAGCTGTATGCAGACTTGCAGGGATGGTAACTTTTTTCACCTGTGAAATTAAAAGGCCTAAGAAGAATAGGAAATAATCAATATTGTATGGAAAAGTGTTTGTGTGTGTAGTCTTTATGAAGCCATTTTTGTGAACATCACTCAAAATCAAAATTGATTATATATTCTTAACTTCGACTGGCTTCTAGATTAATATTTCAGGGCCAGTCTCCACAAGCAAAATATTTAAATGCGCTCATACTAGGGGCTATGACCCCCATTTTGGAATTTCTTTTTTAACAATTAAATTTGATGGGATGATAATGTATGATAATCGCAGGTAATCTGGTACTCCGGGGGTAAATGGAATGTTGCCGGGTGGTATGTCACCAGAATTTCAAACTGTGTCCTTGGTAACAGCCATCTAACCGCGATTTGACAGCAGGGGAATCCAGCACTATGCTGCACATCATCAGCCCTGTTGCTGCCCTCCAAACCCCGCCTCACACCCTCCGTTAAAGGGCGGGTGGGCACTGGGCAGCTTTCTGTAACTGCACTATAAACACCCATAATCACTAGCTTCTGAGATATAGGCACTGACTGGGTGAAGCTCAATGTACAGCATTGGACGAGCTGAATACAATTGCAATTTATTTTTTTCCCTCCTCATTTTAACCCATTTTGACCTGAGATCAGATTCTAAAAATGTCTTCTACATCCTGACAGTTTTCTGAAAAAGCTATGTTTCTATGTCGGTGGTTCTTTGATTTTTCAAAAATAGCAGACCTACAAGCTCGTAGCGCTCCACTCGGTGGCGCGCTATGAGCTTGTAGATCTGCTATTTTTCAATAGCTAAAGCATAACATAATGCTAACACCAAAAAGGGGTTCCCGCCCAAAATGGGTTAAACACAGAGACACCAACATGCCTGGCTCTTTTGTCGACAGAGTTTGTAAATCCACCCCAAATCACAATTGGATGCAGCTATTTTCCAATAGCTGATTTGCATAAATCCATATAAAATGCCCCTTCCAGGAAAATGTCAGTCAGCGCCACCTGATGCGTGGGTATCATTAGCTGGAAGGACAGAGTAACTTAACCCATTCTGGGCGGGAACCCCTTTTGGTGTTAGCATTTATGTTATGCTTTAGCTATTGAAAAATAGCAGATCTACAAGCTCATAGCGCGCCACCGAGTGGCGCGCTACGAGCTTGTAGGTCTGCTATTTTTGAAAAATCGAAGAACCACTGACATAGAAAGATAGCTTTTTCAGAAAACTGTCAGGATGTAGAAGACATTTTTTTTATCTGATCTCAGGTCAGAATGGGTTAAGGCCCTTTGGCTGGCTGGCAAGCTCGCTCTCCCCCGATGCAGTAATCACTTCTAAGGGATTCCCATCATCTCTTGCATGGTTTCTTTGTTGCTAAAATAAAGAACCTCCTTTTTACAGGCATGCTGGCGAGTTAAAATCCCCCTTTTCTTTGACGTGAAATTTGGCCTTCAGATTGTGTAGCACAAAAAGGCAAGATGCCCCCACATCGATCCACCAACAACCACTGGGCATATTTTATTCATTCCAAAACAGCGTCCCAAATATCAGCTTTGAGGCACAAACTGAAATTTGTGGAAAGTGACATTTTGCTGGCCGCATATCTTGGGTTTCAGGATTTCATTATGTCTGAGCACTACCAGCCCATCCATGAAGAGTTGCTAAGTAAGCCCTGCCACTGCACCCACCCCCCCACCCCCCAAAAGTCCACCCGGCTCTAAAGTCCCTATCAAGCATTTCCAGTTGCGCAGATAGACTCGTATCGGTGTTTACAGATTTGCTATAACAGTATTTTGGCCGGGGCGGGCAGTCTAATTGGCGTAATGATATTGCCCTCACAAAAGAGACACGCTAACCAATGTGATGGAGTAAAAGGGGGGGGTGGGAGTTTGGGGCGGAGACTAGTGGAGCAGCTGCTACTCACAGGGAACCTCTGAGGACCCTCAGCAGGTCTGGGCTGGCTCTGAGCAGGAGGCATCAAGGGCACTGCAATGAGAGAGAACGAGATGGGTGGAGGGGTAGGAGGAGGAGGAGGAGGAGGAGGGGGTGCGAGATTAAAATGAGGGGCAGGTGAGAGAGAGACAGAGCGAGAGAGATAGTGTGTGAGAGTGAGAGAGAAGGGGAAGCGAGATTAAAATGAGGGGTAGGAGAAAGATCGAGAGAGAGAGAGAGAGAGAGAGAGAGAGAGAGAGAGAGAGACAGAGACACAGGGGCGATAGATGAAAGGAAGGGTCCATTAGACAACTGTGTTTTAAAGGCTGTTACGTGATAACATTTATACAGCAATTACATAGGTCAGGAGATAAATGTAGAGATGGGCATATTTTTGGCAAAAGTGTATACACTTGCCGTGTTATTATCGTTTAAATGTGGTAAATCGTATTGTGACGTCATATTTATACAAATTAACATTGCAGTGCACATCCCGAGCCTTGGACAAAGAAACGTCATCATATATGCAGTGATGTTAGCTACGCGTCCCGCACCTAAGACACATACCGGTATTATTCCAAAGCGTTGCATTAAACCCACTCTCGGTGCATCCAAGAAACACACACGCACACTATTTTACCCTGACAAAATATATAAATCTACTGTAGAAGAATCACCATTTTGTCGGTGCATCTGCAAGGTGAAATTCACCATGCATCTACGATTACAACCAATAATCAGTGGTGGTTAGTGGTTACTTCTGAACACACCAGTGGTAGCAACTTGCTACCATGCTATTCAATATTTGGTTAATTAGCCTTAAATTGATAGCCATGAATTGTCGTGTACATGGTGTGCCTGGTACCCACTGCATCCCTAATTAGAAGTATCACATTCTGTGATAGAGTTCAGAATGGAAAAGTGAAAATAGTACATATTCATGTTTTGACACCAAAAAAAAAGAGGATCATCTCATGCAACATTTGGCACAATCCATTTCTACCAACAGAAATTTCTGTCCCGCAGCTTGTCATTTTATTTATTTCATTTTTTGCCCATCAAAGTCAGGCAAGCATTTGATCATGACTAAAGGATATCCCTGATCTTTGAGTATAAGTCTTTTCTAAAGCACAACAAATGAATCACCCACTCCCTACAGAGCAATGTAACACAAAAGCATGCACACACACACACACGCACGCACGCACACACGCACGCACGCACGCACTCCGCACACAGAATTCCAATTGTAAACTGGACAGACAGGTCAGATAAAACCATCTCAGGGAATAAAATGGTGATGCTGGCAGGGGAAAAAAGGAGGATAAACCCATTACTGGCTGGGAGACATATTCATGTGCCATTCAACCAAACAAGAAAATGACATTCTAATCCCAGACACCTTTCAGAACAGAGCGAGGCTAACTGCCAACCGGAATGGCATCGTGTTCCGCTACGGAGCAACACATCGCACTGATCATAAGACCCTAAAATCATTTACCGCTGGCAAAAACCATATACTACTAAACGAGAACCGACTTCACACACAAGCCCCCCGCCTAAAGAAAAAAAAAATCTATGTACAATTTAAGACGCCTGGTGGCGTTTGAATCTACCTTGCTGGGCGGGGCTGGACGTTGGCGTGGGGCCTCTGAAGTGGGGGTTGATGTGGATGTTTTTGGATTGCGGAGGCTGCGGGGGCTGCTGTTGTTGGCCAAAGTTGAGTGGCGGGGAGTTCATCATGCGCGGCGGCTGCTGCTGCTCCATCTGCGGGCGTGGCTGTGGCGGCGGCGAGCGGTGGGCCAGGTGCGGCGGGGGCATGAGGGGCTGCAGGGGCTGCTGGGCCAGTGGCCCGCCGTGCTCCTGGAAGGGTGGGGGTCCTCGGGGGCCCGACGGCTGGTGGTGCTGCTGGTGGTGCTGCTGGTGGTGATGGTGCTGCTGGTGGTGTGGAGGATGGTGATGACGAGGAAGAGGCATTCGAGGCTAAAAAACAAACAGTCACGGTGAATTACTTCCTCAAAGCAATCTGCTTTCAATAGGTACTCACTACGAACATGGATGCTTTAGGCAGATGCATGCCCTAATAATATATAAATGAAGGCACATAATTCACTTAAAGGGTTTTCTGTCATTTGATAGCATTCGTTCAAGTTCCGGATACCCATGGAGTTGATCACTATTGCCCCATTTCATTATTTCCACTTGCTGCTGCTTGCAATAAGCAATTAAATGGACCCAATGAGAATAAGAGACTGATCATCGGAGCTACCGTCTTTTTCTCTGGCCTTGCTAAATTGACAGATACATTAATTCCCCAAATTCCCCAACATGTAGATTCTACGGAATGATTCACAAGTCCTGCAATATTAATCAATCATAGTACCCTTCACAAATCCCTCGACTTCCCAGTGCTTCATCGGAAGGCAATTTATGTAGGTTACATAAAAGTATGGTAACTTTCTCTTCCCCAGATAGTGATGCTTTCAAAAAGGCCTTGAACGAAACTGACAAGCAATGTACTGTAAATGAAAAGATTATATGCTAGGAGAGATATCCAATAATAAAAACCCACAAGGAACTAAATCCTGGGCGAAGAGCAAATTTAACACAAATGTGTGAAAAACCAAAGAAGAAGGGCTCCCTGACTAACGACGTGGTCACCCGCGCTGCTGGCCAATGGAGAGCGACGTCGCTACGTGGCAGCCATCTTACTTCGGTGCAGCATAACATTGTGTCTATGGGGCATGTTCTTTTTAAATAACCATAACTTGCAAAAGAAAATACCGATTTTCAAACAGTTTGGTTTGTTATAAACATCATAGACATCTGCATACTTATGTTGTTATATGATGTTCATATAAAAACATAACAGATAAGCATCCTGAATCATAGCCACATTGATCCCGTTTGTAAATCTGTCAAGATTTGAGTGAGTTACGAGTATTTTTGTTTGAGCTGCCATAGAACATACTGTACTGTAGCACCGAAGCAAGCTGGCCGCCGGGTGAACTAAGTCGGAGACTCGGCCTTGAGCCATCTAGCCTTTATATAAGTCTATGGCAGGGTTCCCCAATTAATTTTCCTCAAGGGCCATATTTTGACTAGGGAACCAGGCTGGGGGCCGAGTCTGCACGCGCGAAAAATTGGGTTTTCAATTTTTTCATTAATTAATTAAAGATTGTTCTCAACCAGTGGTCCGGGGACCACCAGTGGTCCTTGAGGGGGTGCCCTTTTTTTTGGTTTGTTTTTTTAAAATTCTTCCAGGGGCCACAAGGGGGCGCTCCGCGGGCCAGCCTATTGGGGAACCCTGGTCTATGGTGTAGCCCCCATGTTAGTGATTGTTGTTGCTCATGAAGGGGCAGCAACGGCTGGCGGTAGCATCAGCTTAGCTTGTTTTCAGGTTTTATAAGGTCCTAAAGATGCCAGATTCTGAAGGAAAAAAAGGACAAATAAGCACGCGGCCACGCGTGCGCCGTGCACGCACGTCGGCTCCGTATGTAGGCTGTGATGAGAGTAAAAACTAAAAACAAAATAAATATTTTAAAATATTATTTTCGGGTTGTGGAGAGAAAAACGGATTCTCGCGTCCATGGCTAGATTGGGTTAATTTGGTATAAAGCTGTATAAATGGAATATGGCCAAATGATTTGCTATAATCCATATATCAACAGTCATAAGGAGGTAATTGACTTTTTTTCCCCATGAGCACATGTAGGTCTTGGATAGCGAGCTGAAAATCATACTGAGCAAATACGTTGTTGTATTTTTGATGCTTGACAGACGGTATGAGGTAAACCCAGGGGAGAACCATTTCAAATCATCTTATCCACTGAAGCCTGTGCGCTCACTCCAGCTAATCTTTAACCCATTCAGGCCTGACGTCGAAATTAAAAAAAAACGTTCGCTCTGAAAGAATATATATTCAAAGATTTGTGCCGCATTTTTACGATTTTTCAAAAATAGCAGACCTACAAGCTCGTAGCGCGCCACTCGGTGGCGCGCTATGAGCTTGTAGATCTGCTATTTTCCAATAGCTAAGGTATAACGTAATGCTTAGTTAAAACACCAAAAGGGGTTCCCGCCCAGAATGGGTTAAGAGCGGTGGGTTAAGATGCATTACGCCATGTAGCAAAACAATAGATTATCCCCTTAGCAGGTGTTCAAATGGATTTCCAATTTATGTCCACGGCAATCTACCGTAGATACATTTTCTTTCTTTTACACAATAGTTAGATCCACATAATAAGCAACCCACTGTATAGTATGATTGATCACACAGGAGGCCAGCACAAGATGTAGTCAGAATAGTAGTTCTCAAACTTATTCATGACAAGGAAGTTCAGCCATTTTCAAATAGCCGATGTATTAAAGTGGTTGAACTGATATTAATTTAATATACCGTTATCATTATTATTAACAATAATATAATTGAATTAATATATTATGGACAAGGGCTATAATATAGTGAATTCACCATTTGTCAGCCTTCTGATTGGTCCCTGACTGACTAACCAGGAGGCTCTTTCTACCTTGTTTAGCCTTGGTTTTTTTTTTGGAAAAAACTAAAATCAAACATGATATTTTGTTTTTCACTTCTGTTATTATGAGTGTTCTTCAGTACTGTAGTACCACCTGGTATGGATGTTTGTCTGCAGCCCTAAAGTCACAAATAATGCAACAACTGAACATTTGTTCAAAGATTGTTGGACAACAACTTCAGAAACTTTATACATCCACGTATGATAACAGCATCCTAAGGTTAGCAAGGAATATCACCTCTAATACTAAGCATGTGTTGTATGGAGAATATAGGTTGCTACCTTCAGGAAGGAGATATGGTGTAGCAGCATACAATAAGGTCAGACTAAAGAGGTCCTTTGTCCACCAGTCGACCCTGAGGCTTAATCAGGAGTCGTAGTAGCCACAGGATAATCTAAGCGGTGGATATTGCTCTTGTCTTCATGTATGTAAATTGTCTTGTTCTTTGTGTTATGTCAAATGTGTGTAAATGTGTTCTGCATACTTGGCTGCTGTGTCACAAGACAAATTTCAGTGTGAACTGACAAAGTACTATATCATATCATATTTACCTGCATGCCCATGTTTCCCATGTTTCCCATCAGTGGAAACCTCTGGTTATTCATTCTTCCTCTCCCGCCTCTGTCACCCCTGAAGTCCATCATCCCGAACCCTGGGAAGCCTCCTCGGCCTCCTCTTCCTCGGTTGAACCCTCTCCCCCGGCCTCCGAAGCGGTCCTGTTTCCTCTGCCTCTCCTGCTCCTCAAATTGCATCAGGTCGGCCTTGGCCTGCTCCGAGAGCTCTGTCAATGAGAGAGAGAGAACAGGAGCATGACGTTGAAGTACTCAAGCATCAAGTTGAACATGTTTCTTTCCTTCTTTGCCTGCCGGGCTACGGATAGAATGTGACACTCTGTAATATTCAGCAAGGCTGAGGCAAGCAAAGCAGCATTAGGCCTACTATAGTCTTGAAGGAATATAAGCAGGAGAAAACAGAAATAAAAATTAGTATCAGTGGCTTCAATTAGGGCGATTCTTTATGCAAGAGACGTGATCCAAGACAGAACTGAAAAGTACCCAGTGTTTCAGGGATGTTCCTCCGTTTCCCAGCTGCATCTGCCAGCCGCACGACAGTGCCATCCTTGCGCTCTGATTTGAACCTCAATCGACCAGACTCTTCGTCCTCATCCTCCTCTTCGTCAGATTCCTCCTTTGCCTCTTCCTCTGGTTCGGCTTCATTCTCGGCCTGGAATAATGACACCAAAATGGTTGGAGGAAATCCATTCCCAATTGTACCGTTTAGCATTTGATTTGCCCTTGATAAGACAATTGAAGAGTTATATTTTAAATGAAGTTACGATGGCAAATGGGGCTGCACAAGAAACAGAAATGAAATCAAAAACACATTGTGCTGTTGTCTAAGATTTCGGAAAACCCACAATAATTAGAGGCTTGCATTATATTTCAATGTAGTGTAATTATTACATCATAATAACCATAACAAGCTATATAAACCAGCTATATATATCAAGTGTATTGTTGTGTTAGCAGCACTATTTTGTAGACACTGTTTGCTGGATGGCTGGCATCCTTTGCCTTTCCCTATTCATTCACCTCAAATGTTAAAATGTGAAATACTTCCAAACAGCTCACATGCTGTTTTCTCTTTGAGTGAGGTTGACACTCCGGACAAAAGACAAGTCAAATCACACGAGGGGAGTGGTTGAAAGAGGAAGCACCATTTGAATTGACTTTTGTCCAGAATGGCACCTCATATTTGTCAATCAAAACAGACCATGGAGGCTTCATGCACATGTCATCTTTATCAAGCTAAAGCCGCACAGAAATCCACAAACTGTAACAAGACCCACTATATATGTTCAAGTGGAACAAACAGGATGGGTCAAGTATGAGAGCTGAGAGGGCAGCAGTGTGAGTGCGAGGTGGGGTAGCTCCATGTGGACAACTATGTTTGTGTTGTATGTTTGAGTGTAGCCTGTGTGTTGCTGTCAGAGCAAGAACAATGCATGTTTTTCCTTGACTTTTGGCCAGTATATATATTGTATTGTTACATTATTTAGACTTTTATTAAACAAGTATTCATTCTTACTCGTGTAGCCAAATAGTTGTATTGGTGAAGGTTGTGTACTAGAAAATGGTAGAATTGTAGAGAATGTGATCATCTGCCTATTTACGACATTGAGCAACGAACAGCAAGTGGAAAAAACACAATATATGCCAAGACGTCCACAGACGCATGTAGTGCCCAGGGGCGTCTTTGTAAAGAATTAAAAAAAATAAAGGGGGGAGGGGGTTCTTCAAAATGTCTAAATGTGGGCACCCCACTTCGCTATTTTGAAAGAATGAAAGGGCACAAATTTAACAGTGGGAGAATGGCGACTCTGGGCGATACAAATTTCCTAGTGGGCGTTCCTGCTGTCATTACCTATGTCCTCGTATTGGTGGTATGGAGGGTAAACAAAGCAACACAAGAATTTGATTGGCTATCGCGATGTCGTCCAAAGACAAAATATTTTCATGTTTTAGGGAGACCTTCCTCCGCCCACCTTTCGACTATCGCCTATTCGCCTGATATCGCCGGTAGTTGCCGGGTCCCATTGACAAATAACGCAGTAATCCCAAAACAGTAAATATGAAAGCTTTATATGGCATTTAAGTTATTGGTACAACAAGAGGCATCAGTAAAGACTTTGGCACGAGACCTTAAAGCTAAATTCATGCTTAATTTCAAAACATTTTAGCCCAGTGGTTCTCGAAATGGGGACTTTAAGGTTAATATAGCATAATGAAAAGATTTACCACTCCATTTTATGTTTCAGACTATCAATAAGCTCAAAATGTCACATTGTGAGCTTGTTTGCTTGCTATTTTTGAAATCCCACTACCAGAATCAGAGAGGCAACGTCGCTGTGTGCGTCAGCTCATCACGGTCTGACCAGCAATCCACCTGCCTCCAAATTTGCAGACTCAATGTCTTCACATATTGTACAGTTAATATAAAACCATTATTCAGGCACATTTCAGCCACTTTTGCCCATTAGGCCCATTCTTCGCAACGTCAAACAGCGGCACGCACCGATGGTAACATCATTCTACAGGCCACAAGTTTCTGCGTTACATTTTATTTGTATTTGCGTGGCACTAGAGCGAATTTGAATAGAAGAATTGAGAATGCAATTTCCATTTTGAAACACAAATCTTCTCTTACCCTGGCACAAAATCTTTTCAGATTTCAGCCAAATTCAAATCAATTTGGTGGTCGTGGACATCATGAACGCTTGAGAACCATTGCTTTAAACCATTCAGGACGGGAACCCCTTTTGGTGTTTTAAGCATTATTTTATACTTTAGCTATTGAAAAATAGCAGATCTACAAGCTCGTAGCGCGGCACTACTTTGAAAAATCATAAAAATGTGGCACAAATCTTTGGATATATATTCTTTCGGAGCGAAGGTTTTTAAGTCAAGTCTTTGCTTGGGGGGGGGGGTCCCTGGAACTACATATTTTCAGATGGGGGTCCGTGGCCAAATACAGATAATTCTGGGTGTCTTTGACATGAAAGAGGGTGAGCACCACTGACAATGGAAATGGAATAGTCCTCAGGTCAGGACTAGATGGTTTAATGATCTACCTCTTCTGATTCGAAGACCTGAGAAGCCCCAGCATCCTCTTCCTCTTCTTGCTGCTGCTGCTCCTCCTCCTCCTCTCCCCCCATCACCTGGTCTTGGGGAAGCGCCTCCTGTTCCACTCCCTGCTCGCCTAGTGTCTCACCAGCGTAGCTTGTTGCATAAGCATCATCCTGACAACCATAAATGGAAATCCATTATTTGTTGGCGCTAATTAGCAAGCACTGATCATTCACATTTCAATCAGCACAATGGAAGGAATTGGTTGCACTGTGACGGATCTTCTCGTTCACCCCGGTGGCTTCACTATTCAAGTTTATCAATTCAATATGTATTATGTATTAAACCAAATTCTGCCAGCATTATTTAATCCCTCGATAGCGTATTGCCAAGGTTTTATCGCACGTATCACTTACTTTGAAGAGCCAAATATCCTAACCGCATGTTACAATGACAAAATGCCGTGTGTGGTGTCTTGACCGGTTGTTGTCTCGGTCGGTGGTGAAGAATCCCGACCGCGGGTATCACAGCGCCTGCTACAGGCCGTTGAGAAACCTTGTCTTCCCCAGAAACGGCGCAATGAATGTCGTTTGAGATAGAGGGCTTTGCCCATACAATGCAAGTGGATGCGCATCTTCAAAATGGCCGCGGCCACTGTCCCACTTTGAGTGTTAGGCTAACGAACGGTAGCTAACGATTCGATCGGATAAAAACATGGATTAAAGACTATAAACCCTGGAAAACGTAGGTTCCGGGTCTGGCAGGCTAGGGTACTAATTTAACCCTACGGTTTCGCCGGGTTTGGCATACTCCGTGTTGAGACAAATACAAGCATAAGGATATCCAATGACATCCTATAGTATCGAAACCATTATCCCAGATTTATTAGCTTTGAATATTTACAGACGAATATTTATCATCGTAATCACGGTAAAAGTTTGAAATAGTAGCAATATGGGACATGAGATATGGGTGTATGAGTCAATAGTACTGTTCATTCAGGTTGCTTCAGCTACAATACGTTTCCCATAATATATATATCCAATATATGCAGAAAAATGCCTGCTTGCGAAGGTTGGAAAAGTCAATTTCTTTATGAGGAAAAAAACAAACAAACAGTGGGAAAAGGAAAACATTGAAATGTTATGGTTGGGATTTGGGAGGGCCACTGCGGTGCCCCAACAACCCCCCAACACACCACCACCCAATCATGCATTACCATAACATTGGAAGCAAGGCTTCATTACCATTCCTGGCAGCATTTGAAATTCAATGAGATGTAAATGTTTGGCATGATATACAGAAATACATGAGAAGATAAAAAATAAAAAAACACCCCTCTGGTTCAATGATGGTGAAACTATCATCGACTGACTCTTTCACAAATCATTTTCATTGGCTCGTCTCTTTATGTGTTAATGACTGAGCGGGCAATGTCACATGTCACACACACACACACACACACACACACATTCTGGGAGATGACGACAAGTCCATTTATGTTACTTCAAGACAAAAACTAAATAACCTGTCTCACCGTAATAGCTAATCTCCTTCCAAAACAAAAAAAGTCATACAAATCTTTCTGTACATCCTTGGTCTATGGCGACCAACAAGTTGGACCCAATGAATACACATCATGGCCATCTCATATTGACAAACAAACACTTTTCCCCCCTTTTTTCGCAGAATACTGACAGCTATCCCTAAAGTAAAGATAGTCTCAAGGATTTAACCAGACGTATTGAACAGTCCTTCTGCGCTGCAAGACAATACTCGATTTAGGAAGCTGGCTGGAACACAGTGTTCTCTACCAAAGAAAAAACATCCTCTCTGAACTGATTCTCGAGCAATTTGGATAGTGCAGTCACCAAGATCACCATTTGAACGTGTTCTGCCCTTACTATACGTTGGTGTATGGCTTGGCAGACAGCTAACATAGTTCCCAATAAAGCTCCTTAGGCAGTGACTTGGTTTAACTTCTTAATCTTTACTGGTGATTAAATTGTAAAACTGCAATACAGAAAAATAGAAAAACAGACAATTGTGTCAAAGTGTAGAATCATAAACCAAACCATTTATTTTGTATGCATCACAAGTTGCAAAATGAACATGTACTCACTGTACTATTCAAAGAATCAAATTACAAACATTTTAGAAAAGATTAAACAAACTTATAGGCATATTGCTTTAAGAGCCATAAACTTTAACAAAAAACACACAGACTTACAGACTTATCCTGTCCAAGGCCTGAGAGAAAGGAAACACTCAACCTGCAGTGAGTGAGCTCTGAACTGACTCTGACCAAACTAATCACCTATTAAATACCCTGGTGAGGCTACCAGGTGAGGAGAGTTACTAATTAGGCAAAGGAACATTGGTCTCCATTACACATACAAGGCTTAAAGGTAAACTACATAGAAAGTAAACAGCACAGAACTACTTCTTCAATTAACTGCCCGTTCCTTGCATCCTTGACTAATACACCACTGGGATATTTGACATGGTCAGGGCAGGAATTTCACGGCGGCCACGGCCGTCATTACCCCTCTCTTTGGCCGTGTGCCCCTCGAAAAATGGTATGCCCAGATGGCCACAGTGGCCGTTGTGCCCCGACCGGCGCCCACAGCAGTTCATTTTACCGGTTTTCCTCTGCGCAATTTTCCAGTCATTACGGTAACCAATATTCCCCAAACGTCCAACGCACATGAACAACCGGAGATATATTTGTGTATTGTAGTTGTGTTGCCATTTGCCAAGTGGTTTGATTATTTTGCTTATAACTACCCCCGCTGGTCGTCATCACGCGCGCACACACGCACACACGCACACGCACACACACACACACACACACACACACACACTGTCTAACACGAAACAGCGTGTGCCCACCAAAACAAACATAAATGTACTTTTGCGTCACATATGGATAGCGACAGAAAAATACCATGGATATAATTAAACACAATGTTCCGTTCCCCTGTGCACAGCGCAGATAACTCCAGGTAAGAACAAAAAACTGATCTGAAGCTGCACTTTCACTTTGTGTTGACTTATCTCCAGAGTCCTCAGTCCTGCAGCCCACATGTTATTCAATATATTACTTTAGCACAAAATATAGGCTTTTCTAAACCACGCCCTCATTCAAAAGTTATGTAGGCGGCTGTCATTCAAAAGAGGGCAAGATAGATGGAGTAAAGGTGGAATACAACAGCTCCATCCACTTTTTGTTATTTAAAGCTGTGATTATTTATTTAAGAAGCACTGTTCTGAACCAATGTTCGCCTTGAAAAAAAAGTAATCATCCTTAACCTTTAAGCTAAAATAATTACCGGGGACTTAAAATCATTGTTTTAATTGATGGCCTTCATGCCCTGGCACTCGACCTTTGTGCCCTCAAAAAGTTGACCACACTAAAGGCCAAGTGGCCTTGCCCCTAAAAGGATGAAATTGCAGGCCTGGACATGGTAATCAGTGAAACGCGCTGCATCACTCGATAACACAAGTTCATGTCTAAATGAGGGTCGGCCTGTAGGTCAGATATGGTGTTTGGTGTTGCGCTCCATTAACCTGCCAGCCAACAACACATTAATGCAGGAAAAAATACCCTTCTCAGCAAACGAGATGGATGGACAGACTGCCTCAAGGGGATGCAGATGCTTAATCCTTTAAACTGTTCCACGTATTACCTCTGAATGAATACCACAGCAAACACAAATGTTAAGCCCAGGCAGTTTAGTGACCTTGTAAACATAGTAATACACACAAGAATACAAATGTGCATCTGCACCTGCAGACAATTTCCCCCCAAAATGCAAGATGAGCAGAGTAGTGTCATTGCCAAGTAAGAAGGTCAACATCTTATCTTTGTATGGTAAAAAGAACATACTAATACATCTTTGTCAGGTGCCAAACACCATCGCACCTTGGCAAATGGACCGTAACGGACATTTGCACATGGAACTGGCCTTATCTCTGATCCTGTTAGCGCAGGCTAAGAGGGAAGGGAAACGAATGAAAGGGAAACCTGCATCAATCATTAGGAAACTGTATGGGGTCGTCCTTAGGAAGGTCAATAATCTTTTCACCTATGTGAGACTTTATCAGATCCATTCTGAAGCCCCAGATAAAAGCCTCTCACATTAACCTCCGCCGAATGGCAGCGCGTCTCCCCCACACAAAGCAGCCTCTTACTCCCACAAAGATACCGGGCCCAAGGTCACAATGGCCCGGGGATTTGGAGGCGACAGCGGAGCATTACCCCGCGCCAAACAAGCTGTCAACGGCAAAACTTTGTCAGCAAGATGGAGAAATTAACTGGCAGGAAGTGATAATGAATCTAATCCTGGTTTTGCCGCTGCAACACCACCATGCGTCTCCCTGTGTCCCCCTGAATGGATTTCAATCCTCTACCATCCCTATGCCAAGGCAGGAAAAGTGACATTATCTCTAGTATACAATAGAGTTGGACTGAAAAGGGAGAGGGAGAAAGTGGAGGTGTGTGTGTGGGTGTGTTTTGTGTGCGATTGCTCGTGCGTGCGTGTGAACGAGCGAGCATGAGGACTCACTTGAAATTCACTGTCCAAGGGTTCAGTGATTTGGATGTCTAGCACTTCATCCTGATAGGCGTCGTCTTGGGCCAGCTCTCCGCTGTAGTTCATTTGGTCTTCTTGCATCTCGCCATCGACAGCCTGGCTGTATTCCTCGGTGTACTCCTCTTCCCCCGCCCCCTCTTGTGGGTAGACCCCCTCCTGCACGTCCTCATAGCTGTCCTCCGCTCCCAGGTTGACGATGTCATCTGTGTAGCCTTCTTGCAGGTTCGCTTGCTGCTCGTAGGATGTGGCAATGCTCATGGTGGCGTTGAAGCCCACATCCTGGCCACTGAAAAGATTAAAATACCCGTTCAGATTCTCCACAAAAACAAACAGGTACAGTAGGTGTAACAAATAGGGTTGCGATTTCTAATTCTATATTTCTGAAACATAGTGTTATACCAAGACTTTATACACAAGGTGGGTAAATAAAAGACCTCTGAAGAATCGCCTGGTCTGAGTGTTATATTTATTCCAAGTTTAAGATTGTAAACAAAATGATGCAGACACGACTTCTCCGGACAGAGACTTCGCATGAACATGGATAAATGCACTTTGGTTCGGGTATATAAACACACAGAATCTGCAAAAGAGGTGGTCCTATTATGACACGTTCTTAATTTACACGACAACAACTGGCTCGCTTCCAGCAAGGAGTGCAGTTTAGGCCGGAACAAGACAGTGACCCATTGATGAATTGTAGCATGGGAGTCTCGACCTGATAAGATAAGCGTCTGAGAAAAAGGTACAGTCTGCCTAGCCGAATACTATACGCTCGGCAGATGCCCGTTCTCTTTCAGAGCCTCTGACCTTGTCCATAATTCATCAGTGTAAACCTCCTCTCATCAACAGGAACTATGAGACCGAGGAGAGCATGGTCTGAGTACTTGACATGTAAGAATGTAAGGAGGACACATGGAAAAATAGAATAGCAGACTTCAGCATTATATGGAAATCTCAATACACATGTGAAATGAAAAATTATAGAGAATTAATTGTATATTAGCGAGAGGAGAATTAATATTCTCCTAACAATAGGACTCAAACAAGAGTGTGCAGTCTCTCAAAGAACAAACTTCAACTAAGTCTCAGGCTGAGTGAGCAACTTCTCCTTCCCCTAGGTCCTTTTTAATGCATTACATAAAGTATTAGGGCTGTCAAATAAATTGAGCCTCGAATAATTGTCGACTTTGGGGGGAAATGAGCAATCGATTGCAAAAAGTATATATTCGATTAGTATGGTGTGGCTGCCGTTCAAGGTTTTATGAGGTCGATTCAAACAAAGCAGTCTGTGCTGAGACTGCCGACAGTCTTTGGTACACCCTGTACAGTCTATGTTGTTGGGCATGGAGGTTTCCCAAAAAAAAGAAAGAAAATATTTTTAAATATTTTTAATTACTGGATTAAATTAAATTAAAGAAAGATGAATTCCCTCGTCCTGGCAAAGGCGGGTTGTGGAGAGAAGAACAAGTCCCAGTTCTTGGCTTGGGTTAAAACGTTAATCAGAGCCACGCTGATCATGATGGCTGCTCTGGGGGCCATTGTCCGTCCGTTCCCTAGGCTTACACTATAGAAACAACACATCACTTCCGGCGTGGGTGGAAGTGATCCGTCTCCCATGCTTATTTTTCTGGATTTCTCTGGCACTAGCACCACCCTCTGGCCTGGAGGGCTGGGTAGTATTGTGTTAACCTACAAGATTTCCCTCCAAACAGCTGATTCAAGTTATGTAATATTTTGTAATGTTCAAAAATAGACAATGTTTGTTTCTATATCTGCTATTTTGTTAGGGGCAGTGCACTCTCCACAAGAAAGGTTTTTTTGTGTCTGCGGTAAAGACAAGCTTGTGCACTCTGCCTTTGGCACTCAAAGAGTTTTTTGGCGGAGCACCCATGGCGCTTCAAGCCAACGAGACAACAGTTCAACTTTTGGAGAGGACAGCGGCTATTTGATTGCCCTGACTGTGTCCGACAACCCGGTAATTTATGACCCACAACAACCATAATGACCCTCTCTGAACACGGCCCCTTACGGTAGACCTGAGGCCAGTTAACCACTTACCCTCTATATCAGTAGTTCTCTAACTTTTTCATGCCAAGGACCCCCCCCCACCCCCGCCCCCGCCATCTGAAAATGCTTTGTGCCAGGGAACCACCGATGATCAAGTAATACAAAATGTTCAAACACTTTCAAGATTCATTTTTTTTTAAATGTTCAGAAATAGCAGATGTACAAGCTGTCACAAAGTAACATGCTGTGAGCTGGGACACCCTTTAAGGAACCCACTTTGAGAACTACTGCTCGATACTGACCTTTTTTTTCCTTTTCTTTTTTGGACCAAATCCCTGCTCCTGTTCTAGCCATGAGTACATTCTGAAACCCTTTGTTTCCTTTTTCAAATGTCAGTCAGAAATACACAAACAAAGATATATGTCCAAGGTGCTGTCCACAATTAACCCATTCTGACCTGAGATCAGATTCTAAAAATGTCTTCTACATCCTGACAGTTTTCTGAAAAAGCTATGTTTCTATATCAGTCGTTCTTCGATTTTTCAAAAATAGCAGACCTACAAGCTCGGTGGCGCGCTATGAGCTTGTAGATCTGCTATTTTTCAATAGCTAAAGCATAACATAATGCTAACACCAAAAGGGGTTCCCGCCCAAAATGGGTTAAAAACATTAAAATGTATCATGCTTAACATAGCCTACCTTATATTTCGATCTTGTTCATCATCACTTTGTAGAAGGTCGTCGTTGAGCTCTTCATCAGACACTTCGGAGGGATTCTTAAAGAAAACAAAATGGGTGTAAATATTTCCCCAGTGAGAGAATGAAGAATTGCAACTAAATGTCTTTGGTAGATTTATTCTGTCATCTCATAATGCAAAGGTGATATGAAAATGAAAGAGAATAATGTATTGAAATTAGAATAGCCAAAGTAATGAAAGAAAATTATAATGGAAAATGGTCCAGTGCCTTGGAAGGCAATGGCAGTCTGACGCAGATCCTAGTGCAGTATTTTGGCTAATAAGTTCTCCTTTCCCAGTAAATGGTAATGCAGATGGCTCCCTATCTCCCTTGTTTACATTTCCTGCTAGGACACTCCATTCAGACATAATCATAACAATGTGTAGTTATAATTGCAATAATTCAGAATCCAGTAACAAGGAATATGAATTGAAGTTTCATTAGAGGTGTCAATAACGCACTAGCATAAATTGTTTGAGACGGATAAAACAAACTTAACAAAGTGGTGTGTGTGTGTGTGTGTGTGTGTGTGTGTGTGTGTGTGTGTGTGTGTGTGCGCGCGTTAGGGCTTTAAGCAACTAGTCGACTATTCAACTAGTTGACCTTGCTGGTACTAGTTGGAGAAAAAAAAAACTCCCCCCCGCCCGTTTTTGTAGGTTTCAAGATCAGCTAGAATGCTAGATTATAGTCACCAATGTGCAGTTTTTAAATGTTTTTTTTACATAATAGGTAGTTAAACTAGTCGACTAGTAAACTAGGCAACTAGTCAATTATTAAAAATCACTAGAAGTGAAAGCCCTAGTGTGTGTGTGTGTGTGTGTGTACTAGAGAAGGGGGTCAGAGGATCTCCATTGACCCAGGAGAGGATGCTCTATTCCCATGTGGTGTAGGCAATCTGGCCAGGTCATGACAGTTCTTTTTTGTCCACAGCACTTCCTCCTGGTTCACATCAATAATTCCCCCTGTGGAGGAACCACCTGCCACCCACTCCCACTGTTCACTTCTATCAGACAAATGTTTCACCATCCCTTAGTGCTTAGTGTCCCTGCTTCGAATTGTTTGCTTTATTCAATTCCTTCATTGGAGGAAATGCATCTGCCATGTGCTGGTAGCTGCTAAGTGCCTATTTTGTAGGGCTGTCCCCGACTCAGATTGGATTTGGCAGTTCAATGTGACGATTTGTTTTATATAAAAGTCTAAGACCTTCTGGTAAAATATTACATTGGCTTGCATTTCCGTGCAGATTTAGACCATGTTAACATGGACAAGTGTAAAGTTACATTAAAATGTTAGAGCATTTAAAATCAATAACTAGTGACACAATATAATCGGTAGCCTATCGAAATCGGCCATAGAAATAACATATCGCTATCGGATCGGTCTCAAAATAATCCAGATTATTTTCACAGATATTGGTGACGCAATAATAATGTGACCACCGGGGCACCCGCTGGCCAAGTGGTCCAGACGCATGCCACATATAGGCTTTGGCCTGGCGTCGAGGGTTCGAGTCCCGTTCATGATGACAGATGACCTTTGCTGCATGTCTCTCCCCTTCTCTCTCTCCCTCTTTCCTGCCAATCTCCACTTGATACTATCAATAAAGGCAGAAAAGTCTAAAACAAATGTTTAAAAACATAATAATGTAACCGTCAATGGCTCTTTGTTTTGTGTATTTCTAATGTTTGAAGGCAGCATAATCCTTATATCGGAATCGGTCAGAATCGGTATCGGCAGATATGACCCTGCAAATCGGAGATCGGTCATAATTTCATAATCATGCACACCTATCAATAACTGCAATGAATGTAATGGACTGTGTTGATATAAGCGTTTCATTGTAGTAAAGTTCTGTAAACCAACATGCATTAAAATGACACCACTACTGCAACATGTACAGTAAGTTAAGTACTGTATGTTAGAGTTGACTATTGTCAGTACCGGGCCAAGAATGAGGGTGTCTAGTCTACCCCCTTTCAATGTGCTAGCATTTTCATTGAAAAGAAAATGTCATCCTTTGCCATTGTGATTGAAAATACATTTGATTTGGGACAATGGTGAAATTTTTTATTCATTTCCTCACCTGATTAAACAACTGACATGGCAAAAAATGAATAAAAAGAACCACCATCTGCTGAGGGGTCTCTGACTGATGATTCAAATCATTTACTTTCAGGTGGCAGACCTAGAATTTGATTTAGTGAGGATATTAGGGATGGATTTGATATCTTCTTACCTTTTTAACCGACAGCCAGTCCTCCTGCAGCAAATCGTCTTCTAGGTCGCTTGAAGAACAGAAAAGATAACGCATTAAAAACACATTCATTTCATAATATTAAATGTATCGTGCGCATGTGACGAGAGGGTGTCATTCATCCTCATAGGTCCTTTAGAGCAGAAAGATCCTCACCAAATAGCTCCCCTCGAGGACTACCTCAGAGTTCTGAAGAAAATAAGTTCTCAAGAGCCTGCGTTGCTAAATCTACAATGTATTTTTTGATCCAGTAGCTACTGTACCTGACATTGCATGTCTTTTGTTCCAACTATGATATTATCATCATATTATAGAATAAAGACACCATTTCAGATACAAGTACAACTTGTGACTATGACACAAGCTCCTTCACAAGTGTGTGTATGAGGATGGTTTGGTTGGTCTGTGTGTTAAGTGTTTAATGTACTTTTCACATGAGCTCATGTAATAAAATGAGTTCAAGTAGTTTTCAGCAGACAGGCAGGTTGTGATTTTTCAAAGACGCTGTCATTTAAGGGTCCGATAGCGTGCCAGTTTGTAGCCCTTAAACCCAGACGTGACCCAAGGGGGATCACGCTTTGTTCTGCGACAAAAGTGCTTGTTAAATTTATATTAATTGCCTGTGTGGCCCAATAATCATAAAAAGTATGTTTGTGACTCGTGACTATGCCAAGGCTTCTTTCTGCTAAATTGTGTTGTCGTTGGCTAAACAGGGGGGGAACATTTTCGATGACGTCCCACTGGTGTGCAACATCGAGGATTGCGCAACAGGCGCTCCTAGGCTGTAGAGCGATGCGATCGGTTTTCATATCAATAAACTTCGTCTTTTGGATAAAACTTCGTCCTGGGCGCTGGGTGTTACTAATAGAAAGGACGGTGAACTTCGTCCTGGGCAATTGGGGTGTTAATTAGAGTGAATACAGTTCTACAGCTTATAGAACTGAAGTCAAGTTAAATCTCTTAAAGAGTATCTCTCTCATTCAGAGAGAGTACTACAGACACCTATGCCATCCTACAGTACATAGCGGGGGTTGCATTTCCTTTGTTTCCATCATAGGTGTCTTTCACGCCTCTGAGTGCGACTAGTCTCTGTTTGATGATCTCTGACTTGCTTATACATCTTTCTTTGAGATTTACAAAAATCCGATCTTGTCTCCCCGATTCTTTTATATTTTGAGTTATATTTTAAAACTGAGCTTTTAAATGGATTATTCATAGCGAAATTTCTGTTACTTGGTGTACCAATACTACATCTGTAATAATCAAAGTCTAGTAGTTCCTTTCTAATGCACACTGATCCTAAGTTAAAGCACCCATGAAACACTACCTTCAGTCTAGTGAAACTTTACAACATATGATAGACATAATAAATTGTAAACCTATAGCTATAGGGTAGCTGTGCCTTCATATTGTATCAACTGAATATAATTTGAAGTCCCTAGCTGCTGTGAGCACTACTTGCCAAGTTCTGTAGGCCTAGGGTTAGAAGTCAAGCACTTGTCAAATACAGCTAAATATTTGGCTCTGGCTGGTGATAAAACAAGCATTGTAGGTCTTGCTCTAGTCTAGCAATATAGCTGGACGGGTAAAACACAACATAGTGCCTTCTGATTTGTGGGATATAGCCTTAAGCCATAACCGTCTGTCGATCCTAAGAGGATGTTTGCTTGTGAATAGACCCACATGTTCTTTTTCATAGGGTATCCATTTCGATTTAACAACAGTAACAAATTTTTTGAGTTTCCATGTACTTTATCAGAACACAGGCCGTGACCCGAGGCATGTCATGAGTAGGGAGGAATGCACCCAAATGATTTGTTTTGGCTGAAACCAAAAGTAAACACTTTGCCAACTACCGAATATATTTGTATTGCAAATTATTTGCACCATTGTGTGTTAACTAATCTGGTCCGCCCACAAACATGCCTTTCTTTCTGAGCTGCGGTATCTCTTGGTGCCAATAGCATGTCGACGGCAGCGTCGACATAACCTGACTCCGCCAGCTGGTGGCAGCAGTGAGTTCCTCCACCTGGTCTCTCTCGGGCAGAGACGATGTACTCCGAACAAAATCTGATCGGACCGATATGCGGCCGCTAGAGGCGGGATCAACGTATCCTGGAGACTGATGACGTATTGTAGCTGTGCCACAGGCTAAGACTACAACTCAAAATGATTATGGAGATATCAGATTTTTATCCCACTGCTTCCAGGTTCATCGTTTCTGCTTGAGAGACCAGATCAAGGTATAGTAGGAGGAGGGAACTTGTGAACTCAACACTCCCACAATCAGGTTAGCGGCAACATGCCTATTGAGAAATCTGATTTATGCACTGCAGTGAGCATACGCAATATGGCCAATGTAATGACATACACCATGTTACTAGATTTACATTTGCAATTATTTTATGAATGAGAAATTCTAATTATAGTAACCCATTCTGGGCGGGAACCCCTTTTGGTGTTTCACCCCTTCAGGCCACTACATTATAAATCCTGGCCGCAGGTTATTGGTCAAATCCCCAGTTAAAACCTAGCATGCGTTTTTAAGGCTAATTTCACCACAATGCAACAACAAATTAATGTTACATAACTGGCTTTAGCTCCTGTAACCTACCTGCGGGGCAAACATGGGGGATTGATATTGGCCATATAGAATGCATTTTAATATATATTTCAGCAGAACAGCTTTGACAAAGAGCAATTTGTGTCTTTCTCTGAAATGTTGAAACATGCCCACAGACTAGTGCAAACTGGTGATTCACTCAGTCGGCCCAAAACTGAAAATGCATTTTTCGTTTCCCCATCACTAGTCATGGGGAAAAGGGAGTTCAAATCCAAAACCACTATATTTTCAACAATGTGTGTAGTGGAATGCAAACTAGAACACACTTAATATAAAGACGTTTCAATAGGTGCAATAAAGTAAAGTAGGCTCTTGGCTAACATGTGGCTGTTCTTTCATTCTCGTTAATATAGGACAATAATAAGTATCTCCATGTTAATTAATTAAAAACGCATAAATTGGCAGATGAATCAAAGTTAAATGATTTGGCCTAGAGCAAAAAATAATGTATAATATATATGCACATTGAATTTTCCATTCAATTACTTACTAAGATATCGAAAGGCTGAAGTCTACTGGCTAACCAATGCGAATCAAACCATTTGAAACCTATTGAGAGTGCAACGTTTTCCCCCAAAAATGCATAACACGGTCTAAAATGGCTTATTTTTCTGGTAAGATAGAAGCTTTTACTGTGTAAGGTCCATTTGTGGATGCAGTTAGTCATGGGCTACATGCTCCACAGCAGTTTGTTGTGAACATCACTAGTCTACAGCAGATAACCCCAAAAACTATTTCTCTCTCCGTGCAATGAATACCTGTCTAAATCGTCATCTGTTCCTCTTCTCCTACGTGACCGTTCTGCTCCTGGCTTGTCATATTCGTCAAAGCCTTCATCTGCAAGAGAAAACACCATCATGTTTACATTGTCTGATTAGTGTAAATGTTTAGCAAATACACCGGTCATTATTCCAGACAGACCAAAATGGGACATCTTGTGTGTGTGTGACTTGTGCCATTTTGTCCATTTGAGTCCAAGGCTAATCTGATCAGCATAGTATTTTGTGCATGCTGCCAGTAGGCCAAGGAACTCACCCCACAAATATATTTTTGAGTGGTGCAACCACTCCTATAGACAGCTATGTGTGTCCCCGTGTGTGTGAGCACGAAAATAGCGGTTGGTTGGTTTTCACCACAAATTGTCACTGTTGCGCAGCCACACACACACACACACACACACACACACACACACACACACACACACACACACACACACACACACACACACACACACACACACACACACACACACACACACACACACACACACACACACACACACACACACACACACACACACACACACACACACACACACACACACACACACACACACACACACACACACACACACACACACACACGATTTCGGGTGTGACAGTACAGTACAGGGACCCCCTGGGGACCCCCACACGGTAACTGTCATTTCTCAACTGTTTCGGACGTGGGGCGGCGGCTTGCCGGAACGGGGCCAGCACCCTGGGCGCGTTCCTGTGGGTCTGGATGTTCCGGGGACCCCCACATGGATTTGCACCACTCACTTCATATGGGTGTGATTTTTTTTCATCAACTACAACTACATACATTTTGTGAATTCATAATCTCAGACCCACTGTCCCTCCAGAGTATGGGAAGCTGGTCCGTAATGCTATGGAGTAGGGCTGCACAATTGTTAACAGTAACATCCCATCAGTGAGAGAAAGTCTGTTCCCAACATAGCATTGCTGCCTGGGAGAGAAAGTTGCCGTGACATCACATCACTGGGAGAGAAAATTGCCGTTTAAGGCTTTCCACAACTGTGTAAAACTGTGTTTTACTCCCAATTAAGATTAGCAAATTAGATAAGATAATATCTTTATTTGTCACTGTATGAGACATACAACGAAACTTTGTGTAGTGCATCCATCCATACAAACAAACAGTATCAACATAAGAAGAAAGAAACACAGATGGAGCTACACCATGTGATAAACTGTTAGTCCGTCATAGTCAAGTCATCTCAGTCCATTAATAAAAGCATCTATGTACCGTTAAAATTAATAAAATACAAAAATAAGATAAATAAGGGTGGACCACAGCGAATCATATCATATATATTGCGCTTGCATCATAAATAAATAGAGAACAAAGTTCATGTGCAGCTTCAATGTTGAAATCCCAAGGGGTCATAATAGACAATAGAGAGAACAAAGTCTGGTTGCAAACTTGCAATGCAGTAAACAAAGTTCCTCAACTGCATTTTCTCCAGGTTGCTGAATGACTCCGTAGTCCCATCTTATGGGACGTAAGGCAGCACCACAGGACCTACCATATAGGCACTTTGGGCACATGCCTAGGGGCCCTTGGGCATCAGGGGCCCCTCCAAAAAAAGTGTTTTATTTTTGAGTGATGCTAGCCCCTCCTACAGTATATACAGGTTTAATGTTTGTTTTTAATTCAATGTTTGTTTTAAAAAACGCCATTGACAATGAAGGGAAAATTTACGCCATATTATCCCTCATTATGTCATATTGTCTCTTTATTGTTAATGGCGTTTTGCGTTTGTGTTGGCACCATTACATCACCTAATCAATCAAGTTAGACTTTAATATATTAGCGCCCCTCACTTCACACGGGTGTGATTTTTATTAGCTCAACGGACATTTCTCCCATTTCGATGAAAATAAAAATCACACCCGTGTGAAGTGAGGGGCGCTCTTATCATCTTACAACATCAATTACAACATAATAGTGTGGTACGAGGCGTCAAAAAAACAGCTCCCGTAGGATTTTTGTGCTAAAATTGACCAGATCTTGGTTCTATAGAGTCCAAACTATGAGAAAATGATGGGGTTCAAATCTTTCCGACCCCCACCCCGTTTCTGGGGGGGTCATCTATTTGGGACCTCCCAGAACAGTATGCCAGCCAGTTAATGTCCGATTTTCATAATATTAGAATTGTTTTGTATGTTTTAAAACATTCCGAGTTGATTTCTTAAACTTTTAAAGTGGTCAGAAGAATCTTTTTTGACTTTTGGTAGGGGTGTTTCCTCACCTGGGACCTCCCGGACTGACCCCTGGGCCTATCCCAGTTCTCATTACATTCCTCGCTCTGCTCCTGCTCCAGAATATTGTCAAATTAGATCATAAATTAAGCATAAAGGTATTTGTAGCTGGGCTCTGATATCAAAAAATAGTAGTAGCCAATACCAGGGGTCTTCCACATGGGGCCCATGACCCCTAGGGGGTCCTCATAGTTACTACAGGGGCCTTCCAAATCATTGTGGAACTTTTTTCTTAAACCACTTTAAACCACTTGAACCATAGCATCCCTTTTCCAAGGAGAACTTTAGCCAACAATAGCTGATCTACAAGGTTGTAGTTTGAGCTTGTAGATCAGCTATTTTCAAAGTAAGGTGCCTCAGACCCAAGTGTAGCAAATATTGCTGCTAAATAAAGATCAGCCAGGCTGCTGCTGTCTTTCTCTTCGTCTTTCTGTTGTCGGTCAGGTGACTGGGAGGGCTACTTGTCATCCTTCGAGGAACTCATCAAGTATTTCTTTGCTCGTGATCTCCTTAACTATGCTCGACTGATGCCAGTCTATCTTGCCCAAATGAACGCTCTTGAACAGGATGACCCAGAAACATGGAACGCACTGAAGTCAGGTGAATTTGTGGTGGCAAAGTCAGAGATACCGTTCACTCATCTCTTCACAGATCAAGCCCTTGAGCAGGAAATCAAGAAGCTAAAAGTTGCACTGTGGAGGCAATCCGTTCAAAGAGAACACACCATTGAAGAGTCTGGTTTCATCAGCGTTTGTGTCAGATGGGGCAAAAAATTACATTCTTAATTTTGCAGATAAGGGCCAGAAGCGCTTTGAGGAGTTTGTTTCTGAACGATTGATCTCTACATCAAGTCTCTCAGTGTGGGACAAAATTACAAAACTCAAGTTGAAGACCTTTTCAAATTAGATGGAAAAAACGAAAGTACGTATCGGAGACAAAGTCATCAAGTTGCGTGAGGAACGTCAACTGCTGGGACGATTTTTAATCATCCAAGGCAGCCGACCAAGTTTAGTTCCTAAACTTGAGGAGACAATTGGTGAATATGAGATGTCAATAGTTCCCCGTTCTCTGTGTGCTGTTGATGGAACCCTGTATATTCCCACAGACAAAGCCAGTCTGATGCATGCAGTAGAAGATGCCAAGGCAGAGCCTCTTGAAGTTGTCCCAGAGCCTGATCTGATGCAGGAAGATCTTCCAGGTATCCCACGGCCTGTCAAAGTTCTGATAGTTGAGGCCATGGGTGTGCTTCAGAGCATGAAGAAGACACCAACCATGCTGAAGCTGGCAGATCTTCAGGATGCATTCAACAAACGCATCAAAACGATGATGGCTGGCTATGATGGACGCATTGTCTTTGATCGGTACATAGATCAGTCTTTAAAGAATAAGACTCGACTCGACAAACTGCATCTGTAGAATACGAAATCCATCCAGAGATGAAGCTCACCATGTCCATCAAGGAACTCCTATCTGCATCATCAACCAAGAGGAAGCTGACATGTGTGTTAGGCCAGGGACTGCTTTAGTATTTTTCAAGGGACAGCTCTTTCACGCTGGTTGTCATATATAACTTCATCAAGGGACGTGATTTTGAGAAGGTGCACACACATGAAGAGGCTAATACCCTGATTCCTCATCAAGGGCCTCTGTTGCTAATGGTGCTTTGCGAGACATATGTGTTTGGTCACCCGACACTGATGTTCTCCTGCCGTTACTTGACTTGGTGTCTTGTGAATGCATTGCAGCTCCAACTTCTGACATTTTCTCAAACAATAACCTGCCTTGCACTCCTCTCTGCAAATGCTATGGTGGAGACTGTGTCAACACTATTAGGGAGGACATTCAAGAGTGAGAAGTTGCAATATCTTTATTCCCTGCAGTAACACCTGTCAACTATAATGGTAGAATACTAATAAACTATCAAAGTACTTTACATAAATGCAAGATATTCTAATACTATTCGAAATACTTGCAAATCACATACATGGGTGCAAGAATATGGGCAAAACTAGTCCCGGACCCCCTGTGGAAGACCCCATGTATTAGCTACTAATTTTTGTAATCAGTGCCTAGCTACAAAACCTTTTAATGCTTAAATTATTATCTAATTTGACATTGTTCTGGAACAGGAGCAGAGCGAGGAATGTAATGAGTACTGAGATGAGTCCGGGGGGTCACGGGTGAAGAAAGACCCCAACCAAAAGTCAGAAAAGATTATTCTGGCTACTTTCAAAGTGTAAGAAATCAACTCAGATTATTTAAAAACCTAGAAAACAACCCTAATATTATGAAAACCGGACATTAATTGTCTGGCGTACTATTATGGGTGGTCCCAAAATATATAACCCCCCAAGTAAGGGGTGGGGGTCAGGAACATTTTAACCCCATCATCATCTGACAGTTTGGTCCCTATGAAAGCCAAAAAAGCAAAAAAAAACACTTAGCAAAAAAATCCTACGGAAATACACCTCGTACCACACTATAATGTGTGTTTAAGAAACGGGTGCTAATGTTTGTTTTAGTCCTCAGAACAAACATTAGATTTATCTTTTTTTTCTATGGCGTTTTCTTAAACAAGCATCAGACAAACATTAAAGCTGTATATAGGAGGGGCTAGCACCCCTCAAACATTGTCAATGAGTGTTTTATTGTTGGTGAGAATGCAGCTGGAAAGTGCAAGTGTGTGTAAAGCAGCAACGATGCGCTAGATTGGCTGTTGTTTAAGGTGGGTGGACCCACTGGCCTGTGTGAGGTCAGATGGAGAGGTGATTCTGGTGGAATAAAAGACGTGTGTGTGTGTGTCTGCCATCCAGTATGGCTTTGTTTACATTCTGCACGCATAGCGTGTCAGGTGGCACTGAAAAACACTGAAATTCACTGGCGGATTCTCTCACCCATTTGCTTAGGCTACTATGTGGGGTAAATAAAAAATACTGTGCTTGTTACTGCCTGGCTGTCAAGAATAGTCCAAAATAACCACATAAAAATGCCAAAAAGCTCACAAAACCACCAAAATTTCACATGCGCGTGCACGGGTCTGCATGTGCAGGGGGGGGGGCATCATCTGTTCCTCTTCTTTTTCCACATTTAAAAACGCTAGTTTGCTTCTATCGTCTGAAACACTAGTGCGCCTGCTCTATTGACACCAACACTGGTGTCAATACCGGAAGTAGAGCGTACTTCTGTGGCTTCATGCGCTGGTTGGGGTTGTTTGTCTTTTATTTTCTATATCTATGGATCCCATCCCTAATTGAATGGTACTCAGAAGCTGTTTCGCTAGCAGAGTGGTTGAAGTGTCATGTCTTCAACTTGCCGATAATGTCTTGCTGCTCTCCCGACTGCTGTCATGCCATTGTTGATCACAAGCTGCAGTGTATGCTGCTGAGGTCTGATATCTCTGGAAAACTCCCTGATGCCTTTGATCATGTTTGCACCACTGGCTCTTGGATGAGTCCAACATGTTAAGTCCAACATGTTAAGAAACATGTCGCTGATCATGTACTGCTCAGTGTGTGAGCCAGAAATGACCTTGACATTTAACAATACCTCTTTCCTTTCCCAGTCATTGTCTTACTCTAT
Organism: Electrona antarctica; assembly: GCF_951216825.1. Taxonomy (NCBI): domain Eukaryota; kingdom Metazoa; phylum Chordata; class Actinopteri; order Myctophiformes; family Myctophidae; genus Electrona; species Electrona antarctica. The sequence goes on along the minus strand of NC_136801.1, from coordinate 10,284,757 downwards.
GAAATGACATGCGAGACTCATTATGATTCTGTTTCTTCAGACCAACATTCGGTGGTGAAAGAGAAATGGTGGCCACTGGCCAACAATCTCTGGTGCAGTCAGTGCTTAGATTCTTGCCATAATCTGTGTGATAGGGCTGTTCGATTTTGCCTAAAAATAAAATCTCAATTTTCCTATTGGGAATAAAGTCCAAACCTTAAAGATAAATTGCCTTTGGAATTAAACAAGTGAAAACTTGTTTAATGTCCAACATTATCCAAATTAATCCCTTTAATTTGTTTTTTACATTTTGAAAAGAATAGTCAATTTAACACTGCGGTGCCCACAATGTTTAGGCGAACACTTTTTTTGCACCCTGTTGCAATGTGAAATGCCATCGACAGAATCAGTAATCCTTTTCCACTTTGCTTCTGTCTTGTCATGTGGGCCATGTGAACATGATGCCCCACATCTCTTTTTAAATTGTTTAACCCATTTTGACCTGAGATCAGATTCTAAAAATGTCTTCTAAATCCTGACAGTTTTCTGAAAAAGCTATGTTTCTATGTCAGTCGATTTTTCAGAAATAGCAGACCTACAAGCTCATAGCGCGCCACTCGGTGGCGCGCTATGAGCTTGTAGATGCTTTTATTGTGAAGGCCAAAGTTTCTGAACGTCTCACATCCTGCATATTTCCACGTGCTGAAAATAGCCAATCTACACTCGTCTCCTCCGCAACACGTTGTGAGCTTGCAGATTGGCTATTTTCAGCATTCAATGAATGCATGTCGTACGACGAAGCATAAGTCAGGCTTCACTTTGTTTTTAGCCGAGGCGTCATATAACACACATCGCTCCTCGATGCAAAATAAACAGTTATGGACAGTCGTACAGGTACTCACAATTACCATGTTTTGGGGGCTGCTTGAGAACTCATTCAACTCATTTTTATGGAATGATGAGCTTGCATATCAGCTGTTTTCACGGAGCACATGTCGGAGCCACTTGACGCTCTGTGTGTGTGTGTGTGTGTTTGTGTTGGGAGAGACGAGAGAGATTGATAAAGAGATTAGCTGCGCTAATCATGTTCAAGGCGGATATCTCGTGTTGAATTGCAGCCTGGTTAAAAGCACTCTGAGAAATTCATTAATTAGAAACAAATGGTCCGGATGTTCGCTCGAACATTACTGCCGAAGTTCGAGTCCTAAAAACAGTCTGAGCATTAGTCTGAGCATAGACATGGTAACGCACCGCCTGCCTCTGATTGGCCTACCGACAGTGCCCGTCTTGACTGTCCACTGAGGTGGATATAGCTATGCTGGATAGTCTGATCTCTGCTGCGAGGTGGTGGAAAATAATACAAGTATACGGTATCAGTATGATTAACAGTTTGACGCCACATCACGCGGAACCCGCCTTTTAATCAAATATCCTACGCTGCCTGGATTGTTTTATTACCTTTGGAGCATGCTGAAGTATTTGGGCGTTTGTTCCGAAAATCGGGTAAGAAATGGTCCGTTGTCTTGTTATGATGAGACGAGCCAGTGGCCATGACAATGCGAAATGAAACCAAAGTGCAGAGCAAGTTGTAGTCCAAACAAACCCCCGTCCACTTGCATTGGGCTCAATTTCCCAAAAGCCCTAGCAGCCCAGCATAAGTATCGATTTCCGGTTTCGTCATCATAACATGAAGCTCTCTCCCCCTGCTCCGCGGCAGAGGCGGACTTTTTTATATTATTATTATTAATGCAATGCGATTTAGACACATAAAACAAATAGCGGGGATGTCGTATTACGCAGCGGCGCAACACTGGATCAAACAATTAGCGGCAGTAGAACTGTTAAACTGCCTGTAACGTTTTATTTTTGTATTAGAGGCAAACTAATATTGTTTATGCTGTTTGCTTTGATGGAATAATTGATTGAACATGTACACCATAATATGATTTGATTTGGGTGTGTTCTAAATAAAGTGTTTGTGTTTATTGTGTAATTTATTTGTATGCGTAAACGTGAAACATTATTGTACTGTAAAAAGGTCTCTTTTCCCTTCACCTTTATCCTTTTTAGTATAATAGTATTAGTTTACTATAATTAGATTAATACACGATAATCAACACTAACACTTGATTTAGAAGTACACACCGAAATCAAATCATAGTACATCGTACACGTGTGTTAAATCAATTATTCAATCAAAGCAAACAGCATAAACAATATTAGTTTGGCTCTTGTACAAAAATAAGTTAGTTACAAGGCTGCATTCTGTCGCGTGTGCCAAGCTGTCATTCTCTTGTATTATTACTAGAATTGAGCGGGCCTTCGGCCCGCTCATCCCAGAGTTGCGTTGCCCCGCGTTGCGATACAGAAGGCCACAGATACAGAAGTCCACAGTGACACGGGTTTTATGCAGCTGTTTTGTGTTGCAGCGCGTGTGCGCGCGCGCGCGCGCGTAGTGTTGTTGTTCTTATCCATATATGCGCCTCGGTTCGTCCCGTTTGTTCCACGCCAGGTGTCGACGCAGTCGTTCGCGCAATTGTCGTGTTTGCATTATTGTAACTGTGTAGGCATACCATATTCTGAATTACCAAAAAGAGGACACATGCGCACGTGGATGTGGATGTGCACATGCGCGTGCACGTCGTGCATGTGCATGTGGTGTGCGTGGGCGGTTCTGTTAAATTCAGATGTTAAAATAATCTATAGCCTAACAATAAATTGATCAAATATGCTCTATATTAGTTATGTATTTATTTAAAGCAGTGGCTCTCAAAAGGTGTGATCCAGGGACCCTCATGGTTCCTTGAGGGGGTTCCAAATGGACCCATTATAGGTCTGTAACTCTGAGAGTGTAACACATGGACCCTTACAGGTCTGTAACTCTGAGAGTGTACAAATGGAACCAAATGGGACTCTTATTGGTCCATTTGGTTTTACTCTCAGAGTTATGGGGGTCCTTGAAATTAAAAAGTGTGAGAACCTGTATGCAATGGCTTATGTCTTGTAAAAAGAGAGACCAGCCTATTCTCCAAACCATCATATCTTATGCTTTGCTAGGTTGTACAAAATGATATTGGGTCAATATAATTTGCAGGACTCACCGCGCGCACAGCTGGCTTGTCTGTGTTGACATGACATGGGCTTGCAGGACAGAACTTTTATTTGCGACAGACACATAGTTCCTTTGCAGACAATACAATGTGCTTGTCATTGGTCAGTCACAAAGCTAAGAAAACAGCAGCCTACTTTTTCTGCATGTCAATGATGAGATAGTTCTCCGCTGTCTGTCTATCTGCAGACAGCGGAGCAGCCAGCGAGCCTGCAGAGTTATGAAGAATACACATTCCGGGGTTCGGGCTGAAAGTCCACCTCTCACAATGTTTTTCCACTACGAACCATTGAACGTGCATTGTAATACACATTGGTCTGAATGGTCTGTGAGCGTAGCGATACACTACAGGCGATACGTGTAAAACCCCGGACATTTGAAGGAATTTATAAAACCACCCGGACTGGCCGGACAGGCCCCCAAAAGAGGACGTATGGTAAACTGTGTATGTAATCGCGGCACTGTCCATCCAAGTTAGAATGAGTGTGTGTGTGTGTGTGTTGTGCTGTGCTTACAATGTTGCCAGGTTCGCGAGTTGTAGTGTGTGTAAGTAGGGTGTTGAGTGGCATTTTTTGTGGGCTTCGTTTTCATAGACCTGGCAACCCGTGTGTGTGTGTGTGCGTGTAGTGTTGTGTTCGTCTTGTTCGTGTAATGTGTGTGTAGTGTGTAACTTCCGGTTGTCTTTTCGGAAGTGCGCAATGTAACATGGAAGCTGGTGTTGGGGATAGAGCCAATGGAAGAGGGCATGTTAGTGTTGCCAGGTCCGTGTATTGTAAGCGAGTGGTAGTGTGTGTAAGTAGCCTGTAGGAAGTCAGGGTTTGCGGGCTTGGTTTTCATAGATGTGGCAATAAATTAGCAGTGGCAAAATGGTAGCCAATGGATGCAGGATGCAGTGTTGCCAGGTGCGCGAGTTGTAAGCGAGTTGTAGTGTGTGTAAGTAGCGTGTTGAGTGGCATTTTTTGTGGGCTTGGTTTTCATAGACCTGGCAACAGTGTTCAGGGGGTGTGGGTGGTTGGGACGATTGTGGCGTGAGTGTGGAAGGGAGGCGAGTTGGTGAGTGTGGAAGTGAGGCAACATTGGTGTCAGTGCAATGAGTAATGTTCCGCGGGTGGTTTTGAGGGTCGGCGTTCGGCGCGATATGAGGAGATAGCGGCCGAACGACGCGGAGGGTAAGTGTGTGACGTCACTGCCGTGTGAGTGTAGTGTGTTGCAGTGTGTCAGTGACGTGTCAGTGGCGTATGCAGTGTGTGACTTTGGGTCCCTTTTCCTGGGTTGGGTACAACTTCTCACTTGTATATATAGATTGTAACCTCGCATCTCAGAGGACAGTCGAGACGGGCAGTGTCGGTAAGCCAATCAGAGGCAGGTGGGGCGTTACCATGTCTATGCTCAGACGCACACTAGATATACACATCGGTAGAGGACGCAGTGGAGTAACTAAAAGTAAAAAAAAGAATCGGTGGAAACTGGAAAAACAATCCCTTTCTGGCCAAAAAGTGCTTTTTTTTCTTTTTGACAGCATACATACATCAGGTGTCTTCTATCCCAGAATTGGGTCGTCGTATGCCAAAACAAATCTAGACAACATTTAAATCAGCGTCCAAAGGAGTGCGTTTTATATGTGTGGTGGGGGGCTCAGAGTGCGTCCACTAAGGAAAGTAGGCTTCCTAATTACACAAACTGCCTTTGTATTGGTGAATGGTGAGTAGTAGGTAAAACGTTTTTTATATTTCTGCTACAGAGGAGAGGCTGGTCTGCATTTCATGCGAGGGTTAGAAGCAAGTGTGACAGAGCCTTAATGCAACGGCAGCAAATGGCATTAGGACTAGGTTATAATCATCAGTCATAATAGACTAAATGAAAAAGAAAGAAATGGAGATTACCACTCATTTTCAACATTAAACTACATCATTTATACACCTTAGAGCTAATTGTATAGCAGATTGTGAAGTTCACATACCAGCTCTGAAAGTGTGGTGATAAACCTGTAGTGTACATGATAAAACTGGAAGTTCAAAATGTGACGGAAACTACTCTGGTTCCTTAATGTTGGATCCAGTTCTCCTGATCCCAACTGTAGATGTGATCAGTGGCGGTCAGAGCCTCGCTGCTAGATCTGGATCTTACCAAGTTACCTCCAGCAGAAACAGTGCAGCTTGAAAATTAACTTAAGTTGTGTACAAGTACTATGTCTTAAATAGAACATAAACTTATGCCATTATAAACTCTATTTACTTGCAAACCAAGTATATTATTTTGCACTAACCCCACATTACCAGGATTTCCACCTCATTGGAAAGCCTGCTCTGTTACAAAATTGCCTTGTGATCCGGTCGGGAGCGGATGATAGCGTGATGATATAGTCATCAGGCCAGAACCCTCAATCTGGAACTTCCTTTCCCTCAAACCGGAAGAATAACAATAAAAGTGTGACTCGTTATCTCGTAGCCTGCGGCTATTATTAGGAAAAATCGGTTTGAGGAAAAGGAAGTTTCCAGTCCAGAGCCTAGTAATTACCGTACTTAATATACTCGCTTAATTGCGACCGAAGGTCGCAGATTACTATGAAAACTTGCAAAACTGTCAGTCGGTCACACCTCCATCATATATGGTCACGCCACGTGACATCACACCTCCATCCATATATGGTCACGCCTCGTGACATGTCACGCCACCATATATGACCGTCTCCATATATGAAGATCACGACACTGACCTCATCAAACCCTGGATAGCCATACATGGAGAAGACTGGATCATCACCTAGATCTGCATATATGGAGCCGGCCAGCATCTCTACATCAGACCTCAAACCCTTAGATCTCCATAAATGGAGGTGACCTGTTCTGACATTCCGTATGTTGATCCTTCCCCACCCGTCCTTCCTCTTCGATGTCTCCCTTTTGACCAATACCTACTTGTCCATTCAAACTCTGGTCTCTAGCCCCAAAGTTATTAGTGCAGCCACGCCCGGCAGCCGGCAAAAACTAGTCCTCAACAGGCCCGAAAATTAAGGCCCGGCCCTACCTGGGCCCTCATCAAACCCTGTACACTTAAAACACGCTCCATATATGCCATGGCCAGTACAGAATTCATTCCATATGTTGATCTGACCCCCATGCCAAAGCGCCAGCGCTTGCCCAGCAGTCTGCCGTCACCCAAGCGGAAGCATCTTACAGGAAATGAATCATGGTAGTTTCACAAGGCAACATGCCTAGTATGTTATAACATACATTATGTACCTGTACATAATATAACTTAATTGGCTGAAAATGCCCAAATAAATAATAAATAGTTGCAGTTCCATCCGTAGAGCCCCAGTCCACCACTAATGGGGTTAATTAAAAAAAACTCAGAACGACAGATCAGAAAGGACTCAGCCCTTGCTTAATCCATTTTGACCTGAGATCAGATTAAAAAAAATGTCTTCTACATCCTGACAGTTTTCTGAAAAAGCTATGTTTCTATGTCAGTCGTTCTTCGATTTTTCAAAAATAGCAGACCTACAAGCTCGTAGCGCCACTCGGTGGCACGCTATGAGCTTGTAGATCTGCTATTTTTGAGTGGTGCAAACCACTCCAACAACCAGCTTTGTCTGTATCTATGTTTGTGTACCTGTGTACATGCACAGGTGAGCATGGTTACTATGGTCACTGACATTACAGCATCCTCAATTTTCTGTCCTCACCTTTTAAGCCCTCAGCCAATCAAATCATCGCTATGGGGTACACACAGACACACAAAGCTGGGCATAGGAGGGGCTATTCCCCCCTCAAAAACATGAGTCATGTCACATGTAAGATTCATCTGAAATCTGACTCACCACCATAATAATCAAAAGGATAACGCAAAAAAGCTTACAGCTTGTTTTCACTGAGGTCCTCGTCCTTCCTTAGTATGTACATATGTACATGAATGTATATAGTTCATGTGTGTACAAGACTAAGTCTGAGTGAATGCATAGGTGAACCTGCCACTTAAAGTGTATGTGGGGAGGGGTACATACAATATCGATTCGATACAAGATACACAAACAGCTATAATTGTCACATACATGGCGCACTGGCAGGTGCCGCATTTTCGGCTGCTAAGTTACAAATGGACCCATACAACTGAACTGATTAGAACAGCGGCTAATAACAATTTAATAGCATTCTGTTCCACCAGGTCAAATTAGTATCCATTATTTTGAATTCTACGTGATTAGATGCCGTAGGCTTAATAGGGAAGTACATTGTAGAAATGGGGCGGTTAATTAGTCCGTCACTTTTACTATGGAAGCTTATGTTTAGCTTCCTGGCTCTTATGCACAATTATTTGTGAGTTATGAATATGAACCATCTCTCGCCTTGCTTTATAATTTGTCGCACAAGCCTTTGATCGCAACACAAAATGACGACATTTTCAAGTGTCAACTGTCGGCGCGAGCATTAGCTATGAAGCTAGCTGTTGCTGCTAACATCACAGCCAACACCATCACAGACAAAACAACCTAACATCCAACGGTACTTGGTCCAATTAACAGCCGTTACAGCGATCACACCATAGCAGCACAATGATACATCCACGGCGTTTTGGTTCAAATTAACATTTGTTGATAGCATTTAGCTAGTTAGCACTGCGTGGCCTAGCCCTAGAGAGCCGTCGTTTCCTGCGGTTATTGTTCATCACAAGCTACGTAGCCTTTAGCTGGCGAGGCTAGCGAGCTTCATCAACAATAATAACACACTAATAGTCAGTGTACCTACCCTGAGAATTGGCCGCCATGGTGCAAGAAGACGCTTCACACGGTGAGTCTGATTATAAAACGTGGAAATACATTGACGTGTTCGATTATTTTTAGCCTTCAGAATGAAACAGACGGTGAAGCTAACAGGTTGTCCACTGCAGTCTGTGCTACCATGTTATCCAATATCCACCACGACCACCACAGTGCAGCAGCACAAACATGGCAGGACTGTGATGGTGCATTGCATTGTGGGTGGGAAAACTGAACTCGGTCCCCGAATCCCTAATCTGTCCCGATCTGACCCCAGGTCAGTTTGATGATAATTTCAACGGATTCTGACATGGGGACCTGCTGTTTACCTTCCTTCTGTGAGAAAAATATGAGTTATCTGGTGTTCATTACAATGTTACATGACATGTAGCCGTCGCATTACCAGCTATTGTAGCCTTTGATCCAGAGTCAAGAAAGAGAAAGACTATCATAGATGTATTTTATCGAGCCTGACTTTTATGTCAAAATGGATAATTACAAAACGACACACCACGACATTTAAAATTCAAGATTTTCTTGGTGAATTGATTAACATCATGTCCTGTGTTTTCGAAATCATATTATATGCTACATGAGCATTTTCAAGACATAAAGCTAATACATTTTATTATATGCTACATGAGCATTTTCAAGACAGAAAGCTTAGCCATCCTCCTGCTGTCAGTTTGTATTACTGGGAAGCTTGTAAATTATTGGATGATATGTTGTGGAATGAACAAGGTGGACCCTCTTGTAAACAAGTGTAATGCTTAATTGGGTCGTCCACTCACAGTTAACAGTATTGAGTTTGTGCTTGAAATGTACTGTAATTCTGCAAACTGTTAATACATATATCAATCAATCAAAATGTAGATGAATGTTGTTCACTACTTAGCTCTATTCACTACTGTAGAAGTGTAGAATGTGTGGGTTCTATCATGGGCTCTATGCACAGCAGCCATTTTGGAAAGAACTCGGGCACAGCAGAGCCATTGAAATATGACAGAGTTATGACATCTCCGTTCACTTATGGGGCCAGTGTTGGTTTATTGGTTAAAGAGATTTGTAATCAGTATACTCAGTTGACCATATTATTATCTAAATCATTAATGTTAAATATATAGCCAGTTATTAATAAAGGCATAATGTGATTAAATACAATTTTATTATACATTTTGAATATATCATGATCTTGATTCATCCATGTTTAACCTTAAATATATATGACCAAAGGATGACGAATACACTGTATGCCTATATTTCCGTAACTGTGTTTTCCCAAAACAGCATCTAAAGCTCCTCTGATATGAGCCTGATAAGAAATCTAAAAATGGACACTCAGCTGTTAAGCAAGAAAAAGGAAGTACCCATATGCAAATTAAGTTCCGTTTCGAAGCGTGTGCCGACGCTTCAGTGCCAGACGCCCATCACTAGAGGAGAGGTCAAGGGGCCTCTCGGCATCTTGCAACGTTCCATATTTCTATGTTGTATGGTTCGTCTATGCTTCGTCCTACAGGTTCTGACTAAGCTGACCACCGAATAACCTCGAGGAAAAGCAGAAGTATCGAGGGGAACATGCAGAGAATCGTCATCTGGAATTCACCTATTTGGCCTCATGTTAAAGTATAAATGGGCAGGGAAAGTATTGACCAGTGCGCAGACTTCACGAACTGTCACTTGGTGATTGTACATTAAATCTGCGTGGGCGTCAGAATGCTCTCCCTTGCCCATTTATACTTTAACATGAGGCCAAATAGGTGAATTCCAGATGACGATTCTCTGCATGTTCCCCTCGATACTTCTGCTTTTCCTCGAGGTTATTCGGTGGTCAGCTTAGTCAGAACCTGTAGGACGAAGCATAGACGAACCATACGACATAGAAATATGGAACGTTTCAAGATGCCGAGAGGCCCCTTGACCTCTCCTCTGGTACTTCCTTTTTCTTGCTTAACAGCTGAGTGTCCATTTTTAGATTTCTTATCAGGCTCATATCAGAGGAGCTTTAGATGCTGTTTTGGGGAAAACACAGTTACGGAAATATAGGCATACAGTGTATTCGTCATCCTTTGGTCATATATATTTAAGGTTAAACATGGATGAATCAAGATCATGATATATTCAAAATGTATAATACATTTGTATTTAATCACATTATGCCTTTATTAATAACTGGCTATATATTTAACATTAATGATTTAGATAATAATATGGTCAACTGAGTATACTGATTACCCCAGTCCAATGGCGGCTCTTCTACATAGGCCTATAGGCCTAATAGACTTCTTGCCCGTTTTTCCTCACTGAATTTTCCCCAGTGAGGGAGATAACTTTGTAATATGCTATTGGCTGTTTGTATTCTTTTTGGAAAAATATAAAAAGATACTCCTATGGAAAGGCTATATTATTTTACTTATATTGACCCTAGAAACAATTTAGTATAATTTAGTAGGCCTATATGTAAGGTTTTGCCCACTCAAATGGTACCTCGTCAGATAATCCTCACATAGCCTACAACAACTTCTGTGAACTGACTTCACTGTAGCCTTTTTATAAATTATATTTGTACTTAAGCTGTCGTGAAAGTTTATAGTTAGAGAAATTCAAAGTCCAGCTGCCGTCCAGCCTCTCCCACCCCGGGAAAATTCCGGGAGGAAAACGTAAAAGGGGTGAGTTGTCCTGTTACCTTGGCAAAGAGCGTAGAAAAGTGTGAAGTTGGCAGAATGCACTGGACTCAGGCAACAGCCCAGCTTTAATGATCTTAAATTCCTTTATTTTAGATCGTTTTTTTTGTAATAGTACAACATAAACGTCACAGAGACTTTAGTTGTCACTGTACAATACTTTAAAACAGTCGTCATGTTGCACACATGCCTAAAATTGCTGATGTTTGCGCCGCTCTCGTTGAAAACAATGTATTTCAAACTCCAGCTTGTCACACTCCAGGGCTGCATGAACAGTGCTCGAGCGCTGTTTTCTGACCCCTCAATGGCGCAACTCTCTCAGCTATATGATAATGAAGGCTCTGTTCCGTTCTGGTCAAACAGAGTCAGGGTGCTGGCTCACTGGACACACTGCTACAACAGTGGGTCTCAAAGTGTCCTTGAGTGGGTCCAAATTTCCCCTTATGGCCCGTCTGGGTGTGTAACTCTGAGAGTGTACACATGGAACCAAATGGACACTTACACGTCCATTTGGTTCCATTTGTACACTCTTAGAGTTATAGGGGTCCTTGAAATTAAAAGGTTTGAGAACCACTGTACACTGAACAGAGCCTTAATTGGTATCGGGCCGAAAGTAGGTAGAGTCATAGATATAAAAACAAGAAATGATGACATATGACATAGTCATATTTGTCAGGTGAAACAAACGCTGTCTCCGTTGTGCATCTTTCCTGCTGGTGTGTGCATATGGGTGTTGTGGCGCTCCGCTCCGCTGCAGTGTATGCATATGGGTGTTGGGTGAAATCAGCCCTTCCGCGGTGCGTGTGTCATAGCTTAGGAGGCAGCCAATCATGACTGAGTCGCTACTACGCGATTGGCTCGCTCCATTGATGACTAGGTCACTTACATTTCACCTGACAAAAAATAGACGCCTCATTGACCATTGGAACAACGTGTCTCCATTGAATGCAAGAAGTCAAGCAGAAGTGCTTAAGGCACCAAGCCCCCAGAAAGGCTGGCCAATGTTGAAGCCGCCGAGATGTAGCGGTCAAAGCTGGAACTGCAGGCGGGCCTATATGCATTTAGCACAGGAAACCCCACACAGCTGGGGTTTAACATTGAGCGCTCGTTATCACTTTCGCATTTGACCACCAACATTTGGCGAACACCCCCTTTCGTTGGGCCTATTTGCTTTGCAAGCTTCCGCTTTGCTTCTGCTATGCTTCGCAAGAAATCTCTGGAAAATGTTGCCTTCAACAGAGACACGAGCCCCAGAGCCGGAAGAGGCGTCTACCTTAGAGTTATTCTGTGTGCATATAGAGCATAGATGCACTATAGATGCAGTTCATTGGAGCAAAGCTAGGAACCTCCTACTAGCGAAGGCGGAGGTCAAGTGGAAGTGACTACTAGCCGATCACGGCGCGTCTTTTCCTGGACTTTCAATTCAATCCAAAGGAGCTTTATTGGCACGAGGAAACAAACGTTTACATTGCCAAAGCAAGTGCCGCTGGGAAAGAGGCCTACCGAACTTCCCCTTCTGTGGCACACGGTATGCTTCGCAAGGAATCTCAGGAAAGCTTTGCCTTCAAGAGAGACACACGCCCCAGAGCCTAAGGAGAGAGACACACCCCCCAGAGCCTAAGGAAGCGTCTACCTTTTTGTGTCTTTGGCATATAGAGCCTATTGTTGGTGGCATCATTTGTTATGGGGCCATTATAGTGGGTTGCATGGTTTTGCTTCAGTCAGTGGAACATCTATGATGGGATGGGAGGTGCACACTTCATAACCCAACATACCTTTCTGTGCAGGTACTCAATGGGTTTAATAGCCCAAGGGATAATTACATCAGCATCCCATCCTGTATATAGTGAATATAAAAAAATATAACTGTTTGATTTAAAATGTGAGCCCTCTACTCAAATTGACATAGGCTACTGTACCCTTTACAATTATGGTCACATTTAGTGGGAATTTCAAATGGTGGCTAATCTTTATTCAGGTCACTCCTTTTATATCTCTTTTCTGTAAGGTCAAATCCTTTTTATCTCTCACTAAGTGTTTTCTCTCCCCCTTTCTTGCTATAAGTCTTGGAGTCAGAGTAGCTGTCTTCTTCTCTATGGCTCGACTACAGCAGAATCCAAGCCCCCAAATTCCTCCAGGGCTGACAAACGTCAACAAAGACCCCTGGAGACACCAAAGAGAGGTGAGCAGTGAACTGAAGCCTCATTGTATTGGCTCATTATGGGGCGAGGAAGAAGCCATTTTGTAGCACCACAAGGTCAATATCTGAAAGCCAGAGCGATGGAGGGGATCAGCCGTGAGATTTTTAATTTGAGAAAGCGTAAAGGGACTTTCCTGGTGAAAGACAGTCTGTGAATTCTAATGGACTGGTGGGGATTGTACGGATAAGATGTTGAGCTGGTGAATGTTTTCCCTTTCTCTGTAAAAGCTGTATAAAATACAGTCTATTCAAAATGACCCTGTTCAAATGTGTTTTAAAAATGTAGAAACATTGAATTCAACACAACATAGATATGGCCTACTATTTAGCATATTTAAAACAACATGGAAATTAATATGTATTGTTGCTTGTTGCTGTACATCCCATGACCTTTTCTGTTTTTTTCTGTTGTTTTTTGTTTATTGCTTGTCTTGTGTGTCTTTTAGGTCTTGCATATTCTAATATTCAAAAAATAAAGACATGGAAATATAATCTGAATATTTATAGCCTCTTAGAAGTAATTACGTTTATGCATCATGGTTGAAAACCTACAGTTCACATATATCTAATGAATATTTCAGTTTGATGACAGGCACACCATGTGCTTGCTTAATCCCTCTCAATTTCAACATTGTTAACAATACCACGAGTGAAATGATGGCAGTCTTAATTGAAAACATGTTATTTCAATAAACATGAAGCTTTGTCACATTGTAAGATGTGACATCTAGTGCACTTTTGCTGTTTTATCCATCTACGCAGTAAGATAGTATTAGTTTCTTTAAGATATAAATATGTATTCTACATTTATTTCACAATATATGCCAGATATTTCGATGTTCCATGGATTCTCTTTCCCAAGATTTTGGGTTTAATTCCAAATGGAAGTGAAGAAGGAGCTGTCACATTCTATTATGCTGACCTCAAAGGTTCAGGGCCTTATTCCCAATCCAGTGGTTTTCCATAACAATGAAATTTGGAGGGCGGAAAGCCGAAGGAGACAAGACTTTTTTTTTCTCTGCAGTTAAAGGACAGAAGTTCTTTACAACAAACCTATCTGTATGCCTTGTGTAGATGCCTTTGACAGAATCCATAGCCAACGTGGAAGTTGTTTTGTATGAGACGATGTGTTAGTGCTGTCCACTTACGAGGATCAGTAAAGATCCTGGGGTCATGGAGTTGGAGTATACGATATATCGTACAAAAAATAGATTATGTACATGTACATTGTTATAGTAAATGTAAAGTAAGTAAGCCTTGCATATATATGCATCAACACTCTGAAATATTTCCACCCATGGTGTTGAAGAACTCTGTCCTTTGTGGACCTGGATGTTTTATTATTAATGAGTAAACACGTTTGCATAATGTACATGCTCAAATAACCACCAAGATAGCCTTAACCCCACCGAAAAGAACGTATGTGAACGTATGTAAAGTGTAAGATGCATAGTCATGACTCATTGCAGTTACATCCATTACTTCATGTGTTTCAAAGTAAACTAGCCTGCATATAGTGGTTAATTCAAAATAATTTGTTCCTCGAATATGCGTAGGGAAATAAGACAATGCCTATGTGGGCTATTGTTTTCAGCAGAATAGGCGACAGCCAGTGACCCATATCTGAGTGCGATGAACTGCTTGACTCAGGACTGCTGTTTTATTCAGTGTGTGCAGTGTCAGTGCACGGGATGCGGGGGTTATCTTTGTGAGCCATTGTCATTGGACGCTAGATCTGGATTCACAACGCCATTGGCTGTGCGACTGTCAGTCTGGAATGTTATTGCCGCTTCCCGCGCCATCCAACGTGCACGCGCAAAACAGCCAGGCACGCAACCGCTCAGAGACTGTCTGGAGTCTGTCTGAAACTGATAAAAATGGGGATGGAGTTTTTTAAGACTGTACCAATTCACTGGAAAGCGAACATTGGAAAAGGGAATTTTCTGACTATCCCAAGTGCGGTCGCAGAAGTTTTTGTGTTTACCACACTCAAACAAGCAGTGGGCTGATTTAGATACGCATTTGAAAGTTTTCCTTCTTTCAGTGATTATTTTCTATTCTACAGCAGACATTTCTTTATGCTCAGGTAAGGCTGCCATTGATGTACGAGTAGCACTACTGCAGTAGCTGCGTTGCTTGTCTTCCAAATATGATGCTTATATTGTTGATTGTTTAAATTAAAAAATAACTATCCTAGGTTTGCTCAATCTTTTAAATTAAAGTTGTTGGATTAGCAGTGTATTATTTAAATTGTAAAATAGGCTACAATACCTTTTTATATATACTGTCCATGCTTCAGAGAGCATTGTTGTGTTTTGGAGTCTCTTCTTGACCTCATTCATTCACACTGTTGGTGGTGAGGATGCGCAGGTGACGCACCTTTGCTCACGTGCATGCTGTTGTTTAACCCCATGAGTTCCTAATGCGTGATGCTGACTAGTGACTGACTACCTGCTCTCACAACCTATAGGCCTACCACAGCACATGGGGGGGGGAAAGACTTGTGTATAGGCTAAACGTTTGTTGCAGGGCTATACGATATATTTAATATGTAATACTTGTTGGTTTTCAGTGTTAATTTGTAATTTAGCTGCAGTGACACAATGCTGGTCTGGTGGGGCTGTAGTAGTAGTCTTCCTCTCTTCTATTCCATTGTCTGGGTGGAAAAGCATGATTTCAGACACATGTGCAGTTGTGCACACAGTCTACTACCGTTAATCAAAATTAAACAAATATTAACTGTGTTCTGCAGGAGATGTGTATCCACCTCCAGAATCTACAAAGAGTGCCACCATCCCCAAACATGCAGTCAAAGGTTGGTTACCGCAGACAATAAGACATCCATTATTAAAGCACGGTTAAAAGTAGACCATTCTCAAGTAGAGAACAACAGTAGAGAGCAAAACCAGACTTGCACATCTTAATTCAAAAGTAATGCTTGTTATTAAAGCTGTAGGCATTTTACATATCCCAAATAAGTGTTCACCCAAGGACCCAAAATGGAAAAATGCTGTCTTTCCCAAAATCTTGGTTCATCTGAAAAGCTTAAATGAACGGTACTTTATAGATTTTAGTGTTAATTTGGGGTCATTTTTCACTATTGCCACTAAGAAACACACTTTAACTCTCCACAATCAAATTGTGGGAAAAAGTGCATCATTTTAAATAATGATATGGAAATCCATATGATCTTTCGCTGCCTCACAGTCACACGCAGCCAGACACCTTTGCTGTGTCACTGACTGCAGCAGACGTCTTCAGACAGTATAGTCATATGACTTGGGGGGACCCCCGCCCCCATGTCTGATCCTGCAGGCCAAGATGGCTGCTGCAAGCCTTGGCATTGTTGTCCATGTCTGTCTTCTAATCTGATGAGTGAATGTAATCATAGCTATGCAATAGAATGCACTGACTATAATAAAAGACAAAAAGACTTCATAGCCTTAATTTGTTGGTTTTATTTTGATGGATTATTCAAGCAGTGCACCCCATTATTTGCCTTTTGCACTTCTCTTATTGGAAAATACATTCAGAATTGGTGTTGTTGTTTTCTCTTGCATTCCTCTTTTATTACCGAAAGGATGTGTTTGGAATAAAAGAAAAATTTTGATTATGATATTATGGACACAAATACTATTTTACAGGAATTGAATTCATAATAAATAATTGCTAAAGATTTAAAATGAGTACGGTAACAACAATATTCAAATCTTTAAATTTGTCGACTTCATATTGAGCAGAAAGTAGTCTAAAGGGAAGTGAAAGAGAATACCTTCTCAATGTTGTGATATCCAGGATATCCAAGTGTTTATTAATCCCTATCCGGATGGAACAGATTAGAATTTGGGGTAGTTCAAAGCCATTCATTCAGTCATTTTTGTACATAACATTTCACCTGTGTGTGCAACATACAGTACTAACACCTCAATATGTTATCTGGGTGGTTTGCCTTTGAATGAAGTTTACTAACAAAGCTGAGAACACCTATATTTTACAGGGACACACTGCTAATATTCAGAAAACAATCCATACAATTATACACAGGACTCAATCAAGCGTTTTTTGTCCAGTCTACTTATTGATGCTTGTCTTTCCTGTCCTGTATTTCCTCTATATCACACACCTGCCAACTTATCATATGAGTTTGTGCACTGTTGATGTAGTAGTAGAGTAGGCAATGAAAAGTCAACCAAAAAGCGTAACTTTTTTCCACGTCCGCTGCCTTTTACAGAAAGTCTGAGAGATTGTTTGTTTGATCGTTCTTTAAATTATTTATTTAAATGACTACTGCTCAGCCCATATCTGCTGTTACTACTGTACTTATTAATGTATCCTCCTTACTGACATGTTTGCACTATTGGTGAGATTAATACTTTTCGCTGTACTGTACTGTGCATTGACAATAAATTTAATCTCAGAGTGTTATTTCAAAGTGCCTTAGGGTTTACTCTGACATTACAAGTTACTTTCCCTCTGTAACTCTGTGATGTTTATCTGTTAGCCCTATCAGTGACTGGCCTGGACAGATCACTTCATTATCACCTGCTTAGTGCATACTTGTCTGCTGTCAGACAACTCATTTACTCTCTCCATGACATATTCCTTAATCGGTTTTGAGTGGTTTTGAGTGTAAGCCACCCTTAAACTTTGTTTTTATCTTTCAAGGCATGTCCAAAACCTGACCCCAGGGTTTGACCAGATCTGATTGAAATTACTGTTGGAAAGGTAATACAAAGAACGCTGAATTTCATTGTCTCAAATCTGTCTTATATTAATATCACTATTTGTTGCAGCATCACACCCACACAAATTATGAAATTGGCATGTTTTAAGCAGTTCTGTTGTATATATGGGCAAAATATTCAATTGTATTGAACAAATATAGTGTTTATACTGTACGTGCATACCGTATATAAACTTTATCATGGGGAATAATTCTGAAAATCTATTTGATGATATATCCGATTTCATTTGCCCGATTACTTGAAATTACATGCTTGACACATGTTCGCACATCGCTTTATGAATTGATTATTATTTTGATAACTACTAGTCCAACTCGCATTAAGAAAAATAGATATTTGCATTATTCAAACCTATGTTACATTTTAGCCTTTGATAGTGTTCTCATGAATGCATAACTTAATGTGTAATATGAAAAGGCATCATCATCATCAATGAAAAGGGTTTATTTTAACATTTACATTTCAAATATTCAAATACTACTCAGTTGCCTGATGCCATGTTTACCTACTTCTTTACAGGAGATCCATAATTCCTTGAAGTCTGACATGCCTTCATGTTCGTGATGCTGACAGTGTATTCACCCATGGTAAGCTCTGCATTGCCCTGTTCATTTAAGACACATTTGGACACGTTTAAAGTCGAGAAAAGCAATTCTAGGAATGTTTTGAGGTGCTGTAGTGAGCAGCTGCCGGAGGGAGAGCATAGTCTGCCGCACAGCCTAATATTTGCAGAGAATGAGCTGTGACTTGCATTGCCAACTCTAATTGATATGATGCTTAGAAATGGCATGTTGCGCATTCAGCTCTGCCATTCACTCATTTGCAGCAATCCTTTTTGATTAACCCTGATTTCTGATCGCTTCATAAGGTAATTATGGATGTGGATCTGGTAACTTTAACTGGAGGCTTGCGCAGAAAATGCTGAGGCAAGAGGGACTCGGAGTCTCTATGCTGCTTTTCTATTGGCTTGTTGTCTCCACCCACATCGTAGTCACGAGGTCTAGCGAGCGCCATGATGATGACTAGAGGATAGAGAACACAGGCTTTCATCTTGGATCTAATTCTGCCTGCTGTATAATTAAAATGTATTGCTGATGTCTGTGTGCATGTAGAGTTAAATATGAGCATATGCCTAGAGTATATGCATTGCCATGTACAGTAGCCACACCAGGCTTTGTATGCATTGTAAATGATGAGTTGTTTGTGGGAGCAGCCATTTCTGTCTTATGACGCAGCTCTCCATGGAAACACGGGTGTTTCCTTTTGACATTGATGTGGCACATTTTAAATCAAGGCCTTCACTGTATTTTTAAGGGGTCTCCTGGCACGCTGCCAATGCATGGGCCCATTTTACTGCTCCCTCATGGCAGGCATGGGATCACTGCTACACAGCTGTGGTCCTTCGCTGGACCTCGCCATCGAAAACTCAAGGCCAGCAGCGTCCATTTTAGGTTTCAGACAGTGGCGAAAGATTTTAATCGTATTGCAGGTTCTAGAAATGGAAGAACGAATTTATAGCACTCCTAGTTGTTGAAAGCTAGACTATTTTCCTTTTTTTACGGCGAAAACACATTTTCCTGTGGATTATAAAGTAAAACAATGCTGAAAAACTGGTATTCTTCAAACGTTTTTCGTTTATGGAGCGCAGTTTACTTACACGCTATGCAATTCGTTTCATTGTAGCCTATATTTGCTTTTATAAGAAATATCTGCTATTGTTGCTGTTTGTCTGTTGTTTCAAATGGTTATGCATTATTGAATGTAATAATAGACTAACGATTAGTCAGTTAAAACACAAATCATCCCTTCAAATTTGTGTTGTTAATTATTAGCACACGATGATCTCACGATGATCTCGCAGTAATAATGGGCAATAATATAGTTAAAAGGTCATGTTATATTTGTTGTGTGTTTCTGCTTTCGTGTTTGGCACAGTTTTTGTTATTGCATAAATTATCCAATGTGTTTATGAAAAGAACATGAGGTAAATAATTATTTGAGTGATATAATTTATGAAAACACGTAAAAGAAAATTGTAAAAGAAATGTTCATTAAATTACCAGAAAGTGTATTTAGGTGAACACAAGCTTTATGTACAAATATTTGTCGCAGTATAATACATAAATATGAATTATATTAAATTATGTACAAACTACCACAATTACGTTCTGCTCCAATATTCTACACATTAGTACACGATTTTGCACAATAATTTTCTTCCGGTTAGGTAACTATTTAATTCAGTAAACAGTGCCTCAGTCTGTTGTGTGTGTGTGGTTGTAGTTATGAATGTAGATGGGGTTATTCTGTAGACCATGATATCACATGGCAGAATAGATAAATTGTTTGATGTGACTTGGTCACTGTGATGAACCTACCTAACCTTCTCTGATATGGCTGGATTATAAAATAATTATGTCAAATCAAATTGTTTATTCTCTTAAAAACCTTTTCTAATGTACCGGTAGTTGTCACACTTTACTGAAAACCGAAGCAATAACAGTGTACTATAGCTTTTTTCACCCTTTTTTGATAAAGTTGCGTATAACCCTGGAATATGTACTTATATAGGAGTCTACCAATGCATGGTTTAGTAAAAAAATAATACACAGGTGGTATTCTTGGACTTCTAACTTCGTCAGAAGGATCTTATCTCCTATACATAATGTCTTACCTATACTATGTTAAAACCTTGAAACACAGATTGCAAATACATATTTCTTAGCTACTGTTAAAACCTTGAAACCCAGACTGTGTTTCTGCACCACCTAACACAACAGTGACTGTCAGTAACATATTAAGCTAAAAGCTCTATACTGCCTCAACAACAGACAGAAGAACAGCCACTCTGAGTTTACGTGAGTGTTATGGGATGATGAGGAAAGGAGGGAGTGAGGAATTACAAAACCCCAGCTTAATTTAAGGTTATCTGCACTTGAGTATTTCCTTTTTCTTGTTCACACAAACTTGTTGATCTTTTGTATGAGAAAGTACAGTTCTCCAAAATATTACTGTATTGGCAATTCCAACAGTCTTGTTTAATTTTTCATCATTTCATGCGGGGTTAATTATTATTATTATCATTATTTTATTGTTATTTTACTTGACCATGATGTAATAGGTAGGCTTCTTAAAGTTATCTTTTGAAGTCAAGCGTTTATTGTGATAAGTGATTGTCATGGCTCCTCTACATTTCAGACAGATGCCCAGCCAATGAAATGTTGACACCAATTTCTTGTTCATACGAGGTGGACTTCAGGCATATCGTAAATCTTCTCTTGGAACACGACATTGCCAAGGTATGAAATGAATCTCAACAGCATGGACAGGTTCAGTGTCTCCTGACAGCAGAGCAGACCTTTGTTTACAATTATAAGATATGATCAGGACAACACCAGTTCAAAATGGAACAACTGAGAACTGACGTTCGTAGCTTTTGCATTTAAATGACTTTTCAAAAGGCATGAACAGTAAGGAGTAATAGTAAAGATCTCAGTCTGGAGGCACAGCTAGCTAGTAAAGTCACTGCAAACATCAAGTAAACAGTACATCCTTATTAGGCTTACTGTTTGGAATTGCTCAGTGAATATGAAGTGTCAAGAACACCATTGTTGGAAACATCATTATCTATGAGCAGTTTGAAAGGTAAGTGAATAACTTGTTTTAGTTGTTGACTAGAGTATTCTGTGTGAATGTTTTGTGCGTCTGCCTGTGTTTGCCTCCAGTGTTTGTGATGCAGCTAGTCTTAAGATGTGCACACACAGCATGTCCTTCCCCACTCAGCTGCATAGCACTGACAGCTCCAGCAATTCTCACTGTGTTCATTTGACTGCAAATCCTCCAGCCACTGCTTTTTAAATGGTGTGTGCTCATCTATAAAACTCTCATAAGAGGTACGACGCACACTCTAGGCCTGGGTGACCACAGTTTGACTGCAAGTCAAACACCACTCATATTCAACAACAGCCTACTACATGATGTTGGGAATGTGCTGTACTTCGGTCCTGACTTGAACTTGTTCTTTTACTGAATTCTTAACTGCCATTTGGTCCTAATCTCCCACATCTTAACTACTTTACATATAAGGCGTGGAGCATGAACGAATGCTCCTAGAATGATATAAAGTTAGTTCTGTCAGAGAGCTAGCCAGTATAGCCTCGTTGCTTTTGGAACAAAAAATGATTCTGTTTCCCACAGAATCTTGGCATTGTTGTCGGACACGTTTGTTTTGTAGCCAAAGGGTCAGTGTGTAGTACAAAACCAAATGCCATTTTCTATTCTACCAACTTCTCCTTCAGTAATATGTGTGGGGATTGGGGAAGAAAACGAGCTTTCAATGATACTGCCAATTCAGGAGGAGGATTTCCGGAAATGTCTGTCTCCTTACATGTGTGGCATTTGAGGCCTACGGGTGTTTTTGCATTTTTCCTTAATTGGGGCTTATTTAACCTCACCTGGAATACCTGCTTTCACTCTGCTGTGTGACCTTTCATGAATTAAGATTGCGAGGCAAAGTCAGAAGTAGTCGACCCTATGGGTGCTGTAGCTGGGAGAGGCTTCTCCATGACTAATTAGCGAATCTCACCTCTCTCAAAGGTGAGGGGGGAAAAAAAACTTCTTGTGCAGAGAGGATGAAGAAGACGAGTAAATACCCACCTCCTCCAAATTGTGGCAACCTAATAAGTCTCACAGGACTTTGAAAGTGAATATTTCATATTTCACTGATCTCCAGCAGCTTTTCTGCTTGTTCTAGCCTCGTATTTGTCTCTCCGTGAGACGTCTGAGAGGGGCGAAGAGTGGAAAACACAGACCGCAGGGTCTCTTTCCTGTCACACAATGGCGTGGAAAGGTCAGGCCTAATGAAGTCGGGGGTGTGACCTCTAGCATTCAGTGACTTTGCACGGGCCCCCGTCCCACTGCTTCGCCCACGCCGGTTAATCCCCGTTTGATCCTAATTGATAGGCATTAACATGATCCTTATCCAGGAGCCGTGTTTTGTCTTCCGCAGCCCTTCTCTTCGGGGTATCGGTGACACAAAGTGTGAAAGCGTTAAACCAAATGTGAAATTGATATTTTTTTATGTTTGTGTGCTCAGAACCTGGCCCGTGTTCTAAACGCTGTGCATCTGTGTTCAGCACGTTGGCCTCTGGGGCTCTTAGCGGGACTTAGCATATGACCTCTAGAATCCTACTGTGATGTGAACGGTAACAGCCCACTTGAAGTTTGTTTTGCTTGGACCCCCTTTCATCTTCATCACTGTCCTAAGGGTGATATTACTACCTTTTTAAGTAATGACTAATTACACTACTGTTATCTGTATTGAGTCCTTCGCTTTATGCGGATGTCACACATACTGTATGTATGAAGGAACAGATACTACATGAGTTTGAGATTCATTAATCTGTCCTCTATACGCTGTCTACAGATACTATTTTTCTCACAGCAACTTTGTCTTTTTCTTTGAGACATATCAAGTCTTCATGTTAAAATAAGCGTTAAAGCTGCTATAAGCAATAATATGTCAACATTTGAATTAACTTTTTTTTTTTGGTATTCAAACAGCCAGCAATGGGTAGAACGCTCCCAAACAAAATGTAGTCTCTGTGACACATCTAGGGGCCGCAATCTGCATTCAAAGATGTTCCTAGAAGCTTTGTCATTGGTCGAAAAAAACCCGGTCGCAATGACTAACCAATCAGGAAGCAGACAGGCAAACCGACCAATGACAAAGCTTCTAGGAAAATCTTTTAATGCAGATTGCGGCCCCTAGATGTGTCAGAGACTAAACATTTTTTGGGAGCGTTCTACCCATTGCTGGCTGCATGAAAAAAAAAGTCATTAAAATGTTGACATATTATTGCTTATAGCAGCTTTAAATAGCTCTAGCCTATACCTTTTAAGCCCAAACCACACCGGTAGGGACTCCTTGGGACAAAACCGTTTTAAGGTCAACCACATCAATGCAACTCATTGCTACTCGATGAGTTACATTGGTCGTCTCGTCCCGTCTTGACCCTTTGGTGTGGTTTGGGGCTTTATGTTTCGACCCACATTGGGTCTTCACCAAAACATAAATAAACATACCGACTGGAAGCGAGTCATTTTTCAGTGTGCAGACTCTATTTCTTTTTGCCAGATTTTGACTAGTTTGTCCTGCACATGCTTATTTTTTATAGTGGATGTGCTCATTTTCTTTCTTTTCTTTTTTTCTTTTTTTTCACTTCATTTTTATTGATGAAAAGACAGACAACAAAACAAAAAGACAATACGAAAAAGAAAAAAAAGAAGAGGAAGACAAAAACAAAAAAACAAAAGACAAAGCATTTTTCATATTACAAGATACATTCATTGAAATCCTCTTGCATTATCGCTAGGCTGAGAGAAGAGATCCCACTTTTCCCACTTTTTATAGAACTTATCCTCTTGTAGTCTAAGTATGAATGTTAGTTTTTCCATAACATACAGTTCCTCAGTAATGTCCATCCAATGTTCTTTCATTGGTGGGTCCTGTTTGTACCAGCGTCGTGTGATCGCTTTCTTACTTGTTGCTAAGAGGATCTTGATTAAATATTTATCATGTATTAGAAACTCTTCAGGGATATTTCCGAGCAATAAGAAGGAACAAGTCAGAGGTATCTCATTTTCTTTCTTTTTTTAATCAAATAGCTCTATATTCCCAGAGTAATAGGGGGGGTAGACAAAATTGGAACTGGAACACTGTAAAATTGAAGCTGATGAATGATCTTGATGGAGTTCTCTCTCTGTTGATTGGATGTCCCACCTGTGTCCCGCCTGCGAGCTCGAGAGATGGGGAGACCCCTTTAGCTGAACAAACAATATAGAAATGATTGATGAGTTTGAAGGTCATTGTCTTAATTTCATTATAAACTTATCACAAATGCAATGGAATAAAAAACATAGTTTTCTCACAGCAGTGTACGAGTGTGATGGCAATGCACAGTAATATATGCAATATTATATAAGAATAAAACAAGTACAATTAAACTTTAGTAGATGTTGGGATTCTGTAATTACAGTCCCATGATGTAACTCAATAATTGCTCTGTAGATAAAACAACTAATGGTCCAATATATCTCTGCTGCTGGAAATGAAGAAAACCTTATATATTCTTTTAAAACAAAGCAATACTGCCTCACCAAAGTTGGTATTGTGACTTTATATATTGTCAATTACTTGCATGAGAGGGGGAGAGGTGGTGGAGTTAGCTGCTTTAGCAGACAGTTTGAGGGTCCAATGGAGTTAAGAGGTTATGTCCGAAGCGCTTTTTACTACTTTTCATTGGTTCAATATTTTTTTTAACCAACACACAGACAAGAGCACTTATTTATTCCAAAGAATCCAAAGAATGGAGTTAGGTGGTTTCCTCCCGACAGCGACGACCGCTGGTATACATTGTGAAAGGAAACAAGGTAACAAAGTCTGTTTCAGCACACAAACAAACACAAAGTAGATTCTGTCAATGCATAAAATGACAAAACTCGACTCAGCATTTTTTGTTTTGTTGGTTTACAATGACTGCTGAAGGTACTCTCAGTGTTTCTTACACACGCTATAGCAAACACGGTGATTGGGTCACAGCACACCTACAGGACCTAGGGCCCTATTTGTGCCAGTGCTTTACTCCTTATCCCTAAACTTCTTTGCCTTTGTTACTATTTAAAAAAACATTTACAAATTGTTCAACTAGCCGATCTACATCGGCACGTTGTGAGCTTGTAGATCGGCTATTTCAACATAATTAAAAAAAGTTTTTTCAAAATAGTAAATAAAGGCAAAAAGGTTTAGGGATAAGGGGTAAGACACTGGCAAAATAGGGCTGCTAGTTTTTCTAATTAAAATAGTAAAATCAACACAGAGTTAGCCATTTTATTTCCAAAAACACTATGTTGGATTTTGTAATTGTATACTGTGTGTGTGTGTGTGTGTGTGTGTGTGTGTGTGTGTGTGTGTGTGTGTGTGTGTGTGTGTGTGTGTGTGTGTGTGTGTGTGTGTGTGTGTGTGTGTGTGTGTGTGTGTGTGTGTGTGTGTGTGTGTGTGTGTGTCGTGCGTGCGTGCGTGCGTGCGTGCGTGCGTGTGTGTGTGTGTGTCGTGCGTGCGTGCGTGCGTGCGTGCGTGCGTGCGTGCGTGCGTGCGCGCGCGTGCGTATAGACTGTATATACATCATACAGTAGTAACCTATATATATTTTTTTCCTATCCAAAGCATTTCACACATCTGAAATCAGATTAGCAAGGTAACTATATAGTGTTGTGAGATTAGCAAACCTCTTAATGGTCATTCTTACATTCAAGTTGAAATCAGTGTTCACGCAAGGTTTCTTCCCAACTGATCTTATACAGTTCTATATTAGGAAGATTCCACTAGTGCAAACAACATTGCATGCTATGGTGGGTGAGGAGGACGGCATTTACACTTTAATACATTTTAAAAGTCTTAAAGGAGAATTCCATGCTAGAAGGCTATTTGTATAGTTGTTACGTCCCCACCAAAGAGGTCCAGGTCTTATTTTGCCGGCACCCTGGCCGCGTTCCTGGGGGTCTGGATGTTTCGGGGACCCCCTGTATTGTAGTACACTACAATACAGTACAGTATTATTATTATTATTATTATATAGTGCTCTGTACAATACAGTACAGAGCACTGTAGAGTACAGTAACTATAACAATAAATGTATAGTTGCACCGCTCAGTTCACACAGGTGTGATTTTTACATTTGCACTGCTTTGTGTTATAATATTTTTTGTTAAAACAGGACTGATAGTGACAAAAGTGGTGATCGAGTCAAAGTGCAAAATTGTGGTGATCCATTTGACAGGTGCTAGCATGGACTGTTGACTGGTGTGAAATCCACATCCAGAGTAGCGATTTTGGAGATTATGGGCTCCATTTTCGTCACTGCTAAACCCCTTATCCCTAAACTTCTTTGCCTATTTTTACTATTTTGCAAAACATTTTTGAATAGTTAAAATGGACAGTCTACAAGCTCACAACGTGTCAATGTAGATTGGCTAGTTGAACTATTCAAAAATGTTCTTCAAAATAGTAAAAAAGGAAAAGAAGTTTAGGGATAAGGGGTTTAGCGGTGACGAAAATGGAGCCCTTGGAGTTTTCGTTTCATTTGAAAATGCTATCCAGGTCACCAAAGCCATTGCTAAGGTTGGAAATGTGCCAGCCCCCAGAGGAAGGACTTCAGGGAAGGTGTGGGGAAAGCGGTTGTTATTTCAGTTGGCTCAGGACTCAGGAGATGTAGAAATCAAGTCATGGTCATAGCAGCTCCAATGTATGCTAAATATAGTTTTTATTTCCTAAACAATCATTTGAGTCATTTCAACTGCCTTAATTGTTGTTTTTAAATCCACATCCCTTTTTAGCTGCTTTTTTAAAGTCCAACTGTGTAACACTACTGTAAGTAACATTCATTTTAGTGGGTTTTTTTGGCAACACCTAACTTTTGCTTAATTGAAAAGGTTACACAGCATGACTTTCAATCACTCAACAATGTACAGACCATTCAAGTCCAGATGTCCTTTTTTTCTTTTCAAGTACAAGAGTTTTAGTTTCATCGCAGTGGTAGTGTTTTGGAATGAATTGTGAGCTCACAAATATTGTTGGCTTCTGAAGTTTGGGAAAAGCATAATCATGGTTTTGCCTTTCTCAGAATGGGTCTTTGGGTGGGTGCACAACTCAATCGCAAGTTTGCGTTGCCCATTATTTTTTACAGTCTATGGTTATTTCTGACCATTTGATAAACAAGTGTCTATTATGCTTAAGTGAATGAAGAAAATTAAGAAACGCCAATTAAGACAATATTTTATTAGAACATTGGAAGAGGGGAGTAGACTTTGAGGGAGATCGGGGGTGGAATGCCATACATAAACCATTAAGGTGGCTGGCTACAATCATAAAGGACTGATTTGATGATACTGTATGCAAATAACAGCTTGTATGTGCAATCGTACGTGTACACCAAGAATACATTGTATTCGCAATACTTGCTGTTGGTTCTTTTTCTTTGCTTTGGGTGTGGCTGAAACCTCTGGTGGTGACAAAAATTCTACTATGAAGGAAAAATCTGGTGTAATGTTTATTGACAACTTTCAACCTGTCATTCGGAAAAGGCCTGACACATGCTATGCTCTTGTTGTACTTTGCAAGAAATTGTTAATACAAAATAAAATAAAAAAACATACTTGTATAGGCTATGTTTTCTAGTCCGTATGCTCAAACTAGCACAATTAAGAGGCATGCTCTGCCCGTATGCTCAGCGGTGTGCAACAGCACACTTTAACTGAGAAATGCCAGGTGTCGCCGTGTCTGTTCTTGTTGGTTTCACACGGTGACTGAAGTCCCTCCCTGGAACATTGTTCTCAGGTCTCCATAGGATTGAAGACGTTGTTTCCATCTTGTTTTGTTACCGCAAGTAATAATAAATATACTGGAAGAAGAACTGATAACATCATTGGGAGATTGGCATGGAAGAAAGAAAGATTAATTATAGAGACTGCAAAGTGGGACAGTGTGCTCCTTCACTTGACTAGTGCCACCTGCCCTCTTTATATTCCACACTCCCCTCACTTGTCCCTGAGTTGTAAAATGGAGATGGCATCTGCCAGTTGTCTCTATCCTCTCAACACATGCGCACACACACACACGCACACACACGAACATGCACGCACACATATACACATGCAGAGACACTTGGCATCACTTGTGGTTTGTGATTGGATGAACGGAAACACATCATTAGAAGTATAGGTTCAGGGCCATATCCTGTATGGACCATGGAATTCAAAGACATTTAATACTGTATTGTTGTAGTCTATATTCCAGTTCCAAGACTTCTAAAGTATTATAATATTATACGTTGTTTTTTCCAGCCAAGTGGGCAGTCCATTACCCTTGGGGTTTCTGTTTATTATCCTGCTATTGAGACAGTTGGAAAGATCTGACAGCTTGGAGAGAGACAGCGGTGAATATTGTAGATGGATCTAATTCTATGTCAACCAGGAAGCGAACTATGGACCTACAGTATGATGAAGTGCATATAATATCTTCTCAGATTGACTATATATTGTAGTCTGCTGATGAATGCCCCAGGTGGCTGTAACTGAGTGGGTAGAGAGGCCGTCCGGTAGTCAGAAGAAGGTCACCAGTTTGCATCCTGGCCTGCCCAGCATACTGTATCTATGTGTCTCTGAGCAAGACAGTTAAAGGAGAATTCCGGACTAACCATTTTCTTGCCTTAAAGGTGAAGATGTTATTATGTCCAAGAACGAGTGGTAGAGGTCAAAAAATGCATGCTTCCGTCCTGAGCAGAGCTCAGAGCATGATCTTAGTGTTAGTTTGCCTTTTTTACGGCAGCCCATTTGGGCTTTTCGAAAATAAACAATTTAGCATAAGACCCACCGGGCATGGTATGAGCTGTGGTGGGCTCGGGAGGGATTTTTATTTTTAAAGATTTTTTTTTTTGGCTTTTTCTGCCTTTATTGATAGGTTGAAAGTAGACTGACAGGAAATGGGGAGAGAGATGGGAGAAGACACGCGGCAAAGGCCGTCGGGATGTCTGTTGTTTTTGGCCAACCTGATGTTCAAGTGGTTGTAAGCGTAGATCATATAGCACAATTAATTTCTATTTGTTTGTCTTATTAGACAGTCCATTCTGCAGGTCCATATCTTTGTCTTAAGGTTTCTTTGCTGTCTCTTTGTGCTACGTAGTCGAGAACCGCCACAAACGGCCTCTGCCCGGGCTCTGGACAGGGCCCCTGTCCAGGGTCCATATATGGAGTTGGCCTATTCTGACATCACACCACTCCATATTTGGGCATGCCTGACACAGAGCTCCATAAACTGGCCTGGTCTGACATCACAACACTCCATATTTGGGCATGCCTGATACAGAATATGTCCATCCATATATAGGTATAAAGGGACACAGAGAGACACATACCGAAATCTTCATATATGGGCATAAAAGGGACACAGACAGATGGGTGGAACGGGTACTCTGCATTTCCGGTTGTCCAGAACCAGCACAAAAGCCTCTGCCCGGGCTCTGGACCTGATCACCCCTATATCTCCATATATGGATCTGGCCTGTTCTGACATCACAACACGGGCACCGCTCTAGTCTTACATAAAAACACACCTGTGGCCGCATCACATCAGTACCACTACACAAGTCGGCTTGTCTTGAAACTATCCCTGTTTGACCTATCCAACAAGATCTGTTTCTGCTAACATTATAGGTGCGGAATAGGCCATACAATTATTGCGCATTCTTGATTCATTTCACATTCATAATGGCTAATACGATAGATAATAATTGGGGAGTGTCAGACCTTCTGCATTGTGCCTAACAATGCCTCTAAAATCACTGTAAACCATGGTCTTTCTTCAATTGTCAATAATTGTAAACAAGCCAAAAGAAAACTTTCTGAGTCTACCTAACACACTAGTGCCTCTGCCAGCTTCTTCAGAGTCCCGGTGCTCTCAGAAATGGACAAACAGATCAATAAAACACTTTTGGTAGTAGCACTACCAAAGGACTAACCCAGAGAAAGACAGGCATGACTAAAGTTTTCATTGTTTAGATTACGTGATCAATAAACAAGACTGCAAACATGATTAATACTACAGAGTCCAAACTGAGATACAGTATGTGTGATCCAATGTCTTTCTCTCGGTCAGTCCTTCTTCAGAGTGTTGTATTGTCCTTTTACGTTGTATGTGATGGATTTTCAGATTAAAGACCAAAGTTAGTGAATGGTATACACTGTATTGGTACAGGTATATTGATGGGTTCATAACCTACATAATAGGTTAAAAAAATCACACCCGTGTTAAGTGAGGGACACTCTTATCATTATACATCATCATACATAATCTCATGAAGAACTGAATTTATGTGATTGGTTAGCCGATTTGCTCGTCTACATATGACATACACTTTCCCTTCAGTGTCAATGGCATTTAATGTTTGTGTTGCCACAAAATTACGTCATATTTGGCAGACATTTGACCTAATTTCTCCTTTCATTGTCAATGGCAAATATTGAGACGTGGTTGGACAAAAGCTGTATATGTGATTGGTTAGCCGATTTGCTCGTCTGCATATGACGTGAATTTTCCCTTCATTGTTGTCAATTGCATTTAATGTTTGTGTTGCCAAAAAATTACGTCATATTTGGCAGACATTTGACCTAATTTCTCCTTTCATTGTCAATGGCAAATATTGAGACGTGTTGTGGGGACAAAAGCTGTATATTAAAATACAGTGAAAAAAGTCCATCTATTAATTTCTGTCTGAACTTAGACCCATGGACTGCTGCTATGGTACCCATAGACATAGCTCTGTAGGCCAGGTGTACACAACCAATGCTGCGGTGTCAAGATGCGCTTAATGTGACACCACAGCCATAATTGCGCCCAGTGCAGCCTGCACTGATTTGTCTAGTTGTGGTTGTCAAAGTAGGGTCCAGGAACCCCCAGCTAATTTGACCCTTACAAGACTGCATGTAACTCTCCAGAGATGTGGAGGTCGATGGCCTAAATGCTTGGGGTCCTTGAAAATTAAATGTTTGCGAACCGCAGGCCTATAGGAATACAGTGCATATGTATTATAGTTTGTATACAATGATGATTATCTTTCACTTGAGTTTTTGTACAGACAGATCACAGTGAGTGGTCATCTCTGGGAGATCACTCTGGTTTCACTCATTTCTATGTAAACTTTAAAACCCTAAAGTTACTTGGTATGAACTATAGGACAAAATCCACCACCAAAACACTTTAAACATATTACTGTTATGATTGTATGCAGATTAAGAAGAGCCTGTTATCACATGTGTAACAGGTGTTTAGTTTTAAGACCTTGAAACCTCTAGTTTCACTCATTTTCCATTCCATGTTTGTACTCATAGGCCAGGCTGTCCTGAAGAAGTTAAAGGATTACAAAATAAAACTTGTCTACAGTATATGTAGCATATTTTATCTGTAATATCTTTTGACCACCTTGCCATCGTCGCTATATACATAATTTAGTGTGAAGCTGCAATGCTCCGATCAAAATATTGTACATTACATATTTATTTATTTTATTTATGGAAGGGATCACAATAGGGGAAAAAAAAACTTTTTGGGGCACAGCAGGGGTCCCGTTCGGGGAAGGAAACGCTTGGAAGGTCTGAAGGAACGAGTGGGAAATATCTCAGAACTCTTAATAGGAGAAAAGCCAGATGAAGAACGGAGACTCAAAGATGAAAAGAAAGGTGGAAGCAAAGGGATAATAACAGCCAAGCTGCCTGATGCCTCACATCTGTTAGTAGTGCATGGTGTTTATTGACTGCTTGACTGATTGGGTAAGAGTTATGTATGTTTTAATTGGTGTTTTGAATGTCTTATGATAAGTATCCCCTAATGGACTGGGGCATATTTCTGGAGCTTGGAGTAAAGCAGTGACAGAACAATTTTTCTTTCTTGCCAATTGTTGTAGCATTTAGCATAGAATTATTCCGATGCATAATATATCGGGTGATTTGTGATTGTCGCTCAAAAAAGAAAGGGGGAAAAAAGAAAGTGTAGGCGGTGGGAAGGGTTTGTTGCTAGAAGAAGACTTTGGGATTGATTTGAAGGAGTAACTTCATGGCTATAAAGATACCGTAGTTGTCAAAGTTGAGCCAGTTTGGCTTCTGAATCTGAAGTTCCAAGCAGTGATGTGCCCAGGAGGAGAGCAATAATTCTATCTCATAAGGTTTTTTCTGGTTGTAATACTAAAACTGACAAGTGAAACAATGATTAAATAACCATATTGTAATCATTTAATTAAACTGCTTTTGAGCAGTTTAACAAAATAGTTATAAATAAATAAATATTCAAACACAATATTATAAGAAAATGAAAGTGTTTCTGATTGTATTGATTGATTGATTGATTGATTGATTGATTGTTTGATTGAAAACAATCAGTTTGCAAATAGTACAGAGGTGTATACGATTTTACAATGATTGTTAAAAGGATAACACAAAAAGCCTTATGGGCTTGTTTCCATTGTGGTCCTGTGTGTTCAATTAATCAAGACATTTAACCCCTTTTGGTGTTAGCATTATTTTATGCTTTAGCTATTGAAAAATAGCAGATCTACAAGCTCATAGCGCGCCACCGAGTGGCGCGCTACGAGCTTGTAGGTCTGCTATTTTTGAAAAATCGAAGACTGACATAGAAACATAGCTTTGTCAGAAAACTGTCAGGATGTAGAAGACATTTTTAGAATCTGATCTCAGGTCAAAATGGGTTAAAGGCATACAATAATCACATCACATAACATCATCAACGCTAGTATACATCATGTCATGCTAACAATCATGCTATAGTTCAACCAAAGTGAGTAATTGGGAGGAATGACTATAGATCCTAGGATCTAGTGGCGCTGAAGGAATTAAGAAATGAAGTGTAGGTAATTAGATAAAATGGTAAATAGACAGTTTAGGTGAGTCTGAAGCTAAGAGAAACAACTGACCTGCATGTATACATTATGCATGACTTGATGTCCTGCGAGATATTCTTTTAAGGCATGATTTTAACTTTATCATTCATTACATCAATCGCATATCCCACAAAATGTCCTTGGGTAGTTAGCATGACACAGATATCTAAAACCATGGAATATATATATAAACAAATACAACAAGATAATGACTCTTGTGCAGGTTGAGTGCTTGTCTATCTATGCTGTTGGTCTATTACACCTCTGCAGTTGCCAGTTACAGACAGATTAAAAGGACAATAGGCTGTGTGGGTCTTACCCATGAATGGATGTCACACAGGATATTCTAACACTGAACTTACTGACCTTGAGTATCTTTTATATTCTGATGTTGGCCTATGCATGCTGTTGCACTTTGAAAGCCACATTACCAGTTCCAGTTAAGAGATGAATTATGTTTTCTTGTTGTTTTGCTCCTATGCCCTAGGGTATATAAAACTTGTGAGCAATTTCACCATATCCTCCTCATTAACAAAGATAACATTTAAGATCAAGGGCTTCATCATTTAAGACCCTGTTAATCCTGTAAATTTATAAATGTTCTAAACTGTGCTCAGATTAACAAGCCATACATGTCAGGGAATACTGTTGAAGGAGCAAAACTAAGACAGAAAGTAAAACCCAAACTTTTAGTCTTTAGTGGTTACCTGTCCATGTGATACTTAAATATCACACCCGTGTGAAGTGAGGGGCGCTCGTATCATCATACATCACCATACATCATCTCATTCCGGCCAATCACAATTTGCGCCCTCACCATCGTTTTCGATGTTTTGTGTTTACTGTTTACACAATGGAAATGTGAGTACTTTGTCCGCCATTTAATTTTTGGATTTTTTGGAATTTTTTTAATTCCTATTTTTTGATGTTTACACGATGTTTGTGTTTACACTCAAAGCTGGCTATTCATTGTCAATGGCATTCAATGTTTGTGTTTACACAAAAAGTTAATAGACTTGCAATGACGTCATACTGGATTGGACACTTTTTGCTGGTAATACATTTGAGATTATGTCCAAAGGGAAGCACTCACATCTCAAGACAATTCACCTATAGCTAAGACCCGGCCTCTCCCACTTAGACACTCCCACTTGGACACTTTCCAGCCAGGCTCATTCATTCCAATGTAAATATCATGGATTTTAAACATTAAATACTGGTTCATTTTTTGAACCAGACCTTCAAAATCTCTTCCAAATCCATCAACAAGGCCTTCTATATGCAGTGGAAAAATATGTGCGTGGCATTTCTTTTTTAAAACAATGTTTTATCATATAGGAAAACTATTGGTGGAGAGGTTTGTCAAACCATGTTATGCTTGGACCATAGCAGTTTGGGGAGGGGCTTAGCTATAGGTCAATTCCACAGGTGCTGAACAAAAGATACGTACATTGAAAAAGGAAAGCAGTTCTGGAGCTCCCAGGTTACTTGTATATTAGACACAACGTTTGGACCCAGGACCGGTCTTCGTCAGGTATGATACCTGTCTTGAGATGTGCGTGCTTCCCTTTGGACTTAATCTCAAATGTATTACCAGCAAAAAGTGTCCAATTCATTATGACGTCATTGCAAGTCTGAGATTCCCACAAAACTCGGACTTGGAGCATACACTTTTTACATGAATGGTCAAACTTAAAAGATGAAAATATGTTATAAATAAATTTGAACAAATGTATTTTCTATGGAGATGATATTGAAACAGTAGGCCTATGTGAATTTAGATGGGGATTTTTTTGGGTGGGGCGGCCGGGCGGGTTAATATTGATGACAAACATGGAAATCCCATATAGCATGATGACAAACTGACATGGAAATCAAAGGTGTAAGAGTATATTTGTTTTACACAAAGAGCAAAGTAAGTAACGCAATGTGAATTCTGTACTGTTCGCTTGTTTTTCCATATCTTAATTACTCTGGAAGTACATGGTAACATGTCTGAGCAACATGAAGCCATTGTTATGGCAGAAAAGAACAGTAAGAATTATTCATAAGGTGGATTCAAGAGAACAAACCAACAGACTGTTTATTAAGTCAGGACTAATTAAACTTAAAGATTTAATTGAGACATTATAAGTATGGACACGTTGTGAGCTTGTAGATCGACTATTTTCGGCAAATGTTTGCTGCATAGGATCGGATGCATCCATGCTAGAGTTCTATTGGTACGCACTGACTACTAAACACATGTGTATTTCAGTTATTTGTCTCAAACTGTGGAATTCTCTGCAGAATGATTTTGAAGGTTTGTGAGAACATGTAAAGAAAGAATAATTAGAGCATTTATCCCAAACATTTTAGTAGTGTCTCCCCAGGACGGGGGAGTGAAAATAGCCGTGCATATTTACAATTTTCACTACTTCTTAAACTTTTTATTATGGATTTTCTTTGAATTTATTTATAAAATGATTAAAAATGTCTTATTTTAATTTTTTTTTTTGAAAATCTTTAGAAATAATAATTAAAAAAATTAAACAAAAAACAGGGATATTTACTCGCGACCCATAACAATGGGTCCGCGACCCACAAATGGGTGCCGACCCACTGTTTGGGAAACAGACCACAGTATATGAAGTTGTTGTGCATGTTTTTGTTTTTTATTCTTTTCTTATTTGTCATATTACCTTAAGTATTGCTTGTTAAGTATTACTTGGTTGATCGGAGTCCCCCGGTGACCTATACCAGACCCCCTCCTCCTTTTTCCCCTCAACAATAAATATTAGTTTTACAGAAAATAGCCGATCTTCAAGCTCACAATGCATTGTGAGCTTGTAGATCTTCTGTTTTCGACAAATCTTTGTCCCAGAATAGGGACGCTATGGTTCATGTGGTTAAGTTACGGTATAACTGTTGATATTGATATTGTTTCTTTATGTTTGAGTATAAGGGGCAGGCAAAACAAGATGTTCTACTTCCTGCTCCTTTTCGGTCATGGAATGTATACATTGAGCTGTGTTTTGATGTGTGTGTGTGTGTGTGTGTGTGTGTGTGTGTGTGTGTGTGTGTGTGTGTGTGTGTGTGTGTGTGTGTGTGTGTGTGTGTGTGTGTGTGTGTGTGTGTGTGTGTGTGTGTGTGTGTGTGTGTGTGTGTGTACAGTATAAATACACACACACACACACACACACTGTTTATGACGCTCCCACCTGGACTCTGAGGTTATTGTGCGCCATACATTAACTTGACTTGATGAACAGCCTTTGGGTTTAAAAGATTTGCATAACATACATGTGTTGTTGGAGTAGTTGAGCTGCATGCACCGTGCACAGCGAAAATCAATTTCTGCGAGGCCCTCCTATAGTTTGTACCCCCTGTCTATCAGAGCCCATCAGAGCCTTATTTGCTCATGCAGATTGGGTCCCAGTCTCTGTGTAAATGCATAAGGGTTTACTGTATGTTTGCTTATCTGTCCAGCCTGCCATCTATTCAAACAGCATCCCTTTCCATTTAAGTGCTGTGAGGCTGTGTGCCGTTCTTATTCTTTTCCTGGGACCTTTTCTCCCATTTTTCGGACCAGATGGCGGAGGGGCAAGGAAGCGCCTCTTTTGTCTGGGTGCCCCATGTGAAAGGAGCCTCTCCTCCCTAATGTAATCAGTGGCACCGGAAGGGTCCATTCTGGGCTGTGAAAGAAGACAATTGGGTCTGGACACGTCCAGATTACAGAAACGCAGAGTTCATCTCCCGACCCTGCCCCCTTTGACCAAGGTCCTGGCACGGATGATACTCGCGCTTTGATCAGCGAAGGGTGGAGGTGGTGATCCGACCTCGCGGGGGCCAAAGGCCGCCCCCCTCTATCCTATTTACCCTGTACTTGGCTGCTGCTGACACCTCCTTCCGGGGTTTTAGGGGGGTGGGTGATACCATGACCTGTCTAGACACCGTTGCCCGTTTCCAGGGCGTTGCCAAGGGGACATGCTGAACTTTGCCCTTAAATTTAGTTGGTTAAGAGTCACTCTGGTCACCGGACATTTTTTTTCTTCCGTAATTTCCTGGGTTGGGGGTGGGGAAAATAGGCTGGGGTATGGCTGTGACCCACATATTACACCATCTCCCGAAGGGACCATGAGAATGAATATATTGGCAAAACTTCCACCTTTGGGTTTATTTTCGTGTGTAATCTTTTTAAACCTCCACCTGGACCACACGATTATGAAGGATTTCCCTGACTTTTTTTTTTTTGGTGGGGGGGGGCAATGTTTTCCCCAAAAACATTGTTTGTTTGCGTACTTGCTTGATTGTAGCTATTTATTCTTGTAAGTAAGCAAGTTTATTTTTATCCATCAAGATCTCAATCTATCAAACTTCTTTTTTTTTTCTTTTGGACATTTCGGACAACAGGTTTTCTGTAAGTAAACATTGATACTATGTACCTACTATGTGACAAGTAGACACAATTGTGGTTTTAAAATATTTGCAAAGAAATGTTAATATTATTTAATCATTTTCAAAACAACTCCTGTTCATATTTTAAAATAATGTTTTTCAACATTAATTGTTGGTACAGTACTGTGTTTTTTGGTCATGGATGAATGCTTCTTATATTAGGAGAGTTGTATACAGAATATATGGTTTCAATGCTGCAGAGGAGTGCAACGTGGCGATTATTAATGCTGATAACGTATAAAATCTTCATAAAAGTAAAAAAATTAAAAGTACAGGTGTGTGTATATATATATATATATACACACACATATTACTATATATATATTACTGTATATTTGCTAATGTTTTTTTTAACATTTCTGTCTAGTGAGGCTCAGGCGTAATTATCACGATTCTCATTTTGGCCATAACATTTAATATGATTACATTAAGGATATTCTTGCAGTTACTACACGATAAATATTTATTTTTGGTCAATATTTTTCAGAAATATTTAACGGTGTGCATAATGGAATATTTGCTTGTGCTCGTGCTATTATTCTCTATTTCTTATCAAATACAGCAGCCATTCATTGTCCTTGCCTGAATCACAATGTAGCCTGATGTGGTGGTAATTGTCTTTGATGAATCTAGAACATTATCTTCATGGCGGTAGCCAGCAGCGGTCGGATACAGAGGCTGTTTCTGTGCAGTGGGTGTTGTGATTCCGCCATCATGGCTGCCATTGCCACCCCGCCCTCTCGCCTGCCACTCATGGAACAGTAAAATGGCACCATTGCAGCAACGTGAGTGAGGGGAAAACGCCCACTACGATGGGATAAGGCACCACTCGACTGAGCCATAGGCCGTCCTTATATGCTTCTGCCTTCTACTATACTGTATGTCCAGTTGGTTTCATTTATGATACGATAACATAAATGGCACATGAATTATGATGAAGTCAGCCGTGCATTTTTCAGTGTCGTCTGCCTACAGTGAATGGTAGTAGTACAGTGTGCCCTGTTAATTCGCATTCTGTATTTTACAATTAGTTCACTCATTAACAAATGGATTTTCAGGTGATTCCTGAGTGTATTCCAGCCAACCACTTGGTTACGATATTCTCAGATTGTAAACAAGTATCTGGGGTGAGAGATGCACATGCTGAGCTCTCATGGTCATGAATTGGAGAATGGAAAGATTTTGGGAACCTTTTGCCATGTGCTTTGGCAGGCTGCCATTTATTGGAATGCCAAATTATGGATTTGAGCTTTTGGTGCTGTTTGTACAGTTCCCCAGGGAGTTAGTATTATTGCGACCACATAAAGTTACCGGGTTTGGGGACCAAAGTTTTCATTTGGTAAAATATTTTCTCAGCTGTGAGTACATACAGAACATTCTGAGTTACTTAAATATATGGATTGCCTTATTTTCCTTCACTAACACACATTTACCTGTTAAATAGAGGCGTTAGACTCAAAATAAAATCTTTGTGTTATTCATGTAAACTTTAGAATCCAGCTCATCCAATTTAGTGAGCGGTATCACTTGAATATGGGCGGTGGTATATGTTTAGGTATACTTTATTTTTGCACTTCATAACATAATCCAGACTGTGTTTTTTTTCCTGCAGTATCATAGAATATGGATATAGAACTGTCAGTATGGTACATTGCAGCATTTGTATTCCAAAGTTGTCCATGCAGTATCACTGCATGTATCTCTGAATACTATTCATTTTTAATGAACAAATCATGCTTGGAGTAGAATAGTATGGACCTTGATCATGGGAATCCTATGCCCTTTGTCAAATGGTTCTATACATCGCCTTAGCAATTAAACACAACACATGCTGTGTTAATGAGCGAGAGATCCATATGAAATGGTTTGCGGATGTTTCTACTGTAAATACAGTTTCAATAACCCTTCGAAAAATGTTATCCTTTTCCTTCTTTGCATCGCCGCCATTGAATTAAAACCTATACATATTTGTGACTAATATCCATATAGGATGCACTGGCCAATATGTTGAAAATCATATAGGTTAAATGGGGACGGAAGAAAATCTCTATTTTTAGGCATCCCTGCTCATGCTATGACATGTTTTCATTGGCTGTTTATGTGAATGTGCATCTCTGTTTCCCCCCCAGCGTAGAGGATGGTTGGGTGGTTGACTAGGAGGAAGATGTCATTCCAAGGATAGGTTTGGGTGATGATGTTGCTGGTGTTGATGCAGCGTCGAGCTCTCTCTTTGTGCCTCTGTCAGCCATGATGCTTAACCACAGAGTGAGTGACAGGCCAGCTCCCAGAGAGACCTGGGGGCCTGAGGTGAGTCGGATTTGCCCTTGACCCTGTCTAGCTCTGTTTTGCCCAACAAATCAAACTGCAGTCAAATGTGCCAGGTATAACATTACATGACGGCACAGATTCATTTCAAGAAAACATATGTATCATTGATGTATCAAATGTATAATTTGTACTATAGTGAGCAAAACAAAGAGAGAGAAATAATAGGGTAAGTATGAATATATATTTCAGAACACAATTAACTCTTTATGACACTTATGTAATTTGGGTACTTAACAGTAAACATTTTAACTTTTAAATGTCTCTAATTATGTTGGGGTTTCAACCTTCATGGTATTGCTATTATTTTTTGTGTTCAACAACATTAACATTCATAACATTTTCATTGTGGGACAGTGAAAAGATATCAGACAATTCATTCTAATTCATTGACATAATAAGTACTTGTTTCAGGATGTCCCCCCAGAACATCACGTTCATCAGTTCATGGAAATGTATCTTTTTTTAATGTATGCTTTCATTCATCATTTCACATTAGTTTCAGCTGTGACCTTCTCTTTCTACAAAATCGCCTTGAAGGGTGTTACAGGAGTTTGGGCTGTTTTACTGTTACTTGCTGTCCGTTACCTTATTATTACAAAGTAATTTCACCAGTACTTTATATTTGGTGTAATCCACTGAAAAATATGTTGGATTGAAAAAATAACTGCTGCAACTTTCATCTAAAGAGGGATTTAAACAGATTTTGATTAAAAGCATTTCCTGTTTGTTGTCAATGTCATGTGACAATAGTCTTTGTCGCCTGCCTCTGATCTGTCCATTGCCGATTTGTCCATCACTAACCGAATGCTATATAGCACCAGTTGAAGTTATGGGTGATG
Source organism: Electrona antarctica (assembly GCF_951216825.1). Taxonomy (NCBI): domain Eukaryota; kingdom Metazoa; phylum Chordata; class Actinopteri; order Myctophiformes; family Myctophidae; genus Electrona; species Electrona antarctica. Next base: position 10,244,177 of record NC_136801.1, on the reverse strand, counting down.
TTTACCATGCCATGTCACATTATCGTTGCCTTTGAAGAACACAAATGTCCACTCTTAGAGAAAGTATATAACACACACACAGGGGGGAAAATCACACCCATGTGAAGTGAGGGGGCGCTCTTACCATCATACGTCAACATACATCATCTCATTCTGACCAATCATTGCTTCCTCACTTTTGTCTTCAATGTTTGTGTTTACACACTTTTGTCTTCAATGTTTGTGTTTACACAAACCCTCAAAGCTGGACATAGGAGGGGCTAGCGAGGCTACCCTCAAAAATAACATTGCCTTGTTCCTGGAGCAAGAAAAAGATAGCCTACTTGATTGAAAATTCCTAAAACTTTTCTATTTAATTTATTTTTTAACAAGGTTCACTCAAACACGGTGTGTGAAATGAGAGTTGCCTGAGTGTGACTCTTCCCGAAAGCATCCGCTTGCTATTGTCTGGCCAGTCAACTTCTGCAGGCCCCAGCGCCCTGACTTCCATACATGAGAGATCAAGGGTTACCAAGGTGCTATTGAGAAAGGAGCGCTCGGTGTGAGAGAGGACAAACTAGACCACAAAATCCTCATTTCCTTTGCATGTTAGGTGACCTGGTGGGGTTTCAGACAGGGTCACTGACACATCCACTGGGATTGATGTTTGTTCCGACATTGTTCGTAATGAAAACGGTTGCTTCTGTGTATGAATGGTATCTGCTCCATAGATGCAGCTGATGAGTTTTGAATTTGGCCAAAAGAAGCTTGCACCAGTCTGTTCGGCCAGTGCTGTACAGGGGCAGCTCATGTAGAAAATGGTGAAAGTGGTTCTGTCTCTGGCTCTCATCTTTGCCGAAAACGTTCAGTCACTGAGCCACAGCATTAACTTGTATTCTAACAAGATTAAAATATATTCGTCCTGGGGATTAGCATAGTTAGGTGTCCTTTCTCCTGCACTGGTGCGATGACAGTGGGCTTTGATCTACGTTGCGAGGCAAGAGTCCTGGCTTGGACCTAGCCATTCGAGTGCCAAGTGTGAAATTGGCCTGATGTCATCCCCATTCTCTACCTTTTACATCTTTCACCACTTTAATTATGTTTCCGCCACAAAGCCCAGGCACCTCTGAGCAGATTCCACTCAGTCCGTAGGAAGCGTTTAGAAACTGGGGGTAAATGACACAGTAGGGGTACGGGGGGACGGAGGGGTATAGGATAGGTCATAGCAGGATGGACCTTTTGTGTTTGAACATATAGACACTGATACTTCTGTGATCTGTTTAGCTTTCCTCTCACTTACATCTTACACCGGGCGGACTTTGCTCTTTTTGGAAAGTTTTGGCCTACCACAATCAAATTCTAACAATACTTGGGATTGACTCTTTCTGCATACTTTTGAGTTTTGATGGTTTCACCTTTAGATCTCAACTGGTATCTTATTCTGTGAAGTTCTGTTCAAAAAGGCTACAACTCAAGAATTGTACTACATATGGTGGAATAATACAACACAGATCTCTTGTCTCCATGGCCCAGATGCATAAAGTTTAAACTAAGAGTAAAACTTGAGACATAAGAACCCTGAACCCAAATCACTTGACCATATGACCCACAGAGACTTGAGAGTTTAATATGTTCTCAGATAAGCCTGTCTTATTTTTGGGAGTATTTTCTCACATGGTGTATATGTATAGCCCTAGACCTTTATCCGTTGTCTTCCCACATGTTATTCATACAATAAAAACTTTTGGGAACTTTTCAGTCAATTTTGATGAAAGCTGCTCTTGGAAAATGAAATGGAATGAAGGTACGAATCAACAGGGCTTTGTACATGTGCATGAATCTGGCTATATATATGTGTGTGTGTGTGTGTGTGTGTGTGTGTGTGTGTGTGTGTGTGTGTGTGTGTGTGTGTGTGTGTGTGTGTGTGTGTGTGTGTGTGTGTGTGTGTGTGTGTGTGTGTGTGTGTGTGTGTGTGTGTGTGTGTGTGTGTGTGTGTGTGTGTGTGTGTTTGGGGGGGGGGACACATTTTGTGTGCGTGCGTGCGTGCGTGCGTGCGTGTGTGTGTGTGTGTGGCGGAGGAGGGCACTATAAAATCCAGAGTGTAGAAAACCCTTACGAGTCCATTCCCAGGGTTAAATTAACACTCTGGATTTTGCGGTATGCATGTCGGAATCAGCATTGGTGTGTGTGTGTGTGTGTGTGTGTGTGTGTGTGTGTGTGTGTGTGTGTGTGTGTGTGTGTGTGTGTGTGTGTGTGTGTGTGTGTGTGTGTGTGTGTGTGTGTGTGTGTGTGTGTGTGTGTGTGTGTGTGTGTGTGAGAGAGAGAGAGCAAGAGGGAGGGGAGGGGAAAGGGGAAGCGAGTGTGTGAGTTGGTGGGTGAGAAAGCTGTGTGTGGAGAATGGGTTACTAAGGGCGGGGGGGAAACCAGCCACCTGCAGCCATGACAGGCTCTGACCTTCATTGCGCTCTTTCTCTTCTCCCTCCCTCCCTCTCTCCCTCTTTCTCTCCTACTCTCTCATTCTCGCCTTTCGTTATCCATTCCTGCCTCGTGATAGAAGCGCAGGCTCTCTTTTCAGGAGCGGTTAAGGGAGACTGGCCGTCTCGAAGACTATACCCTATCCCCTATAATGCTAGTCACTGGCCGTTAGACATGGCGTTTGAAGACTAGCGGCGCAAGTATGGAAATGCAGATAAGGCATTGTGGAAGCAACACGCCTGGGAATTGTTCGAGGCTTCCCCTCGCACACTGTTGTGCTACAACTGCAAATGCTTTCAAATGTGAAAACCTATGAAACTGATCCAGCATAAATGTGATCCTCACCGCCCCATATACTATGTGTGGGTGTTTGCATTTAAAGGATTGTCATGGTAGGGCCATTTACTGATGTTTGTGATTATGTTTGTGTATAGAGTATGACATCAAACAACACTGATCTAAAACTTGTTCCGCAAGATGCAAAGTTTTCTGATGTATATTTTTCATTTAATAATAATAATAATAAATGTGTGGTTCTGTATTTTGACATAATTTTAAGAGCTCATTAGTGCATCAGTTTTGCCTATTATTTGTTTTCTTTTCTGCCTCTGTTGACAAGGTGCCATGCATGGGTCCTTGATCTACATGAAGATGCTGTAAAACGGTGTGTGTATAATCTTCAAAGTTTATTTACTTTTCTTTTCCAGTTTTTCCAGGAGGCAGTTAATTACACAATTAATACATTATACAAAGTATGTACATTTATACCAAAGAATACTTCCAACATAAAATAAAAATAGCATTGTATCTTACAACTCTGTGTTGTAATTTTATTTAAACATGTTCATATAGATAGATATACGCTGATGAGTAAATTCATAATGTCATACCAGCAGTTTTCATAAAGGCAATAAACTTGAATAGTCTGCATTTGAAGTAATACTGCTTCTCTGATTTCGGCACAGTTCTGTTTCATAAAAAGTTCACTCTTGAACTTTAAGGCAAAGTGTGTTCTGTTTGGTGGATTTTTAATTCATACACACTTTTTGCAGATGCACAACAAAACACTTTGAAAGGCAAAAAAGTCCACAATTTGGTATGGATACAGTCTTATAACATATCTCCATCATACTTTCTGTCAACAAAGACCAGAGTTTATAAACACAGTTATTTGCCCAAGTACAACAAATTGCAGCTTTCATGCAAAGGCCCCATAAACTATTTTCATTCACAAAAAAAAAGAAGTTATTGCAAGATAAACAAGCAGTGTAAACACCTCAGATAGCTACTCTAAAGCAACACTGGTCATTGGATAGATTTTTTTTCTCAATAATATAATCTATATAAATACACATATGAAGTCTTTTCAACAACAATAAGAGATTTCCAAACATTTGTAATACAGCCACTAACTGATTTTCCATCTTTTTATGATATATGGATATGTAATAAAAAAATGTATATAGACAGATTTAATAAGAACGTCCCAAAACCTGCTTTTGACACAAAGTAGTCAAGAATGTAAGCGTGGGCAATCATCATTGTCAATAGGCTATATGCTACACATTTGTTTCTTGATCACTTTCATGGGCAGCATTAAATCGTCGAAAATATTTAAGCTACAAAAGAAAATTAGACTTATATTGCTCTTTTAAAACTATAGCTGCACTCACGCATTGGTTTTTGACGTTTGAAGACGCACATCTTGAAAGGAAATGATCTTTGTTTAGATGCCATGAGACAAGTAACCACATACAAATAAGCTATAGGCCAGTTAGCATTTTTGTTATGACGTAAAAAGAAAAATACATCGCTACCTCTCGGTCACTTAGGCCTATGATATTATAAACTGCTTCTGTGGATTAAAAAACATTTATCAAAATTCACATCCTGTCAAATTTGATCTGCAACTGACACTCAAAAAACCCTTGCTATATGTCCATTTTTACACCAAACACTAATAAAACCAATAACCATGGAAATAAAAATCTTGTTAGCATTTATTTAAATTCACAGTTGCCTGGATGCAGCAGAAAATATTCTTTGGACTTAAGCAAGTTAACTTCACTGACAGATCTAAAACGTCACGTGCCAGTTGAATGGAGAATGAAAATGATAAGCATTTATAAAAACAAAAACCGAAAAAAAGAGAAAAAAACATACATACAGTGAAAACATATACCTTTACATTTATACATCTTTTTTTATAGACATGATATTGCAGAAATATCTATATAATTTGTTTTCATCAATTTATGCTGGTATAGTCTATACACTGGCCCTTCTTTCAATGAAATTATTGCATTGTAGGCTTGATACGATTTTCCTATCCTCGTCGAGCTCAATCGCTGTCTGATTTGTCGTCTTTCGACGTGGTAGCGTGATTGTACAGTCCCTGTGCCATCAGGTGCAAGGCCAGTGTGTTTTTAGTGCCGCTGGCTTTCTTGATTTTGGCCCGCTTGTTCTGGAACCAGATTTTGATTTGAGATTCATTAAGGCCGAGTTCTTGTGCCAAGCTCTGCCGCCGCTGTTCCGTCAAGTAGCGGTTGGTTTGAAACTCGGATTTTAGTCTCTGGAGCTGCTCCGCTGTGAAGGCCGTCCGTGGTCGCTTGTCCTCCTTGCTGTTGCTGTTGCTGTTGTTGCTGCTGTTGCTGCTGCTGTTGCTGTTGCTGTTGCTGCTGCTGCTGCTGCTGGCTGACTTCTTCTTTGGTTTTCGAGATCTTGGCCCTATAGTGTTTTAAGAAAAACACCAGTGTTAAGCACCAATAGAAAGCTCACACTAAAGATTAGGCTTAATGGACGTAGGCTCCACTAAAGCACGCCAAAGTAGCTCTCTAGCCTACATCCAGTGGTTGTTGGAAACGTTTTGCAGCCTGGCTATTAAATCAGACATCTTAGCCAAAATGTCATGTGGCTTGATTTTATATCATTCCAACTTTGCAATGGTGCACAAATGGAGAAAGAATGTTTGTGAAACATTTTCACGATACTGCGAGAATGAAGACAATACGAGTCATGACTCCCTCTTTTCTCTCTCTCTCTCTCTCTCTCCCTCTCTCCCTCTCTCTCCCCTCCCATTCTCTCCCCCTCCCTCCCTCCTTCGCTTTCTGTCACACTCAAATGCATACGTCTATAGTAGACAATATTAACCCTTATTTGAGATAAGCTTGCATCAATGCAACTATTGTTGACAGCTTAAGCAATGTTTTTGCCAGCTAAAGTTGGTAGGCTATAGCCTAATTTAGGTATACCAGTGAGTATTATACAGGCGAATAGGCCTATGCAAGAATCTGTATTGGTGAATTTGTTTTTAAGTCACTCCAACGGTTTCAAAAGGGAATTGAATTTGATCAGTGGACGATACATTAATTTTCCATCCACACCGAGGCCGAGCCAATGCGATTTGGTATAGGCTAATCTAAAGGTGCATCTTCCACTCGGATGTGTTGTTTCAACGCAAAATATTTGGTGAATGCATTAAGGTATAATTTGAGAGATAAACCAGTAACGCGATTCTTCCACATCAGCACATTTGTTGCCAGAAGCTGCTTGAGTATAGCCATAAATGTTAGGCTACTCTGGCGTGTTGCATAATGCATGAGAACATGCCGTACTATAGATAGGCAACATTAAAACAATCTATTTAAAACGCAAACATATACCATTGTACTGATTGTACAAAATAAATTGTTGTGTAGTTTATCAAAATAAAGATGTGATATTATGAACGCACAATCTGTTCTCACTGCAGCTAAATAGCCTATAGGCTATTAAAGGCTATATGACCGACATATGGGGCCATCCCTTGTCAAAGCATGCTGCATATTTAATTAATCCCAAACAAAACTATACTGGTTCCAAATGAATTGGCTCTTTCTGAGAAAAGATACGAAACGCACAGTTCTGTGCGCGACCGTTTGCCCAGGATTAATATGCGCGACTGCTCGGACCCATGCAGCCACGAGAGTAGGTTGTAGCCTGGCTGAAGATTATTAATAACTTTGTCGGAAAGATGTGTCGAGTGAGTCACGAATCCGTTCTTTAAACTTGATTCTTTTTTCTTTTTGCTGTAGACCTATATTTGTAAATAAAACAATTTAAGGAGACGATATCGCACACAATGTAGCCAACAATAAATTCACAATTTTAAAGTGCTGTTCTACCGATAGTTTAAAACTATCGTAGCATCAGAAGCTCATCAGCTCAGAATCGTACGGCCTATTTGGTTGGTAGGCTGGTGCTATAGCTACTCCCATCCCATATCATGTTTGACATGTAAAGACTAAAACAATGATTTTGTTCGCAGTAGGCTACACTTTGCGATTTGCACTTATATGGAATTAAAATCATATTTGCGAAACCCCATCAACGAAATTAGTTGTTTTTTTTGTGTGCCATATAGGCATAATATTTTCGGCATTGAGCGCAAGTGCAACACGTTTCGCCCTGGCTGCTCTGCTCTACTTTGCGAACTCGGTCAAGGCATTCTGGGTCAGTGTTACGGGCTATTTCAGGATAGGCTGCTACAAGAAGTATATAGGCCTATATGCATGCATGGTCTCACGGTATTTACCTGACGAAGGTCGGTCCGAGTATCTGGTGCAATACACCCACGCTGGCCAGAGCATAGGCTGTTTGGCTGATGGTTTGTTGCTGGCTTGGGAACTGTCTGAGTCTGAACTTAGGCACTGGTCTCCGTTCTCCCCGCGGGGTTTCAGGGACTCTTGGCTGGGTGATGCTGGCTTCTTCGCGGCGGTGACCGTATGCGGGGTGGAGGTTCCCTCCGTGCTGCCCACCGGCTCCGTCCGAGGCGCTGCCGGGCTGTGATTCTCTCCGGACAACAAACTGATATTTTCGTCGCGGGCTGTGTTGTTTCCATCTTTTTTCCGGCCGAAGTCCGGTCGTAAAATGTTATCGATGAAGAAATTGGTGACTCGATGGGGGATCTGCGGCGGCGGGTTTCCAGGTGCTTGCAAAAGGGGAAGGATGTCTCTGTTAATGGACTCATCCTCTGACTCCTGCCGCTCCGCGTCTCTGATGCTGGGATCATTTTCTTCCATACTGATTCACTTTAACCCCTTTGTTGCTCCCCCGCAATACAATTCGCGAAGAATTTAAAGAAAAAAGAACTTACGAAAAAAATATTTACGAGTTTTAAAAAAAACAAATTGGAAACAACTCAAATACTACTGCTGAGTGCATTGGACACCATGCGAACTCTTGCAGCAGTGTCCTTTGAGAAAAACATTGTTTTTTTGTGTCATATATATTCCCACCAAATCTTGGCTATATCGGCATGGTGTCAAATAGAGCTATACACCATATTTCATTTGCGCATCCAATTAAGAGCTATCCGTTTGCACTGTGATCAATAACAGTGGCTAAACTAAACTAAGGGTAAATAAAGAGGCTTCTAACTGATCCTGAAATACTCTCACTCTGGAGTTTTGTTCTTATTTTCAATACGAGCCCCCGAGTGACGTCGCCACCGCTATCCCCGACACGTGCCTTTGACCAATGATGCTGGGGAAACGTAACCACGTGACTGTGACTCGAGAGCTATCGACAAACGCTCAGCCTCGCCTTACTAAAGGGAAAGAGTCCCTGAAATACATCGTTGAGAGACTAGGGCTAGGCTTTACCGTACGCGTCACACACACACACACACACACACACACACACACACACACACACACACACACACACACACACACACACACACACACACACACACATATATATATATATATATATATATATATATATATATATATATATATATATATATATAATTCATTATTTGGCTTAAAATATATCTACTATAGCCTATATATAATAATAAAGGAACAATCTGACACTCACACTAGTCCTGCAGGTCATATCGTGTGCATTTAAGGTTTAGCCATCCTGATCTGGTTAAATACACAACCTTTACATTTTGGACTGGACTAGTCCTATAGAATACAAAACTGCTCGTCCCAATTCCAATACGATTGTGTGATTACAATAATTTCATTAAACTGAGCTATAGGTTTTTTAACAGCGAGAGAGATGTATAGTTCCCCAGTGCTACGGTATAGGCACATCGATGATAATCTATATCTGAAGAAAAAAGTAAAGAAAAAATATTATTATGATATCTGAAATGTTGTAGGTCTAAACGAGTTAAACTAGGGCTAAACTTGAGTCTTATATGACTACAAATGTAACCACATAAACGGACCCGTGTATAGGCATACCTGGCTATACTTGGGTTACATTTTCGATCTGTATAGCTAGCCAGCCGGCCTATAGCCTACCAATTCTCTTTGCCAAAATAGCCGATCTACAAGCCCACAATGCGTCATGCTTTGTTGACTCCGTGTAGATTATATTTTTGCATTGTGAGCTTGTAGATCGGCTATTTTTAGGTAAACGTTCCGTTACGTCCGTGACCCCCCCTCCATGCCGGTGCTCAAGTGCAAAAGGGAATCTCTTGATTGCCTGCATGCTTGTCGTGACGCTGCGCTGCGCTCTAACAAGAATTGGGTCCATATCCCTTTAAAGGAAATCAGTGATGCAAACAAACTGTTTGGAGCAGGCTGCTCAGAGTCCCGCCAAAGACAAAACTTTGAGTAACTTTGCTGACCAACACCCAAGTCTGTATTCCTCTGCTCTGTGCTTTATTGTTAACTCTTTCCTCTTCGATCGGCCGGCAGCGCGCAGAATGGCATCAAGGAATTAAACCAGGCCAAGAGTGAGTGAGAGAATCATAATGGGGAATTTATTGACGAAGTCAGTTATTTCTTATAATAGCCTGTTTTGTGCTAATCATAAAAGTTGTTTTCATTGTTTATTTAAACTGATTAATTTGACAGCTTTTTGGGGACAGATTTGCTGTTCCATCTTCTATATATATCGCCTTAATTGCCATCTTATTGGGGCTAATTTGTGATGTTTTAAATGGCCTGTTGTATGTGTGTGGATTGGGTGGGTGGACTGGATACCGTGAAAATTATAGGTTTGCGTAAATATGCTGCTGCTCGAAATGAGCACTTTGGCACTATATGAAATCCAAATACCACATTTCCGACTGTCTGGGCACGCTATTGTGCTGGGAGAAAAAAAAGTGTAGTATATGTTTAACTTTTCACTATTACCAATTAACTTATTAGACCTGATACAAACTGCAAACTAGACACATTTTATACCAACAATATTGGCGCCCATCTAGGCCTATAGGCATAGGGCTATACCTTTCCTTCCCTATCGACTGTTGGAGTGAAAGTTGAGAATGAAAGATGTAATTAGACAGGCCACTCTCACGCTGTGTTTGTTTCTCACTTGTGAGGGGATGCCCAGATTATGTTGAGCGCTAAATAAGCAGCCAGACAATAGTAACCCAGACAGGCCGCTACCGCATGGGCTTGGCCTCTCACCTCCCTCCGCTCTGCACAGTGAGGCACACAACATAGGGGCGTCTGGAGGAAATGACACAGTTCTTTTTTAAATATGTAATCAGAGCCTAAATGCATAGCTTAGCTATATGTGGCGTCCATGGGCTTAATATATTTGTCTACTTATATTGGAGATGCTTCTTTTGCGCAGTGTAAAAAAAAACAGGCTATATGGCCGATGTTGTGATTGATGTTTATATAATAATTTATAGTCGCGCACTTTGCACACTTTTTTGCGGTTTATAGGGAACAATTACAATAATTACATGGAAATGTCTACTCAGTTATAGCCTATACTTTTTCCCGGCCTGGGTTAACGTGGTTCTGTAGGCTATTTTAAGCAGGCTAACATAGAGTTCCTGCGAAAATGTCATTTTGAGTTAAAATCTGTCTGTCTATCTATCTATCTATCTATCTATCTATCTATCTATCTATCTATCTATCTATCTATCTATCTATCTATCTATCTATCTATCTATCTATCTATCTATCTATCTATCATGTCTATCTGTCTATCTATCTATACACACGCACGCGCACACACACACACACACACACCATACAAATAAAATAAAAATTATATATATATATATATATATATATATATATATATATATATATATATATATATATATATATATATATATATATATATATATATATATATATATATATATGCTATGTATATTAATTATCATGTCATTCTTTTTTGAACATTTGTATATTCTATCTTGATTTATTGATTAAAAATAGCCAAAATAGTAGCCTGTAGTATCAGTTTCCTATTGCATGATATACAGCAGCAGGTGGATAGGTTTCTGGATTGGCCACGGCGCTAGCATCACATGCATTCACAACATGTAATATGTTTTCAATGACGTCAGAACTCTCCTTGGCGTGTAGAGAAGAGAGCCTTTCACGTCGAATTTGTTTTTATGGTCTTAAGAACTGTGCCCCTGCATGCATTTGCTTTCAACCCCTATATACGCTAACATCATTAATTACTTTTCCACTCAGTGACTTGTGCAGTATCATATCTGTAAAATGTAATCTGTAGGCCTACATTTAATATTTATTTATTTAATCCTGGTTTATCTGTACACCTCCCAAACTGTTGCCAGACATTTATCAGTCAAGATTTGATCTTTCTAACTATTATTATCAAATCATTATTTGTTGTTTACCAACACGCAATCCCCAAATCATCCATATTTTTATATAATTAAATTAGTAGCCTATAAAACTGGTCATAATTATTAACTTTAACAGTTGAGGAAATGTCGGCCCGCCGCCTACTGTTATTTCAATGACATCAGTTAACTGTCAACAATGTCAATGTGAATATGTAGAGCAGTGATTTTTGTTTAGGAAGTACTTAGACCTAATATATATCAATATGCATACTTAGGCCTATATCAATAGGCATATACTGTCAAGTTGAAGGGTAAAAAGTGGGGTTTTTGTCGTTTGCGGCGCGCCATTTTGTCCGTTTTGCTTGAATTCACTTGGAAAAAAGGAACCCATCTTTCAATCCGTTAGAAATCGGCCAATGCCTATACATTTTAAAGTCTCATCCATGCATACAGTAGACTATATACACTGCCTTCACCACTGCGTAATATAGCAGACCTTGCACCATCCTAATAAAACGCGTAAAATGCGCTGTGCGCATGTGCGCGTCCTTGAGAATATCCTAACCTATTTTTCTTCTCCCTCCTTCTGTAGCTATTTTCTTGGTAGGAGGATTGTCTCAGACGTCACGAGGACTCAGCACCATGGAATGAGCCGCTATACTACAAAAGGTGACGCGCAGAGAGAGAAGGATTTGTGAATGGACGCCGTGATCTGTGCCAGCTCACAGATCATAGGGCTGTGGGACTGCATGCTGCAGATGTGGCCTATACCCCCCCCCCCCTCCGGTCACCGTCCCTCCCTCCCCCAATGAATGGGTCGGACAAAATCCGCCAGCTTCCTGTGCTTTTGAAAACGCGAAAAAAAGAACGTCGGAGACATTTGATGATTTTCTGTATAATTTTTTTGTGCTTTTGTGCCATTGTTGGGAAGGTGCCCTTAGTCCCCAAGAAAGATCATGGCGCGGATATTGGGGGGAGGGGGGGGGGGGGTTGCTTTCCTCTGACTTCAGTGTTATCATATCGAAGAAGTTGTAGTTGAGGTGTGAGTGTGACTAATATGCTGAAAGAAACGCATGCGTTATACGCATGCATATAAGGTACAGACCTTTTTTTGGCAGAAAAAAAGCTTGGCATTTAGCCTACTGTGACAATTTGGTTGTGCTGCGTTGCGTTATTATTGGTTTTAATAAACCCCGTCTGTCTGATCGGTCTGGCGAAGATAAGTCTCATTTGAATAGGGATTGTTCTTCAGTGCGTATATATTTATTCTCCATAGAGGTCCTATATAATATAATCGAGTTGAAGTTTACCACTTAAAGACCCCTCTCCCCCCAACACAATTAAGGCCTTGCGTATGATACGACTATTTGAAAGCGTGAGTTATGATCAGCAAGTGAGCAAACACTTTTTCAACTGTTAATATTTAGGTTTAATAGGAAATGCCTCCTTAGCAGACCACCTGGCCACTGGCCTATACTAATTTCAAACTGTTATAGCCTATAGGCATGCATGCAGCTATTAAATCAATCAAGTATATAGACTATATATAATTTGAGATAAAGCCTCACATTGTTTTGAAGAATGAATACGGTCGGATAGGCCTGATTTTGTTTAGGGTTACAGCAGTTTGGCCACTTTTGTGAGATAGTCTGCACGTTTTCTATACGAAGCTTATACGTTTTATTTAGAAAAGAACAAGAAACACATCATCCGCTCGGTTTGAGAATGTTCCGAGCACTACTTTTAGATTCAGCCTGTAAGAAATATTTTATAGGAGGAAAAAAAGTTTTGCGGGCAAAGTTTAGCTCCATGGTTTGCTCTACTTTGGATTCACATCACAGTGTCATAACGTAGGATCAGTTAACCGTAAAAATGTAAAAGATAGCCTATACTTCTGCGTCAGATCCTATATGTTTGCATTGAAACAGCCCCAGGTGCATGTCTATAAATGTATAGGCCTATCGTTATACTTTTTTTCTCAAAAAGGGTTAATTAGGTAATTTAATAGGCGCATATATAGCAACATGTATTCCATTTCTTCACACACTTTTAATCTATGGCATTGATTGATTGAAATATTTATTAACAGTTTGCTGAATTACAGTCCATTTCAAGCACAAACTCAATACAAAGACTGTTAACTGTGAGTGGACGACCCAATTAAGCATTACAAAGCAAAATAAGTCAAGTCAAATTTTCAATCCACATCCTGACTAATGTATCCACCCCCTCCAACTGTAGCCTATATAGTCCGTTTCCCCATTTTCAACTGTTTTTATTGTATTGTGAAACTTGCGTTGGCAATGTAAACGTTTGCTTTCTCATGCCAATAAAGCTCATTTGAATTGAAATTGAATGACTAATGCAATTTTAGATAAAAGAGCGAGAATTGGCAAACGTTGGCAAATGCAACTGATATCATTATACTTTTACTTCAAGTAAGCCTACTTCGGTCATCGATATGTCTCACTATACTTCACATCAATAGCGAAATCGTTTAAAGATACATTTCAATTAACTAGCCTATAATGAATTTACACCGGAAAATTACCGCACACACAAAGGTGTGGAATTATTTCCGGTTGGTTCCTTATGTTTGTCACCATGCAAACACATGAATTTTCGTTTTGAAAACGTGCTGGATTTCTTTATATATAGGCAGCATCAGTGCGTGGTGTCGTTGAGCCTTGATCCCTTTACATATAGACTATACACAACATCCCAGCAGCTTATCCAGGCCTATAGCCTATAGGCCTTACATACACCTATTCATGTAATGAACAGCAAAGGGCGCACATAGGTTGTCCAGCTGGTCAGGCAGACCTTTCACGTGCCATGCACGACGTCTTACTTGTCAAGCAAAGAATGAATGCATGCACGTGGTGCCTATTTCCGTATAGTTAATGGGTTTAGATTCTCAGTCATATACAGAACAAATGCCATAAGGAGGAGGGGGGCACATTTATGAATAACGGCATGGCAGGCAGGCAGGCATGCCGGAAATCAGCTCCTAAATAGACGCCGTCGGGGGATACAAAAAAATGACAGGCATGAGCAATGTAACGTATAAAAATGTGTTAAGGGACTGCTTCCCAAACCTCTCCGGGCGGCCGGTGACCCGTTCAACTTGGTGGCCCCGAAGTTGTCGGTGTGTGTGTGCCTCTATGGTAACCAAGGATGCTTCTCAGGGTCAAATACCAACCTCATGCACCTGTCCGAGGCTCCGTGCTCGTTTATGAGGGGGCACAAGTGGAGAGAGACAGGTGGAAAGCACTTGCCACACGAGAGAAAATGCTAAGCATCCCGTGAGAGACTTCTCTTCCTGGAAGAGGTTTATGTTGTGTGGGCATTTTGTCATTCGATTTCAATTTAGGCGCATATGGTACGGTGGGTGTTTTATCATTGAGTTAACATGTGTTGAAGTAGGCCTATATTCATTTACTGATTTTAGACAAGGTCAGTAATGAATTAAACTTTCCAATATAGGCATATTCAAATTAGAATAAGCTATAGGATCGTTCTAATGACACAAGTGCGCAAAACACTGACACAAGATTTCTAGATCAGATTATGCTATACTTTGGGGGGGCAGTCAGTGGAGGTTTCCACATTTGAAAAACAATTTAGGTCCAGCTTGCAACTTTAATAATAGGTGATCGGTGATGGGGTCAGTCATATAAGTATAGTTATTCGACCCCTCGTCTTGTGTGGCACCAAGTCCTCTCCCATTTAACTTGCCAAAATAGTGCTGGAATCTCATGAAAGCGCATGTGCCGCGGAGCACCTTTCACCCGGTCCACCTGAATTGTTTTTACCCCCAGCGGCGGATATGTTTGGAATTTGTCACTTAGGCAATGGGCTAATGACTTATGTTGGAGGCCGTCCGGATCAGATGACATTTTGACGTCGTTTCCAAGTTCGACCGCGTCGTGGGACGGTATGTTCCCATGTGCATGCAACTTGCAGAGACATGGCTATATGGCTTCACTGCATGCAGCCTGTTGCTTCAGTAAAGATAGCGTTCAATTAATATGTTAATTGCCATAATCGACTTTCGACTAATACAATGTGGGCTAATAAAAGCACATTAAAAGGTTGGAAAGCTCTAACAGCCTACTTGGTGACTTTGTTGCACATCAAAACTCATGAATGCACAATCATCGTTATTTTGTGAAATGCTATAGGCTATAGCCTAAGCATTTCACAGAATAATGATGATTGTGCATTCCCTATAATATAGGGAATTAGGCCATCGATCAGGCGCGGTGAGTTTGTTTGTTTGTTTGTTTGTGGATACGGTGCAGGTGCATATATAGGCCACACGTTTGTAGCCTATTAAGTTCACATGCTTCTGTAGACAAACTCTGCGGTTATAATTTGGATGTTAGCCTATATAAGGAGGCAACTATTGTAAGCTAGTATAGGCTATAGCAAGCAAGGCCAACAGGTGTCAAGGTTTGTTATCGATTGTTTAGAAAATACTATTCAAGATGCAAGGTACATATCGGTTTGCCATTTTCATGATACCGCCATTCTTGAGCATAATAGTCAGATTTTTAAGTACAAAGAGGCAAGAGAAGGCCTATATATTTTTGACTACAGGATCGTATTAAACAAATACATTCTTAACAATAGCCTGTAGACGTCCCTTATCTATACTACCAGGTTCTGTGGGAGTCAGTCTTTCTAACACCAGCAAATTATTGGCACGTATAGGCACTGGAGATATTTTATGGAGAATATAATGCGTCACATTCTATTTCTGTGGGGAAAAACATGCATGAAGAAGCACATTGCAGACACAGACCTGTGATTTGGATTAACCATTTTATTTGGCTAGGCCTACCTACTGCATGCATTAATCATCACCTAATCATCTAAACTTTGGCACATTTTTTAACAGGATGCATAATGTTGTTGTTTTGCCTCAGAGGGTGGATTACACATCATGGCAAAAGGCATGTGAGTCACTCACTATACTTGATGTGTTCCATTAACCTTTATTTGGTTATTATAACCCCGGTCGCTTTACATAGTCTAAATCCGGACTATAAAATGTGCTGGGTGTGTTTAATTTGGGTTGGAAAGGATTTGTTTGGATGGGATGCATAATGTGTGCCATCACCTGAGGTTTATGCTGTCATAGTTTCCAGCTCTTTACTCCTTTACTCCTACTTTAAGTAAAATACATCAACCATGTATATTATTCTTTTGTTTTGTCTCCAATTTGTTATTGTCGTCATCATCATCATCATCATAAATCAATCAATTTAGGCATTTAGCAGACACTCTTAATCCAGAGTGACATACACATGGTAATAAATACATAGAATAGTCATCAAGAATCATAAAGCAAGCATCTAACAGTAGAACTGTATGAAGCGATTACACTATCTGCTATATGTGTCCACATAAAATTCTATCTAAATTATAAGGTTGTCGAGGGTAGTGCAAGTGCTATACGGAAAGTATACGCACTTTTTATCAGCCTCTTTGACCCCTGCTATAGTTGCATGGCACTAGACTGAACTCGCACTGCACCTAAGTGTGTGTATACAGTATATGCATGTTTTTCAGTGCTTTGATTGTTTCTCACAGTACTGCCGTCTGCCAGCCAGGGGTTTCTCATAAAAAACAGGTGCAGGGAGTTGCGGGCCGGCAGTCATTATTAAAAACATCTTTAAATGAGAGATAGTTTATTTTCACAATTAGGGTTGCTCATTGGCAATAGTTACATTTCAGTTCCACATCTTATTTTCCGACATGAACACACTGGCAAAAAAGGATCTGTCCCTGGCAGAGCTTTACCAAATGGACACGGAATAACCTGCTGTTAAATTAGGCTGGCTCCACAGCTGCCTTGTTTATAAGTTACACTTGAGCAATGGGCAGCAAAATTGGGCACACTGACTGACCATCAAAAAGCCAACAGCATGATCTACTTAAATCACTGAATGAGCAAATGAAGAAACAGCCTGAATGGATCAGTTCACACACACCCTGACAAGGATATGGAGAGAAGGCATAGAACATCCAAAGACTGCAATTTGAAAGGGATTTCTGAGAGGTAATTTGAGCTAAAATGGAGTCCATTTCTGACCCACTCGCTGCTCCGACCCCCATGGCATCCATTCATTATTCCTGGCCCTGGGAGAGGGAATGGCAGAGGACAAGAGTGGACGGAGCTCTGGTGTAATGAAGACTCAGTAGACCCAAACCAGACACACGCGCGCGCGCGCACACACACACACACACACACACACACACACACACACACACACACACACACACACACACACACACACACACACACACACACACACACACACTTTCATTATGTATCACAGAGAGCGGGACATTAGTGCCACTGAAGAGACCTTTTGGCAGAGAAATGAAAGTGCAATGATTTGCTTCACACTCTATCCACTTAGCTGACCTTTTTCGTGTGACACCGTTGCACGGTCCAAATTGGGCTGATGTATGTGGAGAAGGATATCTCTGATGCTGTGTAATGGATTCATTTGTTTGTGATTTAGAAAGTTTGTAGGCCTACTATAGCAGCACGCACTAAAAAATCCTGACTGAGTGTTAACTCTGAAAGTGTACATAGGACCCTTTATATAATTTTGTCCAATCTGTATGAAGAGTATGTTAATACATACTACATACAGACGTGTCAAAGGTCATGTCTCACCTACAGGATTTGACACAAATTTTGAGATTACATTTATCCCCGGAGCAAGCAGGCTGGCTATTAGCTCAATAAGAATAATACAAAAAACGTTCAGCACTTGAGCAGGAAACGTTCGAATCCACGTATGTGAACAACGTCAAAATAAATCCGGTTTACTTTGAAGATTTATCCAATCTGATCTGTTCCAATAAGCAAGTGTTAGTGATTGAAAGGAGGTTGTTCAAGGGATCAGTCTGACCTAAGAGTGGGTGTGTCTGGACCACCTGCATTCACTCACCTGCAATCATGCTCACAGTATATAAGCCTCTCCAGTCCTGGCAGAAGTTGCAGATTGTCTTGTGTTTTTCCTCTGCTGATCTCTGTTTTGTTTTCTATACCACGTTTTTGCCCAGCCCTTGCCGAGTTAAAAAAGTGCTCTGAGTTCAACACTCATACTGTCTGTCTATACATACATGCCCTAGTTATTTTGCTGTCTTGCTACATAGCTATAGAGCTTTCTTTCAAAATGTTGGTAGCCCCTAGACTAGCCTACAGTCTTTTACTCACCAACTTCCACCAACTGGACGGCTGTTCCTTGTCCTACCACTAGGTGTCCACAAATGTCAGAGTAATCATGTCCAGACAAACAGCGAGGATAAATACTGTCATCTGGTGGCAACAAAAGCCATCACCATTGACTAGACAGCATCTTGGTAGCCACACAGCAGAATCCATGTTTGATGTGCCAGTGCCATTACAAAATCCTTGTTCTAGTTACACACTTACACACTTCTTCAACCTTTTTCTCACGACAAGTTGTAAACATGAACCTCTCATTCTGCCCTAGCTGTTGAGACACAATTCATTCCCACCCAGAATTATTGTTTTCAACAGTGCTGCACCAGAGTTGGAGCATTATCAAAGCAGAGGTGTGTTGACAATGGCCAGGCAGTTTCACTACTCTTCAATAGCAGAAGGGACACCAGGCCCTTCAGAGTCAGAGTCCACAGGCTCCCTCAGTGGTTCCTGAACTGTGGTGCGTGCACCCCTTGTGGTGCGCAGGCACCTTCTAGGGGGTGCGCGACATGAAAAGGCTAATGGTGGTGCTATGGTTTTATTTTAAATATACTTGTGCACATATTATGCCAATATATGGCAAGTATATGCAGAAATATGGCCTATGCTGCATATAAATGCCATATTCAGGTTCATATATGTGCATATATGTGGATAAATAGGAAATGTATGTCTCTATATAGCGATATGCAATTTATATTTCCATGTCGGGGGGTGCGTCAGCTAGGTCAGGAGGTGACCAAAAAGGTTTGGGAACCTCTGCTCTAGTATACTATCAGCAGAGAGGCCTTCAGAGGAGGCCACAAGCTGAAATGTAACTTTATGCCACCATGGTAAACTAAAGCACATATATAGCATATACAGTAGGCCTACTGAGCCTATGGGATTCATCACATGTTCCTCTGGCAAGATTTGTTTGTTTTCTAGCCCTGAATAGAGAGAGAGAGAGATTCCTTTTGGCCAAGGGAGGTGTTCTAATGGAGTCCTTCAGTCCGCACTGGGTGGAAATGAAAGGAGCTTGGAAGTCTGGCCAATTATTCTGCATGAGCAGAGGAGGAGACGCAAAGAGGAGGGAGAGTGGAGCGGCGTGTGGCGCTGGATCGCTGCCCTGCCGGTTGGGAGAGATAGATGGATAGATCGAGAAGAGACTCCCGGAAAGAGGGGCCAAATCAGGGTAGCCCACACAAAAAAAAAATGTTGGCCCCACTCCCAGAAATTTCCCTCAGTGCAAAAGGTTAACTGTCAGTCCCCTGCTAGGTATAAATAGAAGTCTGCTCTCCAGAAAGGCGTGTCAGGAAGAGGGGGTGGTAGACAGACCCAGGGTGGCGTGCGGGAGGGGGTAGTCATGATAGTGATCCCGGTGACAGGCAGGGGGGTATGTATGTCGGCTTCAGAGACTGGGGGAGGAAGAAGAGGTGACCAGAGATGTTACAATAGATCTCCAGACAAAGGAGTGTCCCCCTCTGTTCATCTGAGCTCTGACAGCAGACACAACAAATGGCATCACTGCCAACCCGAGAAAGATCAGGTCAAATAGAGTTGCTAGTACCAGTGACATATCCCGAATACTTGGAAGGCCATTGTTTTACCGAATCCACTGAGACAAGCAATTAGGGCAACGTCTAGCTGTTCCCTGGGTCTAAATATCAAATGCGGAATGACATGGTTGATGCTCACTTTTGTGGGGCCTCCCGGCCTTGGGCATTGTATAAACCTTTTTATTTTTGAGTGGTGTAAACCACTCCTACAACTGGCTTTTGTGTGCAGAAAAAAATGAGCATGGTTGCTATGTTCAAAATAATTTCTGACGTAATTAAATCACACCCGGGTGAACTGGATGACCGTAGCAACCATGGTCATTTTTTCTGCACAAAAAAAGCCAGTTGTGAAATCACATCCGGGTGTGATTTCATTACGTCAGATCAGAGCTGATCAGGCTATATAATACCTTACCTTATATAATACCTCACATCGGACGTCAGACATTACGTCAGACCACAGCTGATCGTGCTATATAAAACCTTACACCACTCAGTTCACACGGGTGTGATTTTTTGTATAATCAAAGACCTGCGTGCCCTATAATCCACGTCTGGCTTGAATAATACACTCTAGTCTATTATTGTAGTGTAACACTACAACAATAAGGTAGTACAATCAGGCCATTGAGGCAAACAAATATGGCTGTGTCAGTATACAAGCAGTATCAACAAACATACAAAGATATCTAGAACAACGTCCAGGACACAAACATTCATATCAGTTCTCGTTTTATTTTTTTCAGTTGAATCCAAGGTTGTAAAAATGATACACAGCTGAAATATCAGACACTCACATATTCTAAACATTGAGATAATCGGTGGCTCACTCGCCACCTTAAAAATAAAGCTTCCTTTTCCGTTTAGCACACCTGAATTTAATCATATCAAAACAGCATGGGGGGCATACCGGTCCCATTGTGATCTGTCACAAAACATATCTTTAAAAAATAAATCAAATGTTTAATGCAAACTACAGGAGATTTTACAGTTTGACACATTTTCTTTTCTCTCTGGCAAGAGACTCTAATAAGAAGGCAAGTAATCTCTGAGAAACTTGTTTCCAAAAACACTGATGTTATTGCTGTTTTTTAAGTACCCACACTGCATATGATTACAACAAGTTATATATATATATTCTTTAGCCACTGTGAGAAATAATAAATAATGAAGAAAAATCGCCCTATACTGTGATTGCACTTAATCCTCTAGACCCCCAAAACAGCTAACTAACTTACTGTTGGTCTAGTATAGTAATACCTGTCTGATTACAAGCCATTATACATATGTAATAATATAATTACGTTTGAACAAATCATAAAACAAAACTGGTATAGTGACAAAAGCACTACATACTATAATACAAAGGCAATCACAGATTGCAAGTTTTCAAGGCCAGAAGTAATAAAGTCCTGTTCTCTCCTTCAGTCAGCATATGTTCCCAAGCTATAGTGTCAGTTTGAAAATACCTTCAAAAAAGGGAAAATGTTTATAAACGGTGAATGGGGGAAAAGTTCTCTAAGGGAACTGTGGGCTTTCAACAAAAGATAGTCCCAAGCGATTCTGGGTATCTTCACCACTACTCTGATACCAGGACAAAAAAATCTGACTATGTGTCCATGATATCATCATGTCTACAGGGATCATCCACTTGGGAGCTGTTAATGATGATCCAATTGACCAATTCCAATCAAACGTCAATTCATTAATGCCTGACACTTCCACCATCCCACATATAGCTTTTTTAACATGACATGACATGACAGATGCAATATTTGTATTCACATTAGCAGTGAAGCCCTGCCAATACTGATTGTAACTTCTGTATCCCTTTCCTGTCTCTCTTCTGTATCCCTTTCCTGTCTCTCTTCATTGTCTACCAGAAGAAAAACTGATAACAGATAAACAAAAAATAATAATTCATTATCGTACAGTATGCCATTTCTTTTGTTTGTTTTTTTGGTTTGGGGTCAAGGATGGGCTTGTTTCAGCCAGTTAAGAAATAAATACTTCTTTTGGTTAGATTGGGAACATACAATACATCATCTGAGCCATAAAGATGACTGCTGAATACATTTCCATATGAGAGTGAAGACATTTTCACCGCCACAAAAAAATAAAATTTCCCTTTTGTGTTCATATCATATTTAGGCGAAAAACAAAAAACACAAAGAACATTGTAGCACCACCATTTGCCATGTCTTTTCTGCACGAGACAGAGACGCATCCACACAAAAGCACGCACACCTGCGCTCCCTTAACAGCAAGAAGCTAAATGGCTCACTTTTTCAATGTAAAAAGAAGAGGAAAATAAAAATAATCAAAATCAAGTTTGCACCAAAGAGCTGGAGTGGCCAACATGTCCTCCTGACTAGTGTGAAAGAAGTCCTCCTAATGTTACTGTAGTATAATACAAATGGGAGGGTTAGCTTGTTTGGCCACAAGGAGGTGCAGAAGACATGGCACATTAGGCATGGGGCATGTGTTCCTGACCTATATCTTTATGAGAATAAGAAGAAAAAAATAACTAAAAGTTAAAAACTAGGAGTCCTAGTTTCCTTCTTTTGTATTCTTCTCTCACTCTCTATAACGTGTACTTTCTTTCTTGTCTGTGGCTCCTCTTCTTTGCTTTCCTGTGTTCCACGCTGTCAGAACTGTCTTCAGTCGTTGTGAGGTTTCTCAACAGCGCCCTGGGGGAAGACAGGGAGACACTGGTGTTAATGACATGTCAATCACCAATCATCAGTCAGATGGTGATGAAATAAATGTACACTGTCGCTTACAAGGTCGCCAATTGCAACAACAGAAAAAAGAGAGATAGAGAATATATAATAAGAATATATGGGACTCCAGTATAAAAGCTAAACGTTCACTTATATTTTGCTACCTAGGACTAAAGAATACTTTGTGTGATGTCATTCATCCAATGCCCTTTTCATTTAATCCCATGAGCATAGTGCATACTGTTTTCATCTAGAAGGATTGACTAATGACATTTTTGAGTGAATGTTTTTGCTGTGGTGTTTATGAAATGACAACATCTCCAAAGGACAGAATTGGCATAATAAGAAAGGGAAGTGGGTTTTTAATCCAAATGCAATTCAGCATTTTATGCACTAGGGGAAGGAAGTACAACAGCACAAAATAACACACCCATTGCTACTTTGCTAGAGATATATAGCGTGAACTCAAATTACATCCAAAGTTTGTGTTTCAATCTGCACAAAACTTTTCAGCCACCCTTTTGTAACAAAATGTCACAATCTAATGTTCACTTAAGCCAGTACAATCATGTCAATTCATGCCTTACATCCTGATACAATGGAATGTACTTTTGTCTGCATTGCTTTGTATTGTATCGTGTCTGCATGTCAACTGTTGACTAATATGCCAAAGTTCAATGAAACATCAGTTTCTTTCTATGCCATCTCAGCTCCCACACATGAAACAGTAGAGAGAGAGAGAGATAGTAAGAGAGTAAGAGAGATAGAGCACAAGAACAAAAACAAAAACAGTGAGTGAGGGCATGTGCCAACATTCCAAGCCCCATCACAAACAAACAACAAGCATCAAATGACCCTCTGGTCAGTAGATGACTGGCTCTGTGTTCAGGGATCCACGGATATGACAAACAACGTCCCTTAATCTGCTTACACACTGTCGTCGAGTCAAACCGAGGGACTGGCAGTACTCTTAAACCTAATTTAGACCCCCAAACATACACAAAGAAACAGATTTTCAAGCTAACAACGTGTTAACTTGAAAGTCAGTTATTAGGCGCCGAGTGACACCGTTGTGCAAGAGGTTTTACTCTTCAGAAAGAATGAGGTGAGCCTTCTGGACAGATGATGCCTAATGAAGACATCAGCGCCTACTTGATGGGATAATTGTGAACTAAGGGGTCTTGTCAGAGTTGTTTAGACTCCCTCCTCTGTTGTGCTGATAAAATTAAAACAACATTTGAGATGACAACATACTGCACGCTGACACTTTCCTTCAGAATAGAGTGATCTCTTGAGTGAAAAGAAAATCACACCTACATAAAACTAGCTGCATGTTATTTGCTTTCAGTGCATATGTACAGTATTAAGTACAATAATCTCCTGAGTCCCTCCCTACACATGCAGAATTGTATTAATCACTGTCTTAAACCCTCTATTCCTTTAAATAAAACAGACCTGAGTTGCAGCTGTACTTTTTTCCATCTAAATCTCTTCGCCAAAAATAGCCAACCTAACTTACAAGCCATATATGAGAGCTTGTATGTAGATGTTCTATTTTTGGTGAATGTTCCCCCCAGAGTAAGGAATCTAAGGATGCTAGGGTTCAAGTGGCTACACATAGCAACATATGTAAACGGTACTACGACTTTACCATGGCAAGCTGGCGTCCAATGTTTCCAACTGTTACGCCTCCGGAGAAGAATATACAAGGCAGCCAGGAACGTACATACAGGAAATCTGGAGATGTGTATCTGAAAAAGAGAAAAAAAAACACAACCAATCACATTAATTCACAGTCCATTTCCCAATAAATTAACTGTGAAAAACATCTTCAAATAAGACACATCTGTCAAAGGAAAGGCAATGTCAGCACAATTTCATAACGCAGATCTCTAATGGAGGAGAGGAAGACCTTCATCTTGAAAAACAATGTTTCGCACCCCTTCTTTATCGAGCTCATTTAGTCAACACGAGCAGTGGGGGTCTTTTGAACACAGCGCTTTTCAAGGCCCCTAACTGAGGCAACAGTGCACGTCCTCCCAGCTGGGCGCTTTTGATCACAAGGGAGGAGTAAAAAGGTGTTTACTGTCCGTCTTTTATCATTCAGTTCCCCTTTGATGAGGTCACATGGTGGGAAACCCAGTAGCCTACTAAATAGTCCTAAGGATTGGCAATTTGGCATGATCAATTCACAGAACTTTAAGATTAATGCCAGGTCCAGATTATTAAAACATACATGATCAAAATAAAGGATCAACCGCAATCAAAAGATACATTTCAAAGCTTCTTTTTAATGCATAAGCAGCAGTCACAAACACACCTCAGACCTTCTGGCCTTCGTCAGCATTAAAAAACAACAACTTACATATACCATTGCATAGGTTCATACTCAAAGCTAGGAATGCCGATTCCACTAAATGCCAAAGGCATTTCTCCAGATCTACTGGCCAAGGCCTCAGAGTAAGACATAATGAAGGGAAAGAGAAAGTACAGTACTGTTGCAGAACAAGTTTCATTTGTTCAGAAGTGAAACTTTGGCAGACTCTGTACTCTGTACTATGTGGCCTTATCGTATCCTGATCCTGACATATAAAAGACAATATTGCAGGTATATAAAAGTGTGTTATTACTTATTACATACCGGTAACTAGTCTCTCAAGACAGATTGTTGACTCACGTCAACTAAAGAGGGGTTTGTTCTACTGCTATGCCACCAGAATGTGAAATGCCCGACCGACAGACATAATAAAAAATCACACTCGTGTGAAGTGAGTGGTGCAACGCCGTGTGGGGGTCCCCGGAACTTCCAGACCCACAGGAACGTGCCCAGAGTGCCAGCCCCGTTCCGGTGAGCCGCCCACGTCCGAAACGGTCGAGAAATGACAGAGTTATCGTGTGGGGGTTCCCGGAACATCCAGACCCCCGGGAACGGGAATAATCCCCCCCCCCCCCCAGAATGCAG
The DNA here is from genome assembly GCF_951216825.1 of Electrona antarctica. Classification (NCBI taxonomy): domain Eukaryota; kingdom Metazoa; phylum Chordata; class Actinopteri; order Myctophiformes; family Myctophidae; genus Electrona; species Electrona antarctica. The sequence goes on along the minus strand of NC_136801.1, from coordinate 10,218,682 downwards.
TCTACTGAGATCTTGGTAGGTCAGTAGACGGCCACTGAGAGCATTCTGATTAAACAGGATTTTGTCCCTTTCAATGCATTGATGGCATTCGAAACGTGTGGTCTGTGACCGCACAAGTGAGTAGAGATTTGATGTTTTATGATGTTTATTTAGGTTTGGTTGAATTATGTTTCACTACAGTTGACACTAAGGGTTGCCCACCTGCTCCTGGCAGGTAAATAAAACATTTGGCAGGTTGAGTTTGCTTTCATCAGGTTGCCCGACCGGGAAAGTGCTTGTTTGAGAGGGGGATGTGACCGTCTACAAACACAACACAAGATATCTGTCTTAGTATAGTGTCTAAACACCTGAACATGGTCAGAGCGTTCTGTCTTCTGGTCTGAGGAATGTAAAATAAGGGCACTGTTGACAGTTTTACATCACACAGTTTTTTTTTTAAAGAAGAAAAAAAGTGTTAAAATTGAACTGTAATTCAAATGTATGACTTTACAATATAATAGTGGGCATGACCTTTGGTCAAGTAGATTAGTAGAACATGACAGATGGGCAAGTGTCTGAGTCCTTAGTGTCAACCCCTGCCTATGTTTAAGTCTAAATACTACTGATTCTATGTTATTTCCAAGTAGAACCACACACATTGAGACCCCTGTAAACTGTGCATATACAAGTAAAAAACTAAAAACTAAAGTGACTTTCTGACTCCCATGTCTTGATTGGCACCCCATATTGTTGGCTATTGGCTATTGTTGGCCTAAATCAATCCTTCACTACAGTAATCAATCAATCAAGCAATCATTGACTTACTGGTACACTCCATTGTAGACCAGCAGCTGTGTGATGACTGTAGCCAAGAAGGCAGTGGTGATGCCAAGGCCAAAGCCACTTCTTGACCGGTCAAACGTCCACCAGAGGCCCAGTGACAGGGCCGCAAGTGTTAGCGAAAGCTGGACATTGTTGGCAAAGTCTAGTTTCTGTGGTGTAAGGCAGTTAAGATGAATATGAGGGATAATGGCACAGGCAATATAGGTTAATCCTCCTGCTAATATTAGTTCAATTGTGTAAACACGTGATATAACTTAAAGAAAATGTCACACAGATTAAATAACTTAAAGAAAATGTCACAAAGACAACAGGGACAATAATGTTCCTTTAGCACGCTATTCAAAGTTTAGAACGAAACGGAGAGTTAAAAAGCAGATCTACTTCACATGTGGGGTGAGAAATTAAAAGGGACTGATTCATGCGTTAACATGAATCAATGGTCAAGAAGGATTATTTGTCACTACTCTACTACTATACAGACACAAGCAGCAAAATGGTAGTGCGTGAGCCTGGTGCTCATAAACACTGTGCAACATCAACCTGACAAAGGCCCGTGAGGCCAAAACGTTGTCTTTTTTTTGTCCGCTCTGTTGTCAATACATTATTTTGGGAGCTTTTAAAACGGTGTGCGGATCTGCTCTCTCCTTTCTCAGTTCTTTTTTTTAGATCCTGCACCCGTTGCAATTTGTGGATGTGCGTGCACCTCTTGACCACAACATCAATATCATCAACAACAATAGTAATAATAAAGCTAATAGAAATAAAGATTAGATAAGAAGGCGGGACACGTGCAGCGGCACCCGTTGCAATTTGTGGATGTGCGTGCACCTCTTGACCACAACATCAATATCATCAACAACAATAGTAATAATAAAGCTGATAAAAATAAAGATTAGATAAGAAGGCAGGACACGAGGTCCCATTAGTTTGTTGATAGCTAATAATTGACTTGGTGAAAGGATACAGCACTGGCATGGTTGATACCAACGAAGACGGCGATGCATCTCATGACACTGGCCCATTCTCTCTTGAACTTGTGGGGCTCTCCCAAGTGGCTGTCGATGCAGGGGTACAGCAAGCCAATAACGGCTGCAAGAAAAAGGACAAACATCATATAACAATTTATTTGTGCAAACTTATCCTAAACTGATAGCGCTGTGGAGAATTAGTTGAAAGGACAATCATTATATTCATAATAATAAACGCTTGTGAACAATCTCGCACGTACTGCTCCTATTAGGATTAGGTTAAATGCAGAGGACAAATGTCACATAATGTGAAAATGTACTGTGACAAAAACAAATCTCCATCTTTTATTTATACAGGTCTATAAATACCTGTACCAAAACATACATGTGTGGAATGAAGAAATGCCAGACAATCTGAACTATCCGGACTATTTGAATCATAATATCCTCTGTGCCAATGTATGCAGCATGCGGTGGGGGGGAGGGGCAGTTTAAGGGCTATATTATTTATTTCATAATAATAACTGACTTCCTTGTTTCCAGCACAGGCGGCACGAAAGCACCGCCCCCCTCTAGCTCACCCGTTATGAGAGCAACCAATGGGCAGAGCTGCTCGCCCTCTGACGCGTGCGGCTGTTGCACGGGGAGCCAATTGAATGGCGGGGAGCTCTCTCCCAGTATGGAGAGTTAATAATAGGCTCCCAGCACTCTCCCACAGTCAGGCCAGCAGCAGACAAACCACTATGGGCCGTTTACATAATGGATAACCACAACAAACGCGAATGTTTCCCAATCCGATTCTTTATCAAGCGATCGCGAAACGACTCATGGTGGTTATGTCATGTGATGTCTTTTATATGGCTCTGTGAATAAGTCATAACCCCCCCCCCCCCCCCCCATTGCATTCCATTGTCTAAAAAAAAGGGGAAAAACATCGCACTCAAACTGAAACTCAGACATTCATACAGTGGCTATAGTACACAACGTGTGATTTATTTATAGCGCCGTAATAACACTTCTTGACTTGATCAAAGGTCACATTAGCCCCTTTCGGAACCCTTTTTTGTAATAAAAAAAAGGGGTTCCAACGGGGGCTAAGAAGCTTATTAGCTCACATTAATCATAATCAATAACTCACCGGCGCCCGTCCCGCAGCAAGGTGGGATCCACCAGGCGGCCGAGAACAAAGTTGTCATCACCTCCTCGGGGAACAAAGTGACGTTCCTCTGGATCTGCAGCAAGTTGAGCACCAGCGCCAGGAACACGCCGACGGTGAACAGCACCAGCCCGCGTCGGATCAGGTTGGCCGTCCGCACGTCGTGCAGCAGAGATCCGTAGGCGTTGTGGAGCACCGACGTTATTATGGACATCATCTCCTCGGCTTTGGACGCGAACCACTTCGGCCCCGACTCCAACGAATTCTCGCTATTACTAGATTCCACTCGTCTTCTTGATGGCGCACAGCAAGAGCAACTCCAGCAGTGGTTCTCGAGTCTTGTTGGCATTTGGCACAGTTTGGGAGCTGGCAAAAGTCAACCACAAGTCATTTGCCATTTTAGGGACTAGAATTAACAACGTTGCAAGATTACAGAAACACACACAACGTTGCAAGATTACAGAAACACACACAACGTTGCAAGATTACAGAAACACACACAACGTTGCAAGATTACAGAAACACACATGGTGTGACGCATTCCTTTGGATTTGGGGTGTTTAACTGGTGATTGCAGACTATAGCTAATAATAGGCCTAATAATAACCAAGGTCTAACTGTACAAAGGCAAATGTTATGAAGTGATGTTGGGTTGTTGTTGTTATTATATTATTATTCATAATAATTATTATTATTACCTTGATATCCACGTCTCCACTGTCTGGCGCACTCCTCCACTCCTGTTCATTCGCGCTTTGCTTTGGAAAATGATGAAGCCCGAGACTCCGAGAGCCTTTTCCGCTGTGTTACAACAAGTGCTGCTATATCACGTTGTTGTTTGTTCACATCATCATCGTTGAGAGAGAAAGAGAGAGAGGGGAGGTTAGAAAAAAAGCTGCTATTCCATTCCAGAGCGCAGACCTCATGCCAGACACGGAGCTTCCTCTGCAGAAAACAATCACAGCTGTGTCGGGTGAGAATCGTCGGCCAATGGGAGCGCGGCGGCCGATATGACGTGACGCGCCACACACCGCCCCTTGGTTTGAGGACACCGTTAGTCAGACTAGTCACAGCGCAGCTGATCTGATGTTCTGCTCTGCCTACCTGGGAGGCTGGGACAGTGCAGTAGGACTGTCACTGTATACACATGCAGTAGGCCTACACACAACACCACCAGTTCATAAACAGTGTAGGTATAACAGGACACAGGACTTCTTACCTATAGGATCACAACAATGGAAACAACTTAGTCCCCTGGATGTTTTTGTGTTACCCTTTTATGGGCCTAAATGTCTGACTGTACATCGTGCTGTAAAATCTGTCTAATAAAGAATTCAATCAATCAATCAATCAATCAATCACGTTTTGTAAAGCAGTCATGGCCTTTCAAACCTTTTCACATCTGAAAAGATTTTTCTTTTTAAAATATCAGATCTATAAGCTCACAACGTGAGAGAGGACAGAAAAAAGTGATTTTGATGCTATATTAACTAATTTCGCTGGGGGCCCCCTGGAACCTCCCCAAGGACCCCTGGTGGTCCCTGGGCCATACTTTGAGAACCACTGACTTAAAGTAGAAACAAGACACGTTATGTAAAATAAATTATATAATTTACCTGTTTAGGCTATGTGATTAATTGTCTTGACCCAAAAACAAGACAGAGAAAAAAAATCCCCCGCACAAACTCAAGTGTTCCCTCTAAAACTGTAAAATTATATACCCTTATAATTTTAACCCTACAATGAGAGTCTCGATGCTTTGCAAGTCTTTTTAAAAAAACAATCTATAAGACTTGGGAAAGTTATTTTCCCAGTTAAGCAAAGATTCAGTATTCTAGGCTGCAGGGCTACGTATCATTTCTGAATTGCTGCAGTTTGTTGGCTGGGCTCCTTTAGGCTATATAGGCCTAGGCAAGTAGGCATGTTTTCATAATGGGGTTAGTGGCACAGCTGCAGGTAATGCAGTTGCACTGCCCTGGAAGGGCCTGCGAAATCCCTTGCGTCATGTTGTGGAGATAATGGGAATGGAAAGGTTCAATGGCTGGAAGTGTTCCAAGGACCAACAACAATATGGGAAAACTGTTTTGCAAGACCTTCTGTTTGTGACCCAGTGGCCTATCGCTCCACTACTGTACATTGTGATAAGAGTTTTCTATGCCCAACGAGTCAATGACAAAAAAAACATGCAGTAAAAAACATACATGTGAACCTCCAGATTCCTGTGCAACTCTGCACGTACACATAATACTTTATTAGTCAGAAATGTAAACAGCACAAGGTACAGTCAAGGCTAAAATGATAACACAAAAAGTCCTGGGGAATGGTTTCCAGTGTGGTGACTGGTCCTATCACTTCTAGGTATTCAATTCATCAACATAGTATGAAAAAATAACACCTGTGTGAACTGAGCGATGCAACTATAAATGTATTATTATAGTTAATTATACTGTACTGTGCTCTGTACTGTATTGTAGTGTACTGTGCGGGGGTCCCAAGGGGTCCCCAGAACATACACAAACGCGCCCAACGTGCCAGCCCGGTACCGGCGGGCCGCCCCGTGTCCGAAATGGTCGAGAGAAATGACAGAGTTACCAGGTGGGGGTCCCCGGGGGGTCCGTGTGGGGGTCCCCGGAACATGCAGAGCCCCAGGAACTAATGGAGCATAGATGGATTAAAAAATTGCAAACAGTAACACCCACTGGTCTAAATGAAAGAAGCTGATTATCAAACACCTACATAGTACACTCACACCAAATTCATTTTTATGTTCATCTTTTGGGACAGTGTCAGGGTATTCCACATTTTGGTGGCAGAGCAGAGAATTTCCCCATGTTTGTTCTATAGATGGGTGGTACCAGATCGTTCCCTTTAGTATTGTGGCTGTTGGTGTCACTCACTTTGGAGAAGTAGTAGTTACCGGTAGTCAGGTATGAGGGAGAGTATTGAGGGCACTGCCCCTTTGGTCTAAAATACCAATACCATTTTTACCAGACACCAGTCTTCTACCCTGAGCCATCCCAGACTAGCAAAGTGTGTTGGAATTAGGTGGGTAATGGGCTTTAGGCAGAGAAGTAGTGAAATTGATTGATTGAATGATTGATTGAATACTTTATTGGGTACTGAACCGGGATGGAGAGATGCCTGAAAGTGACGATGAGGGCATTGATCAAGAGGACGTCCCTCATTAACATACTTGGATTCCACGTATGTTAATGTGGGATGTCCTCTTGATCAATGCCAATTTGGTTTCCACATCACCAATTTGCTGGCTGGCAGTTCTTGATGTCTTTGGTAGTGTCCTGCTAGTCTCATTCTCCTAGCTGCTATTTTCTGGCTCACCCTTGGTATTCCCTCATACAGGATCTTGTTGGTAACATAACTACACTGTTGCTGATGTTACAAGAAGAAGTACATTCTGGTGTAGTGTAACGCCCGGGATTCGAACTCGGGCCTCCCGCGTGAAAGTCCAACATCTTAACCACTAGACCAAAGGGACATATTAGCCTTTTTTTGAGGCCATCAGGCAGAGGCTCTGAGCCACTCTGCTACACTCACCCCCCTTTTGACCTCCTCCCACGGGGAAACCCAATCCGGGTCACGGCACCAATGTAACGCCCGGGATTCGAACTCGGGCCTCCCGTGTGAAAGTCCAACATCTTGGACATCTTGGACCATCTTGGACCAGCTCAGTGGCCTTGTGGTTAGAGTGTCCGCCCTGAAACTGGGAGGTCGGGTTTCGATCCCCGGCCGGGTCATACCAAAGACTGTAAAAAATGGGACCCAATCTACTAACCAAATGATTCCCGAGCGCGGCGCACTCTGTGCCAAATCGTATGACTTTGACTTTGACTTTGAACCACTAGACCAAAGGGACATCCCTTTGGACCAGGGGAGATATTAGACTTTTTTTGAGGCCATCAGGCAGAGGCTCTGAGCCACTCTGCTACAGTAGCAGCACCCATCTAGAGACTTCTGCAGGGTTGGCTTCAGGGTGCAGCATTCAAAGCCATATAGAAGAACAGACTACCAATGCATAGAAGAAGCTGTGTTTGATTTGGAGTTCCAGAGCACGCACGCACGCACGCACGCACGCACGCACGCACGCACGCACGCACGCACACACACACACACACACACACACACACACACACACACACACACACACATCTCACCTAAGATTTTCTAAATTATACAGCTATATAACTCACAATGGGATATTCAGACAGACATCTCTCAGGAAAACTCACCTAAGCCAAACTGGATGAATATGAAATGGAGTCCCCCTCAGCCCCCCCCCCCCCCCCTCCCCCACCCCCCCAATAAACAAATAACTACCAAAACATAATTCATTCATTCATTATTTAATTAATCATATAACTCAGCCTGTCTAATATACAAAAAAAAGAAGATGACTACTGGATTTACTCAATATCAGCTGCAGGCACTTTGCATAAAGTAATATGAAGGGTGAATCACCCCTTTCATGCAAAGTGGCTTACAAAATTTAGTGATGCTTCATGTCCTGAAGCAAATTTGGACGACAAAAACACAGCATATTAATCAGATAGCATTTCTTTTCAATTATGTTTAATTAAAATCCTTTTTTTAAAGTAATTATTTCGGCTGCCAATGTCTCAGGGTATTTCTCTCATTGTATTGTCTGTATTTGAGGCATTTATTGTGTGGAGCAGAAATAAGTTCATCACCGGCGTGTGACAGTGTGATCTGGGGATTGAATCTTGGTTGCTGGCCAAGGTTCAGACCCAAAGACCTACTGTAACTGGGTTACTAAATTTATAATTAAAAAATATATATATGAGCCATGTTGAAAATAACAAAACCCTAATTACTGTAGGGTTAATAGATAAATACAAGCTGGCGATTTTAATCATGTCAATGTTTTTTTGTTTGTTTTTTTCTACTGGGAGTCATTTAGTGCAGAAGCTAAGTTTGATTGATTGAATACTTTATTAACAGTTTGCAGATTGTACAGAATGATCATACGGTTTATAAAGATGAACACAAATAGCCCTGGGCGTTTGTTTCCATTGTGGTCCTGTAATTGATCATTAGTCATTTATAGAACACCACACATCAAAACATGGACGGCAGAGAGAGTGCATGAGCCCAGCCTGATAAATACACATCAGTGACGGTGACTAAAGTCCCTAATGAAGTTACACCATTGGTCGGCTATAGGCTACCAACCTCCATACAGGGGTGGGGAATGAAAACACCTGTTCCAAACGGCATGGAAGAATAGTCCGGCACACACACACACACACACACACACACACACACACACACACACACACACACACACACACACACACACACACACAATCAAGGACACGTGTATGCATCTGGCATTGTAAAATAACATGCAAGGATTGAAAGACTTAAATATGTTTATTTATTTATTGTCACTGTGTGAAGTAAAATTATTTGTTGGCCCTGTGACTCCTGACCTGTCTCTCCTCTGCAGAGCTGTCAATCCAATCCTGTTGATTGGAAGGGGCCAAGCACAGTAGAGGAGGTGGGGTGTTTGTTCCTGTTATCTTGCATATTTATTGTATGTGTTTGGCGTCTGAAATATTTATTGAATTGTATTTATTGAGAATAAGTTTGTAGATCAGCTCAGGGGCATTGGTTTGCCTGTTGTTTGAGTTATTGATATCAATTAATGTGATTGTGCTTGGTTTCTCCCACCAGTTTAAGATAGGCATGCTGCAGTCTGTTGAGGAGATGTTCAGTTAGCTAGTAGCTAGGAAGAACATCAGGGGAGAGCTGCCAGGGCCTCATGGAACTTGATGGAAGGCATAGCCTAGCAGTATTCTTAAGTTCCTGTTTGTTGTTTTCTTAAGTGCAGCTTCAAGTGTTAATTTATGTTTCCTATTTTTGGAACGTCGTTTTGGAGGTAAATAAAATACCCCAAAATGTACTGGTGGACCTTTCTGGAGCCTCCGGCCATCTTTTATGGCGGTTTTGAAGGAGGGTATGGAGTCACACTCATTTTGTGGCAAAGCAGTAGAACAAATGCATAATATGGCATGCCATAGACAATCTATGATTCTATGCCATAGATTGTTTATCGCCTTCTTTTCATATCACTCTGTTTGTCACACTTGTTGAGCATGTACGTCATTGGCCTTGTATTGATATGATTCTGTGCCATTTACAGGGAATGTGCACGGCTCGTCCAAAATACACTGGGGCAGTGGGGTATGACTTAACTGACCTATGAATAGCAAATGGATCACCAATGAAGTCATCAGATTGGGTGAGTTCTCAGCTGACTCAATGGGTGTAACACCACCAGATAGCTTGCCAAGCATTACGCCACTTTGTACATGGTGAACTAAAGGATAAACTCTGTATCTTCATACTATTAAAATTGCAAGATAAATTATTTAAGTACTTTAATTTCACTTTCTCCCTGCCCTATAGTCTAGTTATAAAATACAATAGTCTAGCTGAGATTGTTAATTCACACCAAATGTATAGGGAACATTAGAACTATAAAACCATAAACAAACATATTGTAGGTTTCAGACCAACAATTCACACCGGTTGACTTTAAATTTGCTTTAGTTTGAAATATAAACCAATTTCGTTCAAGTGTAGTGATAACCAATTGGTCAAATAAAATTGAATTGGTACACTTTTTTTGGTGTACCAACAAGTCAACCATGAAAGTATATTTGAGAATTTAAAAGTAAACATTTATTCCCGCTTGGTTCAAAAGTGTTGTTCAGTTGCATGCCAAAATCTTGAATGAATACAGTGCAACATACAGGATATGGCACAAACTCAGAAATTGAATTCCGGTTCCTAAGCAATCAAAAGAGTTCTTTTTCATCTCCACCCATGTCATGCCTCCATTAAAGGTTACCTAAAGCTACAATACTGTAGACATAATACTGTGTAGAGCCTCATTCATGGGCATGGCCACTTTATATGCATGCGGTTGGAGGCCCATAACTTACACTCAGACACATATCGTTTCTGTTGGGCAGAAACCTTGTATCTCCATATTTCAATTTCTTTTTAATGAATGCACTACCTAGTCATACTATACTACATTGTCACAAAAGTGTGTTGGGTATTGTAGGGTTTGTTTGGTACTATGGTATTTAGGGTATTATGTTTGTGTTACGTCAAAGTATGTCATATAAAATGTATAAAAGCTATACATAAATCATTTACCAAGAGCTTAGAGCTTGTGTGACCAAATAATAACTAAATTGGATCCATTGGAACACAGATTATCTTTTACTTTTCCTGAAAAGTAACAGTGTGGACACACAAGGTTTCCACTCGACAGCGATGATGAATGTTCCCCTTGCTGCGGCCCGTAGAAAATGGCATCGGTCAGACTCACTCTATCCTCATTGCAGTGTGCCATGTGGTTGACATAGATAAACTGCTTGGGCTTCACACAGTTTCACACAAGTGCAAAGGAGGCCACGCCACACAGAGAAGCACGGCTACAGGGACCTCCCCCGGTTCTCCAAACTATCGCCCCATCATAGTTCTTTAACAATGCTATTCTTCCCTATCTCGGGATGAATGAGTGGTTAATGCTCAAGCCCTCGACTGAGAATGTGAATCTGGTGAGCCCTCGTGCCTGAGGAGAAAGCTGTGTGCGTGCGTGCCTGTGTGCAGGCCGGCATGTGTGTGTTCACATCTCTCTGACTGTTTCTGAGGGGGTATGCGTTCATGTACTCTATGTGGATGTGTGTGTTGAGTGCATGTGTGTTTTATTTATTTTTTATATACAGTATATATATTTTTGGGGGCTTTTTGCTTTTATTGATAGATGTATATTACAGTAGGTAGACAGGAAACGGGGAGAGAGATGGGGGGAAGACACACAGCAAAACTTACCTTTCTGGTATGCGGTCAGGCTTAGGCTTGGCTCAGGGAAGAGGACGCCCCTGCCATGCATAGTCCTCCATGGCACCGTTGGAGGTGCGACAAAGAAAGCAGGAAGACTATCCTTCTGTATGAAATAATGTCGGGATCGGTACTCAAACCTGCGACACACTGTCTTGCTGCATTACCAGCTAAAGTGCCTGGACCGCTAAGCCGGCCCAGGCCCATGTGTGTGCTTTTTTTGGGTGATTGATTGAATACTTTATTAGACAGAAATGTAAACCGCATGAGGTACAGTCAGACATTTAGGCTAAAAAGATAACACAAAAAAAGTCCTGGGGACTTGCTTCCATTGTGGTGTATTCAATTCAATACCATAAAAATAACACAAAAATACATATCAACAGTTCAACACATGTCAACAATGTCAATGTCAGCAGTCAATGCCACCTCCTTTCTATGGGAAAATGAGATTACGTCCCCTTGTGGTCTCCTGGTAGATGATTTTTCATGCCTGTTTTGAAAGAAGCCAATGAATAATCCACAAAGGAATTTTGGAAGGATTTTGGTGGCAGAGCAGTAGAATGAGATGTTCGTTCTATAGATGGGTGGTACCAGATCAGATCGTTGTCGCTCCCTCTAGAATTGTGGCTGTTGGTGTCACTCACTTTGGAGAAGTACTTAGTCATGAGGGAGGGTATTGAAGGCACTTTGACTACCGTATCTTAAATACCAATACCCTTTTTAATTACTTAACCCTATCTTCTACCCTGAGTCATCCCAGAATAGCAGTGTGTTGGAATTCGGGCTTTAGTCAGAGAAGTAGTCCAATCAGTTTGTTTATTGTCTCCACCAGGCCGAAGGCATGGGGAGAGAGTATGTTTTGCACTCCGTCCGTGTGTGTGTCCGTGTGTGTGTCCGTCCGTCCTTCCGTCCGTCTGTTACCAGCTAATCTCCGGCACCGTTAACCCGGTCGATGCCAAACTCTGCACACACACTCCCTCGATGCCAACGATGAACCTCTGCCCCACATTTTCCAGAACGGCCTGTTATAGCGCCACCATGAGGCAGCTTTTCACATTTTTTACCTGGAACTGCACCGATCTGCGTGAAACGTTGCATGCACACTCCCTAGAGGCCAAGGACAAACCTTTGACCTGTATTTTCCGCATCTGCCTTTTATAGCGCCACCAGGAGGCTGACTTTTGTAAAACACATTTTTTGATATTACTCCTCCAGATTCTGTCCACAAATCGTTACACAGTATCTCTATGGTCATGTGCTCAAGTCGGATCTGTCCGATATTTCATATTCTATCCTAATTGGCTATAATTGGCTTTCACAGTTTGCAAGATTGCCCTGTTTTGAACAAAAAGCCTCAAATCATGAACGCAGCATGCAATTTACGTGAAATCTTTCACACATTTTCTTACTAGGCTGAGGAATATATCCCACCCTTTTCACATTGGCCTGTTATAGCGCCACCAACAGGTTGATTTTTGCAAAACACATTTTTGGAACAAAATTCCTCAAATCATCCAATTGGCGTCACCAGGCACTCTGCATTTCCTCAATAAAATGAAGAAAATTGTTGCAAAAAACTAACAAACAAAAAAACATGTTTATATTATTTATGGCTGTTTTTAGGGCATTCCACATTTTGGTGGCGTAACAGTAGATTAATTCAACCCCATGTCTGGAACGTCCTCACTGTCAGGTGAAAAGAAGCGGGTAGTGACTCCATTTGTATGAGGGGAGGCATGTGGACAACAATGGGTGTTAGCAGCAACAGGGTCCACAGTAATATACAGTATACAGTATGGGCGAATTGGCAAAGATGTAAATTGGCAGAAAATGGGGAAATGAGAGCTAAATAAAATGTAACTGAACCATACCCATACAAACTATACACACTATAAATATGTTATTATATATTCTTAATCCCAAAGAAGGGAAATGAGAGTTTAAAGAGAGACATAAAGACGAAGAAATTAGAGCGCTTCTGATACACTTAATGTTCTCACGCATAATACAGAGGCTAATGTGGACCATAATACCCATGAAAATGATCTGACATAACAGCAAATGGCTCCTAGCAAGAGGCAGTGTAGGGTATAGGCGCTGGTTACTGAAGACGTCTCTGCTTCGTCAGAAGATAAAGCAGGATTGACACAACACTTTAAATGAACACCAGATCAGCATGTCATGTGTAGATTATAGCTGGGAGGGAACGCAATGTATCTACAAGGAAAAAGGCTGTAGCTGCAGATGGTAAATTGATCTATCAAACTGGAGCTTGACAAATTTTTCTCCACATCCTGCCGATCCTGTAGGAATTTATCAAGGGGAAACACCCTAATCTGTCCTTGGACAGATAAATTAAGGGAAATGGTGGAGTGTGCTGCCCTCCCCCAGCTCCCTTGTTATGTCAAGTTATTATAAGGGTAGACTGGATATCCAAATCCATCCTCACAGATTTAGACACACAAAAAATAATAATAGCATTTTCTCTTCTGCAGTTAATTGGACTGCCCCCAGTGCCCTACAGTACTGAATACAGTAGGAATTAGTTTAACAGCACATAATCACCGGCGATCCACTGAAATTATGGCATATATTCCATTTCATACCAAGGGTGCGAATCATTCCACAGCCTCTTGCTTAACCTTTCTTCAGCTCCACAGCGTGGTGGTAGATACAAAAATGTACTGATGCACAAAATTGGACACATCATCAGTGTTATTATTATTATTATTATTATTATTATTATTGGATGTTTCAGGTCTCGCAACAGACACCCTCTTCCAGGCGACCCGATCAAGGCTGCTCAGCAGACCCTGGCCTGTGTCCAAGTGGCATGCTACAGCTCCCACTGTCTCTGAAGCCTTAAGAGACAGCTGATGAGATGTTAGCGACACTAGTAGGCTCTAGGTGCTGTGTGTTGCCTCCGGGCCTCTCTCCTCCTTCGTCTAACCGGAGGTGCTGAATCCTTCTGTGCGTTGCATTGTCGTTGCCCCTGAACAGCTGCCAACCCTCTCCACCCCAGGTCGACGTCTCTTCGGCTGTCCTGTCTCTGCAGAATCAGATATCACCACACTCTTCGTGGTCGTCACCCAGTCTGTTCCTGGTTGTCACTGGTACTCCAACTCTTACAGTCTTACAGTCTTTCAGTAAATAAAACATCTACGGTATTTATGCACAAACTCGGATAACACACAAACCAGGTAACACATCATCAGTGTTGTTATCTGGAATCATTGTATAATATACTGCAGTGGATATCCTGGACCCCCTTTTTTCTTCTTTTTTTTTTACTGTATCACTGCCATAAAAGACAATAGCAGATTCCAGGGTATAGAGGGTATCCCCTGAACAAAAGGTGCCATAAAGGCCCTGACTCCACAGCTTTAGGATATGGCAACAGGACACAATATCCTGGTCTCTTTGTTCTTCATCAGGGATAGGCTCCAAAAATGCCACATATACAGGCCAACATACTGTAGCAGCTCACTTTGGCTCACAGCTACATCATAGACCCATTCCTCTGCAATGGGCTTGTCTCAGCCATGCAGAATTCTGCATACAATCTGTCCTTGTATTTAGTTTGCGGATACATCATGTAAGCGAAGGAAAAGCTATTTTATTGTCATTTCAACCAGATCTCATTATTAGCAGTGCATGACGGAACAGTAATTGGCAGGGACAGTTTTATGTTCTGTAAGATTGTGTTCTGACGGGTCAACATGCCTGGTTAAATAAGGGGTTAATATAATAGAAATAGGATATTATGCAGACGGGACAGGTGACAAATCAAAGGAAAAAACAACAAGTGCTTTAGTAAGGTGACGGGGCACCACGAGCCACCATATTAGCTTCAATGCACTATTAATGGCATAGATCATATATGTCAAACTCAAGGCCCGGGGGCCAAATCAGGCCCGTGGATGAATTATCTTTGGCCCGCGGGATGATATTTAATTAGTATTAGAACTGGCCCTCTGGTATATTGCACAGACCACCATAATATTACAAGTCCGACAATTCACTGCGAGTGCATTGGCACATATCACATACTATGAAATCAGTGCTTGGTGAGGATCATAGAACAGGAAACTGAGCTTAATAATAATAATGCATTTTCAGTTTTAAATGCATTTACTTTTTTGCTGTTTGCCTGGGACGTCCTCATGACCGCGGTGCCCGTGTGTTGAAACACAGTCCGGCCCTCGACCTCGACCGATTTCTTTGTTTTGGCCCACTGTGTATTTGAGTTTGACACCTGGCATAGATTGTAGTGTCTGGAAGTCTAGACTAATGGAGGGACTAACAGAAGGTATTCCCTCATTTGATGACGATGAGAAATCACTTTGGAGAGTGCTTTCTAACGTGTCAGTACAAAATGTCCCGCATGTGTTCAGTTGGGTTGAGATCTGGTGAAATGCATGCATTTTCATAATACTCTCATACAAGTACTCCAAGTATATTAAAGTAAGTATCGTTATGTTTCTCCCTTCATTTATTCACCCTCAGTACCTTAGTTTAATGTTAGATTACTCTAAATCTATACATAGCACACTAAGCACAGAGTGATATATTTCCATGTCTACACAATGGGTTCATTGAAGTGCAGTACGGCAGCATGGCATACAGTAACCCATGATCAGTGCATCATCGACAGCCAATGAACACGCTCCTTTACCGCTGCTGTCTGCTCAAGTGTCAACCCTGACCAATCACAGTGGCTGTGTGTGTGTGTGTGTGTGTTTGTGTGTGTGTGTGTGTGTGTGTGTGTGTGTGTGTGTGTGTGTGTGTGTGTGTGTGTGTGTGTGTGTGTGTGTGTGTGTGTGTGTGTGTGTGTGTGTGTGTGTGTGTGTGTGTGTGTGTGTGTGTGTGTGTGTGTGTGTGTGTGTGTGTGTGTGTGTGTGTGTGTGTGCACACCTGCAGGAAAGAGAGTGTTTTGACTGAACAAGCTGACAATAAAATGTGTTACAATGGGACAGTGTCAAGAAGAGAGTAAAGCAGATGGCTTGATTGAGTTGCATGGTTTCTTGCTTGGTTGCTTAGTTTGAATGGAAACTTGAATCTCTCTTACAGTAAGACATGAATAAAACATAAAGCTCACACTCGCAGTTCTGTCCTTAAATGTACTGATTGTCCACTTATATAAGCACAAGAAGAACTTTGTATGCTTAATACTGTGTGTCACTACCCACCTCGAATCAACAATCACTGCCACTACTAAACAACCACTTAAACTATATTCTGGTCTATGGGGAATAGCAGTGGGCGTAGTTTTCTGGTTCCACTGAAAGATTAGCCATTCATTTTTTCCCATAGAGATTTACAAAAATATTTATATAAATAATTTTAAGCCTAGAATCAAGCCATCCTGGTGAATCATGACCATAAAACCTTTGATTCTGTGAAAAAATGAACGGCAAAGGGTATTTATTAAACAGTATTATTTTCACAGAATCAAAGGTTTTATGGTTTAACTCTACAAGCTTATTGTTTTGCCTCTAATGTTCACCTTTTTATTTATTTTTTGCTGAATGTTCACCTGATATGACATGCACAGAATTGGGACTCACGTGGTTAGACATATGCAACAACATGCCACGGTTACCTCAGGCAACCCATGTCCTTGTCTCTCTGCCTATGCTGTAGAATGTAGATTAATGTTCAACGCTGTGTATTCATTTCAAGGGCAGTGGCCAAATACCCAGTGTTGCCAAACAGGATTACAAAGGAGTTTATTCAAGGTGATTAAGCAGGATGTTGACCTGTGCAGGTGTGCAGGACTGCAGGTGTGAGTGTCTATCAGGACACAGAGATTTGATGAGACTTGCTTTGGCATAATGTAAACATGTTTTCTCATGCCAATATCTGTATCCCACAGATGCAGGTGGGGATATATGGTGTATTAGGTGTGCATTTCTCTTTTAAACCATTTAAGCCCTTATTATTTTATACATCGCCGTATGACAAATTGCAACACATTGTGAGCTTGTAGATCTGCCTTTTAAATGCAATTAGACTAGAATAGAATCATACACATGAACATACTATGAGTATATTACTGTATAGTAAGTCTGTGTACCCGACCCCTCCCCCAAGGCATTACATTTTGGTTTGATTCCACAGATAAATATTGTGAAAATAGCAGATCTACAAGCTCACAACGCCACACAGGGACATAGGCCGTACTGCCTTATTTAAGGCGATCACCATCATTGTGTCAGAGAGGGTAGAGGGTTCAAAAAAGTGACTTGTAATTCTCACAGTCACAGTTCTTGCTCTAATCTTCTTTTTGTACAATGATAAATTGTACATATTATTTGTACATGACCCACAATGACCCTCTCACTGCAGAAATATCTGAAGGTGTGGCTCAGATAAGTCGTAGCATGTTTTAAGAGAGATAAAGGCAATTACCCTATAGGAAAAGGACAGGATTGCGATAGGTAATATAAACAAAATGAATCTCCATATACTGTACATTTACAAAATATTAAATAAAATTAAATAAGTGTATCAAAGAATTATCATAAAAATAATGGTTTGCTCTGCATGGGTTGTCAAAATACTGTACACAGGATATAATACCAATTGAACATTCACCAGTAAGTAATAACAAAGATGTGTATGTACAACAAAGCTAGGGGTTGAAACATAAATAACATACAAAATAAAAAAGGACAATAGTATGACTGTATGCAGAATGGCTTCGTTTGTGTATCTGTATAGGACATACTATGTTTTGTTCAAAACCATCTATTTAATTGTTAGCATTATATCGTTATTAACCAGAAGTTACAATTAAAATGTAGGAATTTGCAGACACTCTGATACAGAGTGACTTACAAAGTCAGATATATGTCCCCTTAAAAAGTACAGTATGTGCCTACTATCTAAATAAGTTGAACCTGCTTGTCCACTTATGAAATATGAACCCATTGTATGCTTAATACTCGTAGTCTGCCCACCTCTATTCTGATATGACTTCACCTCTCAGGCAACCCGGTTCCTGTCTGACTATAGATTAATAATTGATGTTGTGGACTTGTGAAATTGTAACTAAAAGGGTTAAACAGTAAACTTTAAACTCAGTGTTTTCTCTTGTCAAGTTACTCACATGACCTGATAATATTTACACTATGGATATTACTAGGACCTTCAAGGCTCTGTCTTCAAGATACAATTTAAAAACATTGTAAAAACTGTAAAACATTGTAAAAACTGTGTGTGTGTGTGTGTGTGTGTGTGTGTGTGTGTGTGTGCGCGCGCGCGCAGTAGAGCAGTGTGTGCGCGCGCGCAGTAGAGCAGTGTGTGTGCGCGCGCGCAGTAGAGCAGTGTGTACCAAACAAGCCATGGCACAAGCCATAACAAAGAGCAGTACACCTCTAGTGGCTGAATCAGGGAAATACAGTTATGTATCCTTAAAATACAGCAATTGTACAGCAGATGGCAGTCATGTTGCAGTAAATGATGGGGCAAGCAATTGCTGAATGATCACGAGAGCTTCTTTCTTTCTTTCTTTTCTGTCTCATAGCCCTGATTTGATCATTGAATGATTATTTTTGTTCATTTATATTGATGATTATTGAAAATATTATTATGGGGAATCTTAGAGTGACATTAGCATTCATGAATGGGAAGTTTTCCCCAAATGGAAGGCACATGTTATTCCAACCAGTTACCTTCCCCTCCATCAAGCACCCCGGCTGGCCAGGGGGAGGCAGAATAGAGACCTGGATTACTGCATTTTGTATGGGTGCTGATGGCGCATTGGAGAGAATACGCCCCCAGCGTCCAGGAATCAAACCCGGGACCTTCTAGCTGTGAGGCGACTACCGACTGCGCCACCTTGTGATTGGCTGGAATGACAGAAAAGTGAGGACGCCAATTCACCTTTAGCTAAGCCCCACCCTCTCCCACTTTGACACTCCCACTTGGACACTTTCCAGCCGGGCTCATTCATTCCAATGTAAATATCATGGATTTTACACATTAAATACTGTTTCATTTTTGGAACCAGACCTTCAAAATATGTGCGTATTTCCTTTTTAAAACAATGTTTTATCATATAGGAAAGCTATATGTTGTCTAACCCATGTTATGCTTAGCTGTGATTGGACCATAGTTTGGGGAGGGGCTTAGCTATAGGTCAATTGTGATGATTGGCCAGAATGTAATGATGTATGATGATTAGAGCGCCCCTCACTTCACATGAGTGTGATTTTGTCCAGCTATTGGTTGTATGTACACAAACTTTGTCGTACACAGACAATGAATGGACAAATTTACGTCATGTCTACCGTATTTTACGTCATGATGACATGACGCAAATTGTGATTGGCCCGGAATGAGATGATGTATGATGATGTACGATGATAAGAGCGCCCCTCACTTCACACGGGTGTGATTTTTCACTTCACTGTTAACTCCCCCCAGAATCACGTGGGGACCTGACCCACAGATTGAGAACCACTGCCATTCAGTATGTGAGCAAGTCTTGGAGCCGCAGTGGAAGGGGAGGTCACAGATGTGGTTACAGAGGGAGACAAGACCACTATGTTGCTATGGGAACAGGAAACAATGCCAGCCTTATTTGTTTGTCAGAGAACATAAATACATATACAGTAGCTGTAAGAAGCAATATGGTATGAAACCATAGTGGCAGCGGTGGCCGAACGGATTGCGGAGCGGTCTTGATACCGGAAGGTCGCCAGTTCGAATCAGCGGTCCGACACGTTAAAATTACCACCGCTGAAGTGCCCTTGAACAAGGCATTGAACCACTACGATGAAATGTTCTATGAGCAGGGCCTGGCTGGAAACAAGTTCTTGAGCTTAGCCCAGATACCCTGGGTAAATATAGTAATCTCATTTCATTTCATTTCATTTATGGTATAAAACCATAGATCCAATGTGTTAAACCTATCTGCTGGATTTCTTGTCTGTCTTCCAAGTAATCGGAGTTCCCTGAAGCTCTCGCATTAAAAACGGGAGGGACGAGAACGTAGTCTTCCAAGTAATGTTTTCCCATGAGGGTTAACCATGCGATCCATAATATGGATCCATAATCCATATTCTGGGGAGAACATTAGCCAAACAGAGCAGATCTACACATTCACAACCATGGCTCAATGCGGTGCGTTGTGCGCTTGTAGATCTGCTATTTTTGAGAGATTTGGTCGAATGCTACATGTACATGCAACTTAGGTCTGTATAGAGGGTCTAACTCATTCAATTAGATTGGGCAGGGCGCCACAATTGTAAGATTACTTAAAGTTGGGGGCTACGAGACGACAACAAAAACGAAACAAAAGTTGCATTGTATATATTTTCAGTGGCACATCAACATAAAAGAGCGCAACACGAGTTTAGTGCAGTTCGTCCATTACATTCCATCCATTCTCATCCATTAGCTTTTACACCATTGTGTTTCATCACTCAATAATTACTCGGGCTGAATGTTATGATTCCCTAACTCTCAACTAATGGTTTGTGAAACGCGTAATCATGCTCGGCTCCAGGATGAAATGACCGAGGGGGCAGTTGAAAATGGCGAAGGGGCACACATACGTTTTATATATGTAAAACAATATGTACATAAACAACTTAAACTGAGGGAGCAGAATTTGCAACTGAGGGTGCAAGGCCCCCTCTGGCGCACCTGGCCTGTGCGTTCGGCTTTATCAACCAGGCACTCAAATTCTGTATAAACAAATGTTCTATTCATACATAAACACTTCACCATGTCAGCCTGCCCCCCAATACTCTTCTCACGAAGACGCTTCCATGCCCTTGACACATTTAAATACCTACTTCTCAAACTCAAAATTAAAGTCTGTGCAGTATAAAGGTCTGGCACAGACTAGAGATGATCCTCTCAAACACCAAAATGTGTAAATGCAGTATGAAGCAGTATGAAGTCACCATGATGTTCACATACTATACCTATAGCACATAACAATGGACATAAATGTGTACTATTAGCGGAACAATGGACAACATTATGTCTTGATGTGCACACAGCCATACCACCCATGGCATTATTTTTCTTTTTTTTTCCTTTTTTCTTTTCATACGTCATGCTTTGAAGTCATATGCTTTGACAACCTAAACCTCTTTGTTTCTCTGTGTCAAAGGGGCTCACATGGCTTATTGTACACAGTAACATACTCTGCTTACTAGCACTACATCTTTTCTCCAGGTTCACTCCAATAAAACAATGTGTATGACAACAACCATTCTCCTACTGGCATATATAGCAATTAGTGTGTCATCCTCCTTTGAGGGTAATTATTCATAGTACATCTATGACATCTATTTATAGTGCTTTTTTTTATCATGAAACAATATGCTAACGGCAGCAGCTCAAACAGTAATTGCCACCCAATTATATAAGTTATTTTGTTGCATAATTGCATCTTATGATGATAGGATGATAATTGTAGCTAATTTGCAAGTCTGCCAAGTGGACACCAATAATCACACTTGAAGAATAATACGTCCAATGATGATGATTGAAACACTGCCCTGAGCAGCGGAACATCACATTAAATTAAAAAATATTGAGCACAAGAGACATCACAGTAACAATCGTAACCACTTACTGTAAGTGTTTTGAGAGACTACATCTGCTCCGTGCTGCCTGTCACGCTGGACCCATGGCAATTTGCATATCGTCAAAATCGTTCAACTGACGATGCAGTTGCCTTGGCCGTACATTCTGCACTCTCCCACCTGGTCAAGAGGGGGAAGAACAGATGTGTTCGGATGCTCTTTGTGGACTACAGTTCTGCCTTTAATACAATCATCCCAACCAGACTGGACACAAAGCTCAGGGACCTAGGCCTGCACTCGACCATGTGCAGCTGGATATTTGACTTTCTGTCCGGCCGCCGTCAGGTGGTGAGGATGGGCAACATCACGTTGGACCCCCTGACCCTCAACACAGGAGCCCCTCAGGGCTGCGTACTGAGCCCACTCCTTTACTCGCGGTACACATACGACTGTACAGCCAATCACAGCTCGGCTCCAACGTCTTGATCAAATATGCGGACGACACGACAGTGATGGGCATGATCGATGACGACGACGAGGCGGCCTACAGAGCAGAGGTTGGAACGCTGACACAGTGCAGGTGCCACGAGAACAGCCTGGCTCTAGACGTCAGCAAAACCAAAGAGCTGATCGTGGATTTTAGGAGGCCAGAGAGAGAGCTATTATCATCAATGGTGCTGCAGTGGAGCAGGTCAGCGACTTCAAGTTCCTCGGAGTACACATCTCGAGGGACCTGAAGTGGGCCACACACACCACAAAAGTGGTGAAAAGGGCCCAACAACGACTCTACTGCCTGAGGCGCCTGAAGAAGTTCAGAGTGAGCCCCCGCATCCTCAGAGCATTCTATAAGAGTACCATCGAGAGTACTCTGACGAGCGGCACCACTGCCTGGTTCGCAGAACGGAAAGCACTGAAGAGAGTGGTGCGAACAGCACAGCGAATCGTGGGAGGGGAGCTTTCCCTACTCCAGGAAACACACGAGAGACGTTGTGTGCATGGCCAAGGCTGAAAACATCATCAGGGACAGCCATCACCCCAGCCATAGCCTGTTCAAGCCACTGCCACGTCCATGGCCGGGAAAACGTTCATGAGCATCAAGAGCAGCACCTCCAGACTCTTGAACAGTTTCTACTTGTCAACAATTAGACTGCTGAACAAGAACTAGGTCTGGTGACACCGCACAGGCTGAACTGAATCTGTCTCTTGTTTTATTAGAGACTCCATACACGTAGGCTATAAATGTATGCATATAAATCAATAATAGTGATGTATACATCACTATTATTTATTTATATAATAGTGATGTATACATCACTATTATTTATTTATATGCATACATTTGTATCATGTAGATTAGTCATGTACAGTTGGAGGCCATCGATATTGTCCTTTTCTTTTTGCTGAGGTTTGCGTGATCTGCGCAAAAGGACAGTTAACCCATTTTGGGCGGGAACCCCTTTTGGTGTTTTAAACATTATGTTATAATTTAGCTATTGAAAAATAGCAGATCTACAAGCTCATAGCGCGCCACCGAGTGGCGCGCTACAAGCTTGTAGGTCTGCTATTTTTGAAAAATCGTGAAAATATTTATTTCAGAAAACTGGGAGGATTTAGAAGGATTTTTTGAAATTTTGAGGTCAGGCCTAAATGGGTCAAATGATAAGGGACAATATCGGTGGCACCCAACTGTACTATGCACGTTATGTTTCTCTCTCTCTTTTAACTGCAATGATGAGCCTGCACAACCAATAATTTCACCCATGTTACTTGTAATGTGATGTGACAATAAAGTTTGATTCTGAGTTTCATTCTGATGAAGCCTGATTTACACTTCATACATCGGTGTCATGCGTTAACAACAGCCTAAGTATCCACAGTATAGGCTATAAGCTCACAAAGCATCGCAAGCTTGTAGATCTGCTATTTTAAAGTGTACAACAGAGCCTAAAATATAGGCCTAGTCAATATATTTGTCTAACTGTAATGACATGCCTGAAATAGGAATGCAACGGTTAATGTGATTAAATAGGGTGGCAGTTGTAATCGGAAGGTTTCTGGTTTGATCCAGTTCCTCCTGACAGTGTATAGGGGTGTCTTTGAGCAAGATATTGAACCCTAACTGCTCCCGACAAGCACTTCAGTACATTACATGGTCTCCTCTTGATCACTCTTTATGGGTGAATATTATACACTGGAGAAAGCACTATAAAATCTTTCATCCATGATAGACTCATGGATCACAAATTTAAAGCATTTCGTTTTTGTGAAGAAAAACAGTTACCGCCTCTGAAACGGCTCCATTCAAGACAAATGAGGTATACCTTGATTTAATATGTTGCAATGGAAGGAATATGCTCTTACTTATTATAATCAACTTATAAATATAGTTAAAGAACAGTCACAGGGAAATTGAAAACCAAATCTATAGAGGTATTGTCTCCAGATGCTTCAAAGTTCCTTATAAGTGGGAGCAATTCCAAGCATGCTGCTTCTTCGAAACAAGCCAAGTGCTACACATTGATCCTAATTACTGCCTGATTGAGGAGGACTGAGGTGAACATCCGTGTGGTTCAGTCAATAAGCAGCTACAGTACTGTACTGTATGTACACCAGTGTTTACAGATCATTTGAAATTTATTTTTTAATCATTAAAGGGTATGCTTTTTGAAGTGTGCGACAACTAAAACAAAAAATGTGAAATTGATATTGTGATATCAAACACGATCAAACAGTCTACATTTCCAAAAGAAAATGTATTTAATTTCGTTTGACCAAGCGGACACCAAACATATCCCTACTGGTGATCAATAAATGAATGACCAGAGAGAGAGAGGGGCAATATAAAAATGGAAGCATGGACACCTTCACCCCCACAACCCCCACATGAAATAAACCCTGCCTAGACAACACAACCATGTGATGAATAAATGTTTACATTTACATTGTTATTCGCATAGAGACAATGCTCCAAGTCTATTACTTGCATAGGAAACCACATGCAGTTAAATTAAATGCTTAGAAGTATTGTGGTGAATTAGGGTTTTCATTAACGACAATGCACTAGTCTAGCAGCAAGTCCTCAAAAAAAGGCCCAACCCGAGTTAGAACAAAACACAACTGTGTTTTTTCATATTCCGTGTTATTGTGTTTTTCACACACTCCCAACTGTCCAGTGGACCTCAAAGCACTACTACCTCAAGCTCACACCTCAGGTCGAATCACCCGGAGAGTACTACCAAGCTACGCCCTTTATGAGCCATAATGCATATAAAGACGGCTTGTGCGGCTTGGGATTTTTACGTGATCGCGGCCTGGCGCCAGCTAAAAATGCTACAACATGCTAAATTTGATGCGAAACCCACCAGTCCACCAGTGACATCATCGTTAGGCAGATTTATTTTACAAAAATGTTTAGATTTTTATTATCGTGAGAAGTGAGAACGATTGCTTCCTTTTTCGCATTGCAACTTTTCAGGACTAGAAAGCCTGCAGTTTCTATTAGCTTGGATTCCCCACTGATGATGTCACTGGTGGACGGGTTTGTGAACTGCCCACAGCCCTCCAATGAGACATAGAGAGTAGGAAAAAATGGTTCCATTTTATCATGATTATTAGTGAGGACCTATGAAGATAGGTTGAAAAGTGGTGAAGTGGTCCTTTAAGACTGTCTTTGTTCAGTGCTGGGTCTTAGTTTTCTGATTAATTGAAAATGGAGGACCCTGATGAAAACAAGTCTTAGTAGTGCCTTTTATGATTTCATCCTCATAGCAGTTTTTGTATTGACCTGTGCTTTTGTTTGAAATGTACGCATTCTACATACTGTGAATAACAGCGTTTGAGTCTGCATGGGTCCTATTCCACTGTTAGGAATGGGAGGTCCATTCCTGACAGTGTTTTATGTCTTTTTTTAACAAGAAAGATACTCAGCTGTCTAGTCCGGTCTAGTGGGGTGCCGTTGGGGATAGGCTGACAGAATGATAGTCTACTACTTTCGGATCCGCAATATGCAGCAAAGAAACGCACCAGTGTGCAAACACCTTACGCCTCTATTAGCTTTTAAATAAAACTCTCATTCTATTAAAGAAGTCTTAAGAGAATTTGTTCATTCTTCAATGGACTTTTGGGTTAAATTTCTCTCCATGGACCATTTAGTGGGTGTGTTTGCAGGGCTGAATCTGTTAATGAGGTGAGGTGCTTGTATATTCATAGACAGATATATTCATAGTTTCACAGTTGCAGGCGCCAGGTGGCCTGGGGGTATTCCTGTTCCAGGGTTATTTAGGCATATTATGCTTTGGGAAAGTTAAGTCTTTGACAAAACTATCAAATGTATAGCAAGAATACTGAGTCGTAGCTTATTCTCAGGTCAGGACGGAAGGGAAATAGATATTCAAATTACAAAGTATCATCAATATAATTTATTGATAATTTTATTATCATCCAATATGGACATTTGACATCTTTCACTTTTAGTCAGACACAACTTCTCAGCTGTAATTTACTTTTCAAATATTCATGTGACACATTCATGCTGAATCAGAAACATGCTTTTGCAAGTAACAGGGTGTCTGCGACTGCCAAGGGCTCATTGTAGGGAGGCCGTCAAGTTATTCCAACGTTTGTTTTCTGTCTGAAAACATCCAACATTTCTTTATGAGATGGTAATCATGGTAGGGAAGTTGAGAGGGATGACATAAGAGGAGCACTTACCGGTAGTTGAGACCCTGTAAAACTAGGCCACCGTGACCTCTGTACTTTTTGTTATCCTTCTAATATATTTCCTCTTTCTAAATTACCCCCTAATGAATGACAGACGGAAGCTTTTAAAAATAATCCATAAAAACACTCCTTTACAGTGCTCCTTTCTGCCTCATCTTTGCTATTTCTGCCCTTGAACACTTTGACTCTCATTGGCCCAGACCGTCAGTGCACTCACCCATTGTCCAAATAAAAAAGAAAATACGGAGCTATATGTGTGGGTGGGTGGGTGGCTGGGTGCGTCTGAGCACGAAAACAGCATGGTTGTTTTTCACCACCTGTGCGCAACCTAACACACACACACACACACACACACACACACACACACACACACACACACACACACACACACACACACACACACACACACACACACACACACACACACACACACACACACACACATATTAACTGTATATACGGTGATTTCGGGTGTGCCAGTACAGTACAGTGACAGTACAATACAGTAGAGGGACCCCCACACGGTAACTCTGTCATTTCTCAACCGTTTCGGACGCGGGGCGGCTCGCCGGAGTCGGGCCGGCACCCTGGGTGCGTTCCTGTGGGTCTGGAACTCCTCCCCCCCCCTACACCCCCACACGGAGTTGCACCACTCACTTCACAGCTTTTTTTAAAGCTTTTTTTACAAACTAGAGCGGTGCCCGTGGGGCCTCTACAGTGGCGCCCGTTGGGTACTGGCCTACCCAGAACTGATGCGTTGGAGCCTCTACAGCGGTGCCCGTTGGGCACTGGCATACTTGGAACGATGCAAGTTGGAAATGCATGCCACACCCAGACATTATGCCCCTGGTTCCATGGCCTGGGTACATTATTGGGCCGGGGTCCCTGGAGCCTGGGGGTCCCCGGCTCTGTCTGTCTCTGTGGCCGGGCCCCTGGTTCCATGGCCTGGGTACATTATTGGGCCGGGGTCCCTGGAGCCTGGGGGTCCCCGGCTCTGTCTGTCTCTGTGGCCGGGCCCCTGGTTCCATGGCCTGGGTACATTATTGGGCCGGGGTCCCTGGAGCCTGGGGGTCCCCGGGTCTGTCTGTCTCTGTGGCCGGGCCCCTGGTTCCATGGCCTGGGTACATTATTGGGCCGGGGTCCCTGGCCGGGCCCCTGGTTCCACGGCCTGGGTACATTATTGGGCCGGGGTCCCTGGAGCCTGGGGGTCCCCGGCTCTGTCTGTCTCTGTGGCCGGGCCCCTGGTTCCATGGCCTGGGTACATTATTGGGCCGGGGTCCCTGGAGCCTGGGGGTCCCCGGGTCTGTCTGTCTCTGTGGCCGGGCCCTTGGTTCCATGGCCTGGGTACATTATTGGGCCGGGGTCCCTGGAGCCTGGGGGTCCCCGGCTCTGTCTGTCTCTGTGGCCGGGCCCCTGGTTCCACGGCCTGGGTACATTATTGGGCCGGGGTCCCTGGAGCCTGGGGGTCCCCGGCTCTGTCTGTCTCTGTGGCCGGGCCCCTGGTTCCACGGCCTGGGTACATTATTGGGCCGGGGTCCCTGGAGCCTGGGGGTCCCCGGCTCTGTCTGTCTCTGTGGCCGGGCCCCTGGTTCCATGGCCTGGGTACATTATTGGGCCGGGGTCCCTGGAGCCTGGGCTATGTCACGAGCCGATGTGACATGTTTGTGTTTAGACTTATTATTTAAACAAATCGGATTCTAATCTGAATGTGGCCAATGAAATGGGGACAATTTCCAGTAAGTGTGAATGAACAGGGTACAGTCAAAAGGCGCAGACGAGAGTAGCTGCACAAATTGGCGTCATTAAGACGTGCATTGGTAATAGTTTGTGTTGTGTGTGATGTAACACCTATATAAGATCATGTGCTGTGTTGGAAGTGACATTGTTCACATTGAGAGAGAGAGGGAGAGAGCGAGCGAGTGAGCGAGCCAGAAAGACAGACAGACAGATGTTTTCTTGGACTGTTTCCAAAGCAGGAGGACCAAAGCGATACAATCATGCTGCTGTAGCAGTGAGGAACAAACTTTATTCCTTTGGAGGCGTGTATAATGGAGAGTACGACAAGGGTCAGATGGTTGTCCATGTCTTTCACACAATATCTTTATGCTGGAAGAAGTTACCTCCAGTGAGAGATAGAAGAGGAGATGGTCAGCTTGAGGTTCCATCCGGGAACTACGGCCACACAGCTGTGCAGGTAGAAGATACAGTCTACATCTGGGGAGGATGTGTTGTGCATGGGCTTTATGCATTTGATGTGGACGCCCACAGATGGTTGAAACTCAGCAGGGTTTCTGGAGCTGTTCCAAAGGCGAGGTGGTACCACTCGGCCTGCGTCTTGGGGAAGGTCATGTTTATCCATGGAGGATACAACATGAACGAGCTGGTTTGTGGACTCACTACTGACATGTACAAGTTGGACACCAGCACAATGGTCTGGTCTTTCACTAACACCAGAGGAACTCCACCATCAGCTTCAGCACGTCACTCTGCCACCATCATTGGAACAAAGATGTTTGTATTTGGGGGCGAGTTGACCTCGGCTCCCACTACTTGGAGACAAACATCTTATTACAACACCATCAGAGTGTTTGACACAGAGACTAACTACTGGCTGAGCACGCCTTATGCACAGCTTCTTCCAGAAGGACGATGTGGTGATTCAGCCTTTACCTACAATGGAGAGCTGTACATATTTGGTGGCGCCCAACTCAATGATCTGTGGAAATTCAGTCCGGAGACCTTCTCCTGGAAGAAGGTTGAACCCAAAGGGAAACGCCCGGGTACAATGTTTGGTATGTGCTGTTGCATGGTGGGAGATCGTTGCATCCTCTTTGGAGGGAACACAAACACTGATGACATGTTCATCTTAGACTTGAGTCCTAGCCTGAAGACGTTATGCAAGCTAACTGTTATTCAGCACGGTCTGGAACAGTCTGAACTCCAGTCTGAACAGTCTGAACTCCCGCACAACCTCAGGTGGGAACTGGCAGCCATGACAACCAACACTCACTCACTGCCACTAAAAGACTCTAGCCGCTGCTTCTTCACTTGGAAAGGAAAGGAGCCAGCTTAGGTAGTTCGGGCATCTAGTACTGTACTAATACAAAAAAACAAGTTCCAGACCCACAGGAACGCACCCAGGGTGCCGGCCCGATTCCGGCGAGCCGCCCCGCGTCCGAAACGGTTGAGAAATGACAGAGTTACCGTGTGGGGGTCCCTCTACTGTACCCTCTACTGTACTGTACTGTCACTGTACTGTACTGGCACACCCGAAATCACCATACAGTTAATATGTGCGTGTGTGTTTGTGATAGGTTGCGCACAGGTGGTGAAAAACAACCGTGCTGTTTTCGTGCTCAGACGCACCCAGCCACCCACACAAAAAAATTACGTTTTATGAAATTTGAAAATTGCTGTTTTGTGAAAATTCTTCTTCTGCCCATAATACATACATGCAGCGTCATATGCTTATGAAACTTTACAGTATGGCAGAGGGTGATGTCAAATAGCACCGATACCAGTCTTAATCCAATTGGCCAAAGGGGGGGGCACTATAGCAATATTTTGAAAATGAAACCTTTGAACGGGCATAACTCGTGCCTCGTTTGGCCAAAAGTCATGGCACTTGTTTCCACATGTTCCTTGACTCATGGGGTACACTTCTGTCACTTTGACCAGTAAGGTCCGCCCTCAGATATTCCACCATTTTGAGCAGTTATGAAAAATGCTTATACCTGATTTTCTGCCTGGGTCTTTGAGAGATTTGCGTGAAACGTTCTACACAATCTATGGACCATTATCTGAAATCCCAGTTGAAGAGAAGTTTGTATGTTAAAAACATGAACAGCGAACACACTGTAGTAATGGATAAAACCAGGAGACACATCATTGTTATTAAAAACAATATTTGCTGTTAACAATAAAACAACCGATTGTGTCCGGATAGGTCAGTAGGTAGAGCTCTCGCCTTTGGACCACAAGTTCAAATCCGGGTACAAAGTCTTCAAGAGGCATTTCGTCTTGCCGAGGAGAGGGGTGGAGAGGGGTGTTTCTAGCCCCTTTGAAACAGAACTATGCTTCGACCTTACTGCAGTGTGTGACCGAAATGAGTTCTATAGTTCACCGTAGGTCGGTGTGTGACCGAGAGAGTCTGGGATTAACACAGTAGGTGCGCAAGAGTTTAATTAAGCTATAATTAATTTAAAAGCTAGTTCACAGCTTTCTCGTGCTTGGCGGAGATAGGAAAAAAGTAGGTTCTCGTTTTCCTCGTGCCCGGCGGCAGGACGGTTAAATATTGCATTTTTCTCATAAATAGAGAATCTTTCACTCAATAGGAGCTGCTCCTGTCACAAGTTGATGATGTCATATGTCCATGTGGTCTAGCCCTAACCAACATTATGCTTCCTAAGGATAATATGAGCATCAAAGCAATATTTTAAATACTTTTTATAATCATGTGCATTCCATATATTCCATAGGGCTGGACCCTTAGAGTATATATGAATAGAGACGGCACCCGGAGGAAACCCTGAGGCGAAATTGACATAGTGGCCTGAATTTGGTATTGCAGCAATGGGCAAATTCTGGTCCGTTGACTATCATTGCGCACGTTCATGATGACACGTGAACGCTGTTTCATACGTTCACGATTTGGCCCAATTCTTCCCAGAATGCACTCTGTGTGAAATTGCCTCATGCGCTTTTGAGCAACTTAATGCAAGTGGATGAGAGGAGAAATCCGGTGCCGTCTCTATTCATATATACTCTAAGGCTGGACCACATCATCAACTTGCGACAGGAGCAGTTCCTATTGAGTGAAAGATTCTCTATTTATGAAAGAAATAAAATATTTAAAGTGTTTTTAATTTTAGTTATAGAGGGCAAGTATGTTTTAAGGCATATTTGTCATATTAGCCAGGGTTCCTTTAAAAAAAAGCTGAGTGTAGTTTTGCATATACATCTATTTGAATAGACCACACCGACGTGCACAGTTGCACACACAGTGCCAAACAGTTCATTAAATTGAAGTGGCATCTACATGCGCATGCATAGTCCATCCGCATCTCCACTCCCTCACAAGTCAATCCATCGCCGTTATTATGGAGAACCATTGCCTCACTTTGGTTCTGGACAACTGCCAATCAGCACATCACCCTCTCAGGACCCCGGCAGTAATAGTAATAATAATCGACTTCAAGTGGAAGTCCATTGGTCAACAGTTTGTCTGGAAGCTGACGGAAAACAATTAAGTATTAAAATAAACCTAAAAATAAAACATTTATGGTTCTGAGGGGGTGATTTTTTTTTTTTAGCTTGAACTGTTCCTATACCTAAGCTGCTAAATAGAAGATACTGTGACGTTGTTAAGTAAGTAGTAGTAGTGGATGTGCACAGCGGACTGTATGGAGCCCTGAGGGATGTTCTGTAGTGTCTTGGCTGGTGTATTGGTGGTAGATCAGCTCTCAAAAGCTGATTTCATTCGAGTAGGCGATGAAAAACATTTGAGTGCTGGCTCACAGGGTCAGATTCTATAATGGGTTCTAATAAAAAAAAATCTCACCTAAGTTGTAAAACTGCAAATACAGTTTTGCAGTTTTACAACTTAGAATCAGGTGATACTCTAGGGATAGTACTATTAAGGTTACGTTTTGTGGCACATTGTCAAAACAGCTATACGCCTACATGTTCCTTGTTCCAACCCATTCATGTTTGTATTGCTTCTCTAGGGCTGCATCAGAGCTCCAGATTGCGGTGGATCGAACTGAACTGGGAACTGGGTAGACTCCAAGTGGGATTTGATTTGATTTGATTTATTTGAAATGCAATAAAACCACAGGGTTACAACACTGTGTTCTAAGATACACCAGCGTCTACACTTTCTCAGAAGACTTAGGCTCTTTGGAGTCAGTGTAAATATCATGTTGACCTTTTACAGAGCTAGTATAGAGTCAATCATAAGATACGGTGTGTCCAGCTGGTTTGGCAATCTAACTGTGAAGTACAAATCTCAAATAAGTAGGCTAGCAAACATGTCTGGGAAGATCATGGGCATGTCCACCCCCCCCCCCCCCCCCCATCACTCCCCAGGCCATCTTTGAACAAGCAGTGTTGAGACAAGCTGTATCTGACCCCTTGCATGTGTTATACCGAGAGTACGAGCTAATGCCATCCGGTAGGAGGTATAGAACTCCACGGTATGTGTATAATAGATTTAAACACTCTTTTGTTCCCCTGTCAATCAAAATGCTCAATCAGAGATTGCCGAATGCACTTTACTGACTCAGAGATTCAGGGATGGCCAAAAGCACTTTATTGACTAGTTGCACTTTATCAAGGGAATGTGTGCAATATCTCTGTTTTGTGTATGTGTATGTGTTTCATGGTGTTTTTCCTTTTTTGTATGTGAACGTGTTTGATTGATTGATTGAAAATTGTATTAACAATTTGCAGAATTACAGTACATTTCAAGCACAAACTCAATACAAAGGCTGTTAACTGTGAGTGGACGACCCAATTAAGCATTACACTTGTTTACAACAGGGTCCACCATGTTCAATTCATCAAAACATTAAGAGACGTACAAATAGACACTTCTATATAGACAAAGAACAGTACAGTAATTCATCATAATGGAGGTAAAAAGGGAAAAGAAACATATACAGTGAGGGGAAAAGGGGGGGGGGGGCGGTGGGGGGGGATTCAGATTTTACGGGGGCCAGTTTCGAATTGCAGCCATCCGTAGGTGCCCTTTGAGAGCGGTTTTGTCTGTTATTTGTATGCAGCTGTGACTCTTTTCTCCCAAGGGAGACAAATAAAGACAACCTTGAACCTTGAACAGTTCAAGGATAACACAATAAAGTCCTTTAGAGCACCGAAGTCCTGACGTCACTGTCAGTAGAGGGTGTCAATCCACAGGTTCGTCTACTTTTTATTTGCATTGTAATCTCCATAGGGGGATTTTAGATCGCCTCATATAAGAACTGTTCAAATAAATCACCCCGGCCTTTTCACTCATATGGATATGAAGCATCGACTGAAGGTGGAAATGTACAAATATACCCAAAGAGTAACAAAAAAAGCGTTAGAAACGAGTGAAACAACCCAGAGACTACATTTCCGGTATAGGCGGGTGGCTGCATCTGCCCGTCGCACAACAGAAACTGAATGTTAATTACGTTTATTTTTATTTTATTGATATTTAATGTCTCGTGGTTGTCTCGTGAGTCGAGTCACCACCAGCTGAGCTTACGTCAACGAGGAATCTCAGGAACGCAATGTGTTGACAGCTGGGCGTGACGTATATTAGCAGCGACATTGCCTTCATATGTAGTTTCAAGGCTTTTGCGGCCAAATTAATTCCATTTTCTCCAGAAACTGGCTGTATCAAATATGAATGGACATCATTAACGACGCACAGCCACTCCCCTGACAAAAAGGGAGGAAGGCCGGGGTGGTCGGTTTATTTTTCAAACACAGTTCTTATATGAAGCCACCTAAAATCGCCCTATGGGGATCTCAATGCAACTAAAAAAATACATGAACCTGTGTACTGGCGCCCTCTACTGAAAGTGACGTCAGACTTCGGTGCTCTATTGACTATGTCCATTGCGGTCCTCTCACGACCAACAAAACAATACATTACACTACAAAACAAATGACAGTAATATTTTTTTATAGATATATGAGGAACAGCCAGATTATCATCATTGTCATATACAAGACAATGTTTCTTCATCATTTGATTGATTGAGGCCATCTGTGACCCGCAAATAAATGTCATGTATACCGTACGCCAGGGGTGGGGGGTCGCCAAATTATTTTAGGGGGTCCCCAAATTATAAAAAAAAAAAAAAAAAGATTTTGTTTTTTAAAAAAAAATTCACGATTTTTCAAAAATAGCAGACCTACAAGCTCGTAGCGCGCCACTCGGTGGCGCGCTACGAGCTTGTAGATCTGCTATTTTTAAATAGCTAAATTATAACAATGCTTAAAACACCAAAAGGGGTTCCCGCCCAAAATGGTTTAAGGTTATTGTAGCAGTCAATTTATATTGGGGGTCGGGAGGGGGCGGGGCGGGGGTCCCGAGACATTGCCAAAGCATTTCCGGGGGTCCCCGACCAAAAACGTTGAGAACCCCTGCCGTACGCAACCTGTAGCTTGTCTTGTATTTCATGGTGAACACGAGGGGAGGAAAAAAAAATCTAATATTGTCTAGAGAACCAGTTAGAAGAATTTAATGATTATTGTCACAAAAGCTTGGAAAGAGCATTATGCATATTGCTCATACATAAGGGGAAGAATACATGACAAAATCCACAATTGAACGTCTCTCGCTTACAGAGCGTCCTTCAATGGGTAACTGTGAAGGCTGTAATCAAAAGGGAGGTCCAATCAAAGAAAGGAAATCAGAGGAAAGAAAGGCAACGGGTTTATCTGATGGCCAAAAGGGATTTGTGTGCTACAATAAAAGGCCAGCCTCTATGGTAAATGGTGCATTTATATAGCGCCTTTATCCAAGGCGCTTTACATAGATTGTGCATTACATTCACCCATTCACACACACATTCATACACAGATTGCGGCGGAAGCCATGCAAGGTACCAACCAGCACATCGGGAGCAATTTGGGGTTCAGTGTCTTGCCCAAGGACACTACGACTATGTAGACGGGAGGAGCCGGGATTCGAATCGCCGATCGCCATGGATCATTGGACGACCTGCTCTACCTCCTGAGCCACAGTCACCCGTATCCCTGTACCTGCTGAAGCCCGGCCTAGGCTGCAGGAACCATTTGCAGCAACCTAAATGCCAAACCTTCCAAAGGGCTTTATGTGTTGTAACTTAATAATCTACATTATTTATGTGGCTCCTTTGAACAACCTTCATCCCATTTTTTCGGAAATTGGGTTTTCAACCGAGATAAATTGTGTTCATGCATGGAGTGTTGCTGAAGCCAAATAGGCCTTCTTAAAATGTTCATTTTTCAGGAAGGAGAAAGAAAACCTTATACAGTTAAAACAAAGCAATACTGCCTCATCAAAGTTGGTATTGTGACTTTACACTTTATCTATCAATTACTTGCATGAGAGAGGTGGTGGGGTTTGCTGTGTTGGATTCACTATTTTGTATTTCACATTTATTCGTTGGATTTGTTTGGTAGAATTATTGTGCATTATTATTTCAGTTTATTTGTGTTCCAGTTAAAAGCTTTTATTTGTAAGGTATTGGGCAATTGGGTGTGCACAGGTGAATTTATTTAACTGTCATCAGACAGGCACTCATTCAGATTGGCACCGGGAAGGTGCACAAGTTTAGGGTCAAAGCAAAGCAGTTATTTCCATGTTTGCCATATTGTCTGTGAAGGAAATGGAATAAAATACCACCAACCTGCAAGAGCTGTTTGGACATTTATCCCTGCGTAAGATCCACTATACCCGGTGCCTCAGTGGCCTTTTTGAGTTTTATTGTTGTTGACAAATAGCCACTACATAAAGTAAAAACTTGCCCTTATTGAAGTGGACATTTTATTGTTTGGATTTTGCACTGGATGTTTGGACTTGCACATACTGTCTGCTATGCATCAAGTGGATAATTGGCCTCATCATGGACTTGTGAATGGGACATGGACGCACCTGCATGCACTGCTTTTACTATTGTTGTTTTGCTCACTGGATTTTAAAGACAGGTCGGAGAATGGAGGAGCAGCGACTTAATGGACATTGTCGCACAAAACTACCCAGAAACATTGGTATGTGAAAATAATATATGCTCAGTCGGCTTTATTGGAAAAAGGCTTATAACTGGAGTGGCTGAGTTTGTTTCAGTTTCACTACCGCAGAGCAGATTGGGAGTTGGATTTTGATGCATGTTTGATTGTGCAGACATCCATTCATAAATCTCCGATCGTAAAGGTTGTGTGACATTCAGACTTCAGACTGTACTGTACAGTAAACCAGACAATATAGCGTGCTATCTGTGACACAATGTCACAGATAGCCTACATTTAAAAGACAATGTTGAGACTCAGAATGTGTGGTTTCTGATGATATCAGGCCGGAGGACAGTGCTTCAAACATTTCATGTCCAAAGGAGAATTAAACCAGAACGCACTCTTGTGTATCCAAAGCATCATCCACCTCATATGCAAGGATAAAGGCAGAGGCTGATAAAGCGGCGCATTCATGCATTAAAAAGGAAACACCAGTTGGAAGCAAAGGAGGAGGACTTTATAAGAAAGGAAAAGGAACAGTTTGCTCTGGAGACTGAGCTATAGCTGCAACCAATGCTAAAATCAATGTGCTGGAAATCAATTCACAATGTGAATCCAAAAGAGCGGATGGAATGAACTCATATCTGGAAAGGAACCAGGGCCAGGCTCAGAGGACAAGCCAACTTAATCCTCAAACTGGTCAATTTGTCCCACAGGGAAATTATGACAAAAACAACAAGTTGAGTGAATCTACTACACCTGAGGCCCAGGCTCTGTCTGCGTCTGCCAGGCCTAAACAGGTGACTGTAACACAGACTGACCTCAGACCAGCAACAGCTGGAGCACAAACACAAGTGGTTCAACAGACTGGAGGTGATTCCTCTCTGAATATGTCATGCAACAATAGCACTGAGAATGATATTGTGAACATCATGCAAAGGCAGAATGAAATCACTGCATTGTTAGTTCAGCAAACTTTAGCATCCTCTCTGCAAGGAGAGAGATAACTGTGTTTGAGGGTGACCCTCTTAAATTTCATTCCTTTATTGTCTCCACCAGGCCGAAGGCATGGGGAGAGAGTATGTTTTGCACTCCGTCCGTGTGTGTGTCCTTCCTTCCTTCCGTCCGTTATCAGCTAATCTCGGTACCGTTGGCCCGATCCATGCCAAACTTTGCACACACACTCCATGGATGCCAACGACGAACCTCTGCCCCAAATATTCCTCAACGGCCTGTTATAGCGCCACCATGAGGCCGATTTAGGCAAAACACATTTCTGTAGATTACTCGTACACATTTTATCCATACATCACACAATTCGGTATACACTATCTCCATAGTCATGTGATCAACACAGATCTGCACAATTTCCCATCTTCCATCCTGGTTGGCTAATATTGGCTTCCAAAGCTCACATGATTGGTCCGTTTCGAACAAAATGCCACACATCACAAACACAGTGTGCAATTTCCGTGAAATTATACACGCACATTTCCACTAGGCCAAGGACGACATGCCACTCATTCTTTTCCAAATCAGCCTCATGGTGGCGCTATAACAGGCCAATTCCTGTTTTTAGCTATAACTTCATCAATCTGTATACAACTTATGTATGCGCACTCCCTAGAGGTCATTGAAAAACATTGTCCCTGCATCCCTCCACATCTGCCGGTTATAGCGCCACCATGAGGCCGATTTCTGCTAAACACATTGCTTACAGTATGTTAGTCGCACAGATTTCATCCAAATCTCACGCAAATCGGTACACATGATCTCTGTAGTCATGTGATCAAGACGAGTCTGTTGGATTTATCAGATTATACACTGATTGGCTAACATTGCCTTCTAAAGTTTTCAGGAGTGGCCTGTTTCGTTCAAAATGCTGCACATGTCCTGCTCATCCAGAATTCTATCCTCAGAGATTCGATGAGTGATCTGGCTCTGCATTTCCTCAACAAAATGAAGAAAATTGTTGCAAAAAACAAACAAACAAAAAAACATGTTATATATTACTCCTAAACATTTTGCCAAACATCTCACACACTCCTATCCTCCTGGTGGAGACCTGTGCCCAGAAGGGCACTTTTTCTAGTTAGAGCCTTTGAAAGTTGTGTCGAGGCAAAAACGGACAACTCCAGTGATCGACTGCATTATTTGGAGCAGTACACCAGGGGTGAGCCAAAATAATTGGTAAAGAGTTGTCAGCAGCTACCACCTGCACAAGGATACCAAATGGCCAAATCCCTACTTGATGAACATTTTGGTAATGAGTACAAAATTACTTGTGCATACATGGACAAAATTCACAACTGGCCTCATTAAAGCAGAGAATGTCAAAGCTCTGCAATCATTCTCTCTTTTCCTTCGAGAATGCTGTCATTTAACATATCAAATCATGTGCATGGAGTTAGACACGCTATTCAATCTCAAACATTGTGATGAAAGTTAATTCCTTACAAGTTAAAGGACCACTTCACCACTTTTCAACTTCTCTTCCTATAATTGGTCCTAACTAATTTTCATGATAAAATACCACCATTTTTCTCCCGCTTCGAATGGGATCAGTGTATTGAAACGGGGAAAATCAGGTGCAATCAGGCCTTTCAATAGACTGAGTAGACGTCTACCCGTCTACTCAGGTGCTCAGTAGGTTGATTCCTTCCTATTGTGTAGGTTGATCTGTGCAGTTTAATGCATCGCATGCAGCTACTGGAGCTCAGTAGGTGATCATTCCTTTCAATGCAGCCGTGGTGTCTACCGCGTCGAACATCGAACATGCACTGCTCCCGTGCTTGCGGTTATGTTTAGGTTAGGATTAGAGATAGGGATAGTAATTTCGGAACAAGGAACCTTCTGACTAACGACACGGCACCGCTCCAGTAGCTGCATGCGATGCATTAAACTGCACAGATCAACCTACACAATAGGAAGGAATCAACCTACTGAGCACCTGAGTAGACGGGTAGACGTCTACTCAGTCTATTGAAAGGCCTGATTGCACCTGATTTTCCCCGTTTCAATACACTGATCCCATCTCAGTCTCTGTCTCATAGGAAGGCTGTGGGCAGTTCAGAAACCCGTCCACCAGTGACATCATCGATGGTGAATCCAAGCTAATAGAAACGGCAGGCTTTCTTTTCCTGAAAAGTTGCAATGCAAAAGTTGAAGCCATCGTTCTCACGATAATAACAATCTAAATATATTTTAAAACAAATCTTGTTAAAAAAGAATCTGACTAATGATGATGTCACTGGTGGACGGGTGTCCGAACTGCCCAAAGCCCTCCTATGAGACACAGACTGAGTAGGAAAAAATGGTGGTGTTTTATCATGAACATTCGTGAGAACCAATTATATGAAGAGATGTTG
Organism: Electrona antarctica; assembly: GCF_951216825.1. Classification (NCBI taxonomy): domain Eukaryota; kingdom Metazoa; phylum Chordata; class Actinopteri; order Myctophiformes; family Myctophidae; genus Electrona; species Electrona antarctica. Next base: position 10,179,495 of record NC_136801.1, on the reverse strand, counting down.
AAAAGTGGTGAAGTGGTCCTTTAAGAGAAACATGGAGAGATGTTGCATTTGATTGGGCAAAGAGGTTGCAGAGCAGTGTTCAGAGACCTTGTGAACTTTGTTGAGAGAGAAGTCAAAATTGCCTCTGATCCAATTTTTTGGAAATATCCAAGATTTGCAACCTACCAGATACAGTAAAACCTCCAGTGTCAGTGACCCAAGACAAAGGAAATAGGAAAGCACTTTTGCCACCAGTGTGACAACAGTGAAGGAAGCTAATATTTACATGGATAAAAGGTTCCCTTTTGTTGAAAGCAACCTCAAATGTTGAATAGAAGAAGAGCGGAGCGCTGCCGTGGTCCTTTGTTTGTTGAGCTGAATACAGGTGCTCGTTGGCGAGGTTAAATAATAACATAAAAGAAGAGGATCCAAGGCACTCTGTTCCAGTTTCGGCACTCAGCCTTCATCAGGGTCCCATGGCCTCAAGGCCTCAAATGTTGTTTATTTTGCCAACAAAACACTCATTGAATACATGCTCACAGTTTTAAGTCAAAGATGCATCGGGACAAAATAAGTTTCATAAAGGAAAATGGAATTTGTTTTGGTTGCTTAAAAGTTGGGCACACAAGCTCTACATGTTGGAGTCGTTTGGATTGCAGCGTGTGTCACCAGAATCATCCCTCTGTCCTGCACATTGAGCAGAAGGGTATAGGTACATCCTTTAATGTGTAACACCTGAACAGCCTGAGACATGTGGTCATATTGGGGCTGGTGATGAGGACAGTTCGGTTTTCTCCATTGTAGCAGTTCAGGTGAAAAGTCAGACGAATAACAAAGTTGTGCACACACATGCATTTTTAGATCCTGGGAGTTCCAGTACCATTTGCACTGTTAATCTGGCAGAGAAACCACCCCATTCAACGGGTCAAAAGAAGATTGTGAGCATGCACCACTGTATTGTCTGACTTGAAAGTGTCTTGCATGGACACAAATTATTTCATTGAACTGCATAACATTTTAACTCAACAGACTATGCCAGTGTCGAGGGTAAACATTCCACGGCAAGAGGATGTTGAAAAATGGTCCTACTTGAGGAACATAAAACGTCATGACGTCGATGCAGATGTTGATTTGCTCATTGGAACAAATGCAGCAAAAGTGATTGAGCCTGTGGAAATAGAATTTCTGTGGAACATCTGGAAGACATGTGCATTGATTCACCTTTCATAAAACCTGTCTTACAGCAGCATCCCCAAGGCCGGAAGAGGAAAGTGAAGTTACAGAATACAACTCTAAAAGACACTCCACTGTGTGCACATCGTAAATAGACCCGCATCAAAGATCCCTCTGCTGTTGGAGGCCACAGTAGCCATGGACTATTATTATTTTCTTTCTATGCTTCTTTCTGTCTGTACAGACCTTGACCTTGACCAGCTCCATTTACCCGCTGAGAGCGGTTCATGAGGTGGACAGCCGCTGCCCCCGCTGGCGGTGGATTGGGGCTTAAGAGGTTTTAAAGCGCACGCGCTTAACACACGTTTGTTTGAGCAAATGTGTGAAGAGATGGACGCCGAACACAAGCGGCTCCTTCTACACACAGAGGTTCAATGGCTGTCCAGGGGTAAGGCTACAGGAGTCTACAGGAAGCAGCCTCAGCTGCTTCCTGTAGACTTGTAGAGTCTACAAGTCTACAGGAAGCAGCTGAGGCTGCTTGAGTGCTTCCATCAACGTTGCCTGCGTTCTATCTTAAACATCAGATGGCAGGACCGCATTACCAACATTGAAGTCCTGGAGAGAGCTCAGTTACCCAGCATAGAAGCCACACTGCTGGTTCGTCAGCTGCGCTGGACTGGGCACGTCGCACGCATGGAGGACACCAGGCTGCCAAAAGCAGTCCTTTACAGTGAGCTGTGTCAGGGGAAACGGGACAGAAGCGGACCTCGTAAACGTTTCAAAGACCAGCTCAAATACCAACTCACGGTAGCAGGCTTACATGCGAAAACGTTGGAGTCCACTGCAGCCACTGACAAAAACTCTTGGCGCTCTGCTGTAAATGTAGCTGCTGTGAAGCTCAGCAACATCAGGCAGACGGCTGCAATGCACAAACGTGCTCGCCGAAAGGGTGACCAACCCACCCAGACCTCTACCGCAGCCAGGGGTTCAAGTGCACCAGTTGCCCGAGAATCTGCGAATCAAGGATCGGATTATACCAACATGAACGGGCCTGCCGCAAAGCAAAGCTGAAGGACCCCTAACTCTAAACTCCTCCTATGATCTTCACAAGCGAAGAATCAGCCATCGTGTGTGTGCGCGTGTGTGCGTGATGTGGTTTGTTGAACTCCCTCTGGTGTTGTGATCGTAGACTTTGTTTTTGACAGGTACCTGGGTATCTTAAGGGCAGATTCACACTATGGTCCCATGGGTGCGTACTCGGGACCACTTGGCAGATGTTGGTACCAGTATGCTGCGTACCATTCCCTGGAGTGGATCATCCAACCATTCCCAGGATCGCATGGAGGTAGTCTCGGGAAGTGTACTCGGATACGGATTTTTCCCTTTTTTACCTCCTTTATGATGAATTCCTGTTCTGTTCTTTGACTATATAGAAGTGTCTATTTGTACGTCTCTAAATGTTTTGATGAATTGAACATGGTGGACCCTCTTGTAAACAAGTGTAATGCTTAATTGGGTCGTCCACTCACAGTTAACAGTCTTTGTATTGAGTTTGTGCTTGAAATGTACTGTAATTCTGCAAACTGTTAATACATATTTCAATCAAGCAATCAATCAATCAATGCAATGTAAAAGCATTGAATACAGTTGAATGAAGTGTACTCGGGTGCAGAAGAATCAAGGCCAATGTGAATCATGGCCAGCGGGGACTAGGCAAGTATAATATTCGGGAACAGTGAATCAAACAGACTCAGTGTGAAGTCTGCCCTATAGTGGTGTAGCGAATCTTGTAGACCAGGCCCATTGCAAGTTCCTGTACTGTCGTCAACCCTAAGGTGTGTGTGTGTGTGTGTGTGTGTGTGTGTGTGTGTGTGTGTGTGTGTGTGTGTGTGTGTGTGTGTGTGTGTGTGTGTGTGTGTGTGTGTGTGTGTGTGTGTGTGTGTGTGTGTGTGTGTGTGTGTGTGTGTGTGTGTGCGCAGCTATAACAAACAAAACACAGTGTTGCAATATTAATCCATGTGCTGCAAGGCTACTAGACCCTCATCGTGTAACTAGCGCCAGCAAATTCTGGTTACAAATACGAATATCAGAATGCAAGACAGAGGCTGCATTCCTTTGGGATTTGCGGTGGTCTTTAGTTTCCACATGCAGTTGTTATGCCAGCTGGCCTCCCGTGCTAGGCTGACTAGCACATACGCAGACAACTGGAGGTCCCCTTAGAATTGTGATCAGTCGAAAGCAAGTGTAATTCGGGATCACACATAGCCTATGCAATCAACAGTATTTTTGATCCATTTATATTCTAATGGTACCCATGCATCTTCAGGAGAATTCAGACTAAAAGCTCTCGATTCACCTGTGTGTAATGTATTCAACGATAAACTGCATCAGACATCAAAGTAGCGAACGAGTCGGCCAACAGCCTCTGAGCTGACAAAAGGATGCACGGATAAAAGGAGCAGGGGGAGCGATTGCGACGTGCCACAAACAACATGCGCACGCATGCACGCACGGGCACACTGAGTTGTCCGTCAGCCTTTCATCTTTGTCAATTTAGTACATGAACACACTATACCAAACACAATAGGCCCAGTTTAAATGTCGTTTCGCCAGTGGACCCTGAAAACAAATGTTTGTGATAATGAACACTCTTTTTTTTTTCTTTTTTTTTTCCCTGTTTATTACAGTTTTAGTTTGCTTGCTCTATCACTGCCAAGTTCAACGTTAACATTCAATTGGATTTTCAGAGTCAATTTTGCTCGGAACATTTATTTTTAATCCCGAAAGGGCATACATTACAGTAAATTTATGCAAAGTTATGTAAACTGTGTTACCAGAGCTGTTAGTCAGCTCCGCCTGATTTCACCTCTCACAACACGGACGTGGGGTCGATTTCAAGAGGCATGGCCAACATTAGGCTACAGTAGAGGCACATACAGTACTTGTACATGCCATGTGGAACTTATCATGTGATGGGCACGGCCGGGGCAGAGGTGGAGATAGCCTGAGACTGCAGAAAGCACACCAGTGAAGCTTTTCACGGAAAAATGTCACACACCCTTATCCTCTGATTAATCAGTGCTACTCTGCATCTGCTGAATATTTGAGATCCTTCACACATAAAGTGCATTAACTATTCATAGTATTCAGGGTGGCAGGAAAACGGTGAAAGACTGCTGTGCGGAGTCAGAGAGGAGATCAGAACAGAAAAAGAATGGAAGGGCATAATTGAGGTTTGGAGGGTGGATGGGCTTATCATGTTGGTGGAAGAAGTACCGACATCTTTACTTAAGTAAAAGTACCATAAGTATAATTAGCAGAAAACAGCCTTTTGTGTCTGTTTCAGCCTCCAGCTAGCCTGTTCAATTTGTAATTGTGCCTCCCTTTCGGCAAATGAAACTCGTGCTTTCGCCGCTTCGGCCCTGGCACGAGCTCTTACTACAGCACTGGTAGATGAAGCTGTTGTGCTGCTTCTCCGTGAACCGGATGATGAAGTATTGTCTTTTACCACCTCGCTTTGTATCCATGTTTGGACGAGAGGAAGGTTGTTTGTTGTATAGCTGCTGTTAACTCACTATACTGCCCTCACTGAGGTGTTGTAACGACAATTAGGCAGCCAGCCGAACTCCATACAAAAAAAAGACAGGAGTCAGGAATGAGGCGTCTTGCTCCCTTTTTACGGATCTTTGTCAGGAGTGAAAAAACAATGGGTGGCGTGACGGACCAACAGAAAATGCACGTTTTCATAGTAAATGTAAATACACACACACACACACACACACACACACACACACACACACACACACACACACACACACACACACACACACACACACACACACACACACATACGTTTGGTTATTTTGAGCAGTCTGCTGTAAAGTTCGACGTGGAGTCACAAACGTCTGTTCATGAGCTCACTCTGATGTTGCATCCGTATAGCACACACTGTACAGTTACAGTGTATCTCCACCTCTGCTTCTCACTCAACCAAACTGGGTAATAATAGCACTACGATCTTCTGGGCTGGGATTATTAACCCAATGATTTTATTCTTTAAAGATGAGATATAACAAGATATACTTGTATAAATAAAACCATGGATCTCATCTTGAATTATAACCATCTCACACCTCCGACGGGAGTTCTTATACATGCAGGTTGGGACAGCTTTGCTGCATGGGCTCATATTAGGTGTGAGCAGCAGCCCGACTCTCGCGACGGGTTGAGAGGAGGAAGCTCCCTCCCCATGGCATGGTGGCGTGCGTGTGTGCACTGGGTACTTTGCATTTCCTGAGCCGGAACATCGCAGAGGACATGCAGGAAAAGGGGGCTTTGAGGGCGAATAATCAGCCACCCCGAGGGCAACCCAAGGAGCACTGAGAGGTGATTTTAAATGAGAGAATCCTCCAGAAAGCCTGTGGCCCCGCATAAGCTCATCACAAGTCAACTAGCCGGGGCGATTGATACATAAAATATGTGCTAAGAGGTGGAACAGTATAACAGAACAGTATAATGAGTTTCATGTTTAATATTGTCATAGTTTCACACCACCATCAACCCTGGATGTTTGCTTTGTAATTTTTGTACCACTTATCATCAGAAATCATAAAAAGTTGATTACCGGTATGAATTATTGGGCTTCTGTCCTGCTTTTATTTGTTATCAGCCTTTATTCTCCTTTTTAGTTTCTCTTCTCTCAAACATTTTGTGCTACAGTATATGTGCCGACAGTATAGCTTTCCGTACAACTCTCAATCCAGTATCACGCCATGCCATGAAAAAACGGAGATAATGGAACATAAATCGAAGCCTGTAAGACATTTTCAACAAGTATTAAGTATGTTAGTAATCAAATATGTTAATATATTTATTTTATTTTATTTATAAATTAATATTTATAAAAAATATCTTGTACATCACATCTAACACTCTACCCCGGATTTGAACCTGGTTTCCTGCTTACGTGCTATTTGTTAAATTTTTTGTACCATAATAGAGCCTGCCTACTTGCCGGATAAATCTAATCTTTACCATCAGGTCAAAATTCTAAATTCTATTCTCCTAAGATACGGTGTACAAAGTACAAATCTCAAATAAGTAGGCTAGCAAACATGGCTGGGAAGATCATGGGCATGTCCACCCCCCCCATCACTCCCCCAGGCCATCTTTGAACAAGCAGTGTTGAGACAAGCTCGGAATATTGTATCTGACCCCTTGCATGTGTTGTACCGAGAGTACAAGCTAATGCCATCCGGTAGGAGGTATATAAACTCCACGGTATGTGTATAATAGATTTAAACACTCTTTTGTTCCCCTGTCAATCAAAATGCTCAATCAGAGATTGCCGAATGCACTTTACTGACTCAGAGATTCAGGGATTGCCAAAAGCACTTTATTGACTAGTTGCACTTTATCAAGGGAATGTGTGCAATATCTCTGTTTTGTGTATGTTGGGTGTTTCATGGTGTTTTTCCTTTTTGTATGTGAACGTGTCTGTTATTTGTATGCAGCTGTGACTCTGTCTCCAAGACAACCTTGAACCTCGTGTCAGATCCTGTGTCTAGGTGTGACATGACCTTTACACAATATAAATGTGTCAATGGAAGAGCAGGGAGACAAAATACAACCACCCCAATTGTATAAGTTATTTTGTATTAACAGTTATAATATTGTATTCAAATTAAACATGACAAAAACCATCTTTCTAATAAGAGTTGGTACTATTGTACATGTGTAATAGTAGTAGGTATAAATGTAGTAGTAACGTACAGATTAAAACAATGGGTTTAGAGATGGGGGGGGGGGGTCCTATCCAGGGTCCCATTTGATAATGAATCTGTGTTTACTAAAATGTCTGAGTATCCCTGATATGCCTAAAACACTAGAGAGAAACCAACCCTGAGCACCTCAGAAAATCCAGCACTTTCACATTTAAGCCTTCAGTTTGTAAATTCAAGCAGCACAGTCTGACATTTTTAATTCCAAATAACCTCTGAAACAAGTCCACTTTCCCACAGCAAAGGGTAAACCTTTACACGTTAGAGTTATATTGATGCAGAGAGAATTTCTACAATGTTCAAACTCAGTTCTTCACAGATTTAGGTTATCATGAGATCCTTTTGGCATGGATGAGGGGATGGCTAAGGGAGTATTTCTCCTTGTTTTCTTCAGTACCAAAGGTTGCTGCTTCCCAATGACCAAGCACTTTGAGATTTGTTCCAAATGTCAAGTGCAATATAAATCAAAGGTATTATTATTATTATACTTGGCTGGGTGCTGCGTCGTGCAACTATAAGTACACAGTACATCGTCACCCTTATCTCTGGCGAGAGAACAGGTTCCTAAGCGCGTTGTTGTAGTTCTTGTTGAAGGCGGTGTAGATGAGCGGGTTGAAGAAGGAGTTGGAGTAGCCCAGCCACAGGAAGAGGCTCTTCCAGATGGGCGGGATGTCACAGGAGCACAGCGGCACAACGAGCTCCGTGGTGAAGAAGGGGATCCAGCAGAGGACGAACACGCCAATCAGGATGCCCACCATCAGAGCCGCCTTCTTCTCCTTCTGCTCGCGCCACGTGTCCGCGTCCGTCTGGAAGGTGACGGTGGAGTGGCGCGCCGTGAACACCATCTGGGGCTGCTGTGACGCCTCCTTCACCTGTGAGCCATTCATGCAATAAACGAAGACATCATGTGCCTGTCACTCGATTTGTCAGTGACCGAATTAGTCAACTGAGCAATCAATCATATGAGCAGCCACTCGGGTTGGTGATATTTAGTCTGGCAACAAATGGCAGAGCAAACATTGAACAGTGGCTGACGAGTCATCCAGCATGCTCATTGATTGCTCAATAAAAGGTACGTATTAATGAACACGGCAGTCTATCAATCCTCTGTTCTGTTCTTTGACTATATAGAAGTGTATTTGTACATCTCTAAATGTTTTGATGAATTGAACAAGGTCCTCTTGTAAACAAGTGTAATGCTTAATTGGGTCGTCCACTCACAGTTAACAGTCTTTGTATTGAGTTTGTGCTTGAAATGTACTGTAATTCTGCAAACTGTTAATAAATATTTCAATCAATCAATCAATCTCTCTATGTCAGCCTTTGTTGCAGACCCCAACCCAACCTGCATCTCTAATGTATCGCATGCTGCCTAGCAGACAACCCAACCTGCATCTCTAATGTATCGCATGCTGCCTAGCAGACAACCCAACCTGCATCTCTAATGTATCGCATGCTGCCTAGCAGACAACCCAACCTGCATCTCTAATGTATCGCATGCTGCCTATAGCAGACAACCCAACCTGCATCTCTAATGTATCGCATGCTGCCTAGCAGACAACCCAACCTGCATCTCTAATGTATTGCATGCTGCCTATAGCAGACAACCCAACCTGCATCTCTAATGTATCGCATGCGGCCTAGCAGACAACCCAACCTGCATCTCTAATGTATCGCATGCTGCCTGACAACCCAACCTGCATCTCTAATGTATCGCATGCTGCCTAGCAGACAACCCAACCTGCATCTCTAATGTATCACATGCTGCCTAGCAGACAACCCAACCTGCATCTCTAATGTATCGCATGCTGCCTAGCAGACAACCCAACCTGCATTCTCTAATGTAACGCATGCTGCCTAGCAGACAACCCAACCTGCATTCTCTAATGTAACGCATGCTGCCTAGCAGACAACCCAACCTGCATCTCTAATGTATCGCATGCTGCCTAGCAGACAACCCAACCTGCATCTCTAATGTATCGCATGCTGCCTAGCAGACAACCCAACCTGCATCTCTAATGTATCGCATGCTGCCTAGCAGACAACCCAACCTGCATCTCTAATGTATTGCATGCTGCCTAGCAGACAACCCAACCTGCATCTCTAATGTATCGCATGCTGCCTACCAGACAACCCAACCTGCATCTCTAATGTAATGCATGCTGCCTAGCAGACAACCCAACCTGCATTCTCTAATGTAACGCATGCTGCCTAGCAGACAACCCAACCTGCATTCTCTAATGTAACGCATGCTGCCTAGCAGACAACCCAACCTGCATCTCTAATGTATCGCATGCTGCCTAGCAGACAACCCAACCTGCATCTCTAATGTATCGCATGCTGCCTAGCAGACAACCCAACCTGCATCTCTAATGTATCGCATGCGGCCTATAGCAGACAACCCAACCTTCGGCAGCGGTGGCCGAACGGATTGCGGAGCGGTCTTGATACCGGAAGGTCGCCAGTTCGAATCAGCGGTCCGACACGTTAAAATTACCACCGCTGAAGTGCCCTTGAACAAGGCATTGAACCACTACGATGAAATGTTCTATGAGCAGGGCCTGGCTGGAAACAAGTTATTGAGCTTAGCCCAGATACCCTGGGTAAATATAGTAATCATTTCATTTCATTTCATTTCATTTCAACCTGCATCTCTAATGTATCGCATGCTGCCTAGCAGACAACCCAACCTGCATCTCTAATGTATCACATGCTGCCTAGCAGACAACCCAACTGCTGGACAAAGGAAAATCAAGATTGATGTTACTGTGACTGTGACTTTGTTACATTGATATAAATACACACCTATACTGTTTTTGAATGAAGTGTGTGGTTGTGTGGATGATGGATATGCACGCACGCACACACGCACGCACGCACGCACGCACGCACGCACGCACGCACGCACGCACGCACGCACACACACACACACACACACACACACACACACACACACACACACACACACACACACACACACACACACACACACACACACACACACACACACAGCTACACATGTTTCTTTGTGGCTGTGTGTGGGTGCAGCTAATAGATGACTTCAGGAGGTTGCTGCCACCCACACACAAGAATCCCACAGAGGCTCTGCCTTGTGTTCCGTTAATTCAGCTGCTGTACTGATTCAGGTCACTGGGCAGTATTTGAAATACATGTATTTGAAATACGTATTTGAAATACATGTATTTGAAATACGTATTTGAAATGTATGTATTTGAAATACGTATTTGAAATATCTTTTTGTATTTTGTATTTTGCTGGGATGGAAGAAATTAGATGTAATTTGTATCTAAATACTTTCAGATCAAGTATTTTCTTTATTTCAAATACATAAATAATGTATATAATGTAATTTTATTCTCAAATGTTAAACATTTACACAGCCTCAGGTTTAAACTGTAGGGGCAAAACACACGCACCCATACAATAATAATAATAATAATAATAATAATGGATTTTATTTATAACGCACTTTACATTTGTTGGAATCTCAAAGTGCTACAGCAAATAAAATAAAAGCAGAAGAAACAACACACCATTAAAAACATCTAATAAAACAGTAACATTTAAAACATAAGGAACATTTAAAACATAAGGGCAAGGCTATAAAAATGCTTTGGTAAAAAGGAAAGTTTTTAGTCCTCTCTTAAAAGTGTCAACCGACTGTGGGGCTCTCCGGTGGGCGGGGAGAGCGTTCCACAGTCCGGGGACGACCGAGCAGAAGGCCCGGTCACCCATGGTGCGTAGGTTAGTCTTTATGGGTTTGAGGAGGTTGGTGTTTGAGGAGCGGAGGGAGCGGGTAGAGGATTGAACTGTGACAAGTTCCTTGAGGTAGGGATACACACAACACAACACAATGTGTGATATCACTTCTATTCCTATCCTGGTGAGAGCGCGAAAATAAGAACACATCACACTCATACTCCATTCCCTTCACTGGCTTCCCGTCTCCTTCAGGATAGAATACAAGGTCTGCCTCCTCACCCATCAGTGTATCCATAGCAATGCCCCCCCTCCTACTTAAAGGAACCCCCAGCCTCCACCCGCTCCCTCCGCTCTGGTACATCAAAACCACAAAAACAAAACTCCGCACCATGGGGGACCGGGCCTTCTGCTCAGCTGCTCCTCGGCTGTGGAATGCCCTCCCCGACCACCTGAGAGCACCACAGTCCGTAGATGCTTTTAAAAAGGGACTAAAGACCTTCCTTTTTAGCAAGGCATTTGCCTAGTTGGACTTCTAAGCTGCCCTGTGTGCTTCTTTTAACCTTTTAGCTGCTTAGGTGTCCACAGAATATTTTAATTGTTTTTATTCTTATTTTTCTTTTTAAATATTTCTGCTTGTAGCACTTTGAGATTTGTTTCAAATGTAAAGTGCGTTATAAATAAAATGTATTATTATTATTATTATTACGCCTTCTGATTGGCTTACACTCAAATTGAACCACAAATGAGAGGCAGAGTAGGGTGGGCCTTGAGTTGATGCAGACTTGAGTGTTTGGTAATCTATGAGTTACCATTCCTTTGTGGGTCCTGATTGATTTGCTTAAAATATGAAGTGTATCATTCTTAATAATCTTCAATGTATTAGACATTCTGACAGGTCATTCATTTAATATTTGGCAATCAATTATGAATTTACTTATCATTATATATTTTCATGTATTTTCTAAATACAAAATTTGTATTTGTATCTCAAATACATTTCTCAGACCAGTATTTATATTTTGTATTTAGATACATTTTTTGACCCAGTATCTGTATTTTGTATCAAAATACATTTTCAATGTATTTTGCCCATCTCCGCAGGTGCTGTGCTGCACTATCAAAGGCAGGCAAATGGCAAACTGTGTGTCAGAGACAAGCACCGCTCAATTCGAAAAGCTTTATTAGAAAGCAAAAAGAGGGAAAACACACATCCTCTGTAGTTGCTGAATTCCTGAGAGAGATTGCTTGTGTTCAAGACAATTTGTTACGAAACGCCTCTGCAACCGAGATGATGAACGTTTTGGTAGTAAATCTATTTCATTCTACTGTATGTATTTCAAACATCAAGAAGCTGTGTCTACATCGAGTTACATGACTAGGACTGATATATGAAGAAGTAGGCTGGGAGTGTTAGTATCGGTATTAGCCGGTAACATGCAGGAGTCTGTCCCTGTAACAATGCGCTAGACCCCTGGGAGATGGATTGCTGAGGCGGAGCGCCACACCTACCATCAGCTCCCAGTACGTCCCACACGACTTGCCACACCCAAGCCGTGCTACTCATACGCTGAGTTGGCGGTGCCCGGGATCGAACCCATGAACGTGTGGTCCAAAGGCACGAGCTCTACCGAAGGCATGGGGAGAGTATGTTTTGCACTCCGTCCGTCCGTGTGTGTGTCGGTCCATCCGTGTACAGATAATCTCCGGCACCGTTGGCCTAACTCTGCACACACACTCCCTGGATGCCAATGACTAACCTCTGCCCCAAATTCTTCGGAATGGTCTGTTATAGCGCCACCATGAGGCTGATTTTTGCTAAACACATTTCATTACATTACTCGTACACATTTTATCCATACATCATGCAAATCCTTATACACTATCTCTATAATCATGTGATCAACACAGATCTGTTAGATTTTTCATTTCCCATCTTGGTTGGTAGCCAACCAAGATGTCAATCGTAGCGATTGACATCTAAAGTTTGCACGACTGGCCCGTTTAGAACATAATGGCTAAAATCATGAACACAGCGTGCGATTTCCGTGACATTACGCATGCACATTCCCACTATGCCGAGGAAGAAATGCCACCTAAATATTTTCGAATAAGCCTCATGGTGGTGCTATAACAGACCAAATCATGTTTTAACCTACACATGCACCGATCTGTGTACAACTTTGTAAGCGCACTCTCTAGAGGAAACACATTTCTTTACATTACTCGTACAGATTGTATCCATACATCATGCAAATCGGTATACACTATCTATCACAAATAGCCTACTCTATCCTCCTGGTGGAGACCTGTTCCCCGAGGAGCACTTTTTCTAGTTTTCTGTTGATCCCCCTATTTTCGTCCATGTTAAACCCCTTATGCCTAAACTACTTTGCCTTTTTTTCTTTTTACTATTTAGAAAAACATGATTGAATAGTTAAAATAGCCAATCTACATTGAAACGTTGTGAGCTTGTAGATTGGCTATTTTAACAATTCAAAAATGTTTTTCAAAATAGTAAAAAAGGCAAAGTAGTTTAGCATGGAGTTTAGCATGGACAAAAATAGAGCCCATAATGTACCGGCTTTGACTTGAGCTATAGGCCATGATGATATTCCACCTAATATGTGCCAGAAATGAATTGCACGATGTGATTGTGTGCTATAGAAAGCCGATCACTCACCTCAGCCATGGGTGTGATGGTGTTAGTCTTACGAGATCCAATGCGGAACTTGGCAGCCTTGTAGATCTTCCAGTAGACAAAGAGCACCACACAGAGCGGCAGGTAGAAGGCGCCGACGGTGGAGAAGACGGTGTAGGACGGGTCCTGGCTCACCTGGCACTTCATCTCCTCCGAGTAGATCTCCCCCCAGCCGAAGAGCGGCGACAGGGAGATGATGGAGGACAGCAGCCAGGTGAGCGCAATCATGAAGTTGGAGATCTTCTTGCGCGTCTTGAGCGTGTACTCCAGGTGCCGGGTGATGGACCAGTAGCGGTCCAGCGCGATGGCCGTCACGTTCCAGATGCTGGCCGTGCAGCAGAGCACGTCGAAGGAGATCCACACCTGGCAGAGCACGCGGCCCAGCTTCCACCGCCGGCCGTTCAGCTCGTGGAACAGGCTGAGCGGCATGACCAGGGCGGCCACCATCACGTCGGAGATGGCCATCGACGCCACCAGGTTGTGGGGCACGCGGTGGAACGTCCTGACCCTCAGGATGGTCACGAGCACCAATAAGTTCCACACGAAGGTGGCCACCACCAGCATGGACAGCAAGGTGAGCGTCAGCACGCTGAACACGGAAAAAGGCCGGTAGATGTTCCCCGCCAGGCCGTGGTTGTCCACAGCTCCGCTGAAGTTGGCCGCCGCTGCGCTGTCGTTGGGGTGCGTCATAGTGGCCCCTCACGGCCCACCAGCCAAGGCAACGCAGTAAGACAATTCTAATGCAGAGGAGACTAGCCTGGATGCTTGAAGCCTGAGAGAGAGAGAGAGAGAGAGAGAGAGAGAGAGAGAGAGAGATAATTGAAAATGACAGCATTGAATATTACTGCTAATTATACCGTTACAGAAGTCCTGATATTTATTGTGAAGGTCGCTATCAGTCACATCTAGCTCAGTGTAGAAAATGAAATAATACTGCATAGTGCATACTAATGGAGTCTATTACAATGCAGGCCACAGAGCTCTTTCAAAAAGTATGAAAGCTTTTGCCTGAATTTGAAGTTCTGTAATTGTACCAATTCATACATTGGTGCCTCAATTTAGTGATTTAGATTTGTCCTGTTTTCATCCATCAAGCATCCGTTTTCATCCGTCAAGCAACCGTTTTTTACATCACCGGCTAATTACGATCATATTTAGACTAATACACGATTGTGATTCATACTATGTAAAATAGCAGTTCTATAATCTCACAACATACACTGCTACACATTGTGAGCTTGTAGATCTGCTATTTTCAGTGCGCGACACCTAGCGACAACTATGAATCATAATCACTTTGATGTTCATAGTGACCCCCCTACTCCACACTCCAGGGATAATTGTTGTACAGTTATTTGTGAATGGATTTAAACTGCAATAAAAAACACATTATTTAATTGAGTTGGTTGAACCAAGTGAAAACAAACGTCATATATGTCTAATCTAATCATGACTGCATACGTATATACCCAGCCTCTTCTACCTGTGGGTGTGCAGCTGTCAAATGTCACAATCCTCCCTCACAGATTTTCTCTACATTTTTCTCTCCTTTGTCTTTCTCTCCAGGCACACACGACACGACACACCATTGACCCCAAAGCCAAAATTACCAGTGTCGATGACCCTCCCTGGAAGCTCATTATTTTTACAAAATAACATATTATTGTTGTCACCATGAATGTAAGCTCTTTTATAAATGAGAATGGAAAATGAGCCCATAAAAAAAAGTTAAATGTTTGCGCTGTCTGTGCAGTCTCAGTTATTCACTGTGTCCATGGACATGACGATGAATGCAGCCATTACATTATGGTTTCCTTATGCAGAAACGATGGTTTGACGTTTCTGATAACTTCATCGCTGCATAACTCATACGTTTTCTGCCGCATTTTCTTCAAACTAATATGGCGGTATATAGATGTGTGGATTTGGTCAAGTGATTATGTCAATAGTATGGATTGGAAATATAATTATTTTTATACCTTTTTGTTATTTATATATTTATCCAGACCTGGAAATGACTAAAACCTAATTGTATACTTTTCTATACTTTCCATGGTCAGAGCACAAAGGTATGGGAATGTGGTCGACTGGTCGTTATCGTCAAGGTTCCTACACAAGTAGGCCACTTGTGTAGGAACCCTGCAGAACACCACTTGACGATAACGACCAGTCGACCACATTCCCATACCTTTGTGCTCTGACCATCTATGCCACAAACTCCATGGCCATACTGTAGATGATCATAAATAGAGGGTTTACTGATAGGATTTTTTCTGCATTTTACCCTGCAGTGTGCTGCTATGTTGAGCACATGAGGGAGCAGTTATAGGTTGTGTCTATATTTCCAGGGATTTCAGAGGCTGTGTTCACTTTGGATAATATGGTTGGTTTCTGTACGCATTCTACCTCCCAATATGCCATGCCTTACAATTCCATTGTACAATGTTAATCCATTTCACATTACCTCACCATGCAATACCTTACAATGCCGTGTCTACACGCTTATGGTCACACTGAACTTTCTGCGAATGCTTGTCAATGGGAACAGATCCGTTTGTTGTTATTCACAGATTTCCAACCAAAAAAAAAGCTCAGTTCCCATTGAAAAGCATTGGCAGAATCCACTGCATAGGCAGAATCAAAGTTAACCATTTTAACTTCACTTTAAAAACCTTCTAAGTTGGCAAAATAGTCTATCTACAAGCTCACAACGCAGTGCTATTTTCACTACTTTTGCGCAACACTCTTGGCGCAACACCTCATGGCGCACTCTGTAGGCAAATACATGGCCTAGTTATTTCTAGTTAGTGCTGCCGCGCCCGGCAGCCAGCGAAAACTAGAGTTATCAACAGGCCCGAAAATTAAGGCCCGGCCCTACACACTGACCCCGCTGCCACCTTTAGATCTCCATATATGGAGCTGAACTGTTCTGACATTCCATATGTTGATCTGACCTCATCAAACCCTGTACACTCAAGACACGCTCCATATATGGCCAGTACAGAATTCATTCCATATGTTGATCTGAGCCCCCCATGCCAAAGCGCCAGCGCTCGCCCAGCAGTCTGCTGTCACCCAGGCGGATGCGTGCACATGACCTCGCCCTTTAGGGGCGAGGTTGCTTCTCGCCCTCAGGCATCTTACTGGTATACGTACATTCATGACTCTTATTTATTATGCACTTAAGTCACATAGGAGGCATTCCTTTAAATAGAGCGTCGCAGTCCTGCCTCCTACCCTGGACCAGGAAATGAAACCCAATGCATTTTTCCCATAGACATTTCTTAAAGTATTTATTTAAAGACGGTTACGCCGCGGACAAAGCCAACTCGAGTCGTGACAACTCATGACAACACAAACAATATTTTGGACCAAACAAATAATTACAAAGAAGAAAAACAACAAAAAAAGTGTTGTAACCTGCCGTTTTTTTCTTCTTTCTAATTATTTGTTCGGCCCAAAAAATTGTGTTTGTTGTCATGATTTGTCACGACTCGAGTTGGCTTTGTCCGCGGCGTAAACGTCTTTAAATAAATACTTTCTGAAATGTCTATGAGGAAAATGAACGGAGAATCATTTCCTGGTCCAGGGTAGGAGGCGGGACTGCGACGCTCTATTATTATGGAGATTAGTCATAGCCTATGTTATGCACTTAATGCCTCCTGCCTCTCTCTTTTATGACTATCCATCTTTTAACTGCAATGATGAGCCTGCATGCACAACCAAGAATGTCATCCTAAGAACTAAGAAGGTCAACCAAAGAACAAGATGTATGTGCAGGATATCAGCATATGTCAACAGCAGTGCAATGAGGACCTTGGCCGGTCCTCAACCAGGGGAGGTTTATATGATCTCGTTCCCAGTTTCGGAATGCTTCTGGGGGAAGAAGGAAAAACAAGTTGTATCACGCAGCCACTACTCAGTGGAATGTCCTCCCTTCAGCCCTGAAATCCCTAAGTTATCTTGCAAGATTTAATAATGACCTCAAATCATGGCTCAATCTTAACATTAACCCATTTTGGGCGGGAACCCCTTTTGGTGTTAGCATTATGTTATCGAGTGGCGCGCTATGAGCTTGTAGGTCTGCTATTTTTGAAAAATCGAAGAACGACTGACATAGAAACATAGCTTTTTCAGAAAACTGTCAGGATGTAGAAGACATTTTTAGAATCTGATCTCAGGTCAAAATGGGTTAACTGGTCATAGTTAGATAGCCCACTCTGCTTTGGATTCTTCTCTCAGGTTACCTCTTATCCTATATGTATTGCTCCCAAATTTATATGTAAGGATTTCCTTTTCTTTGTACTGTACTGTAACTGTACTGTTTGTACAGTTTGTTGGGTATTGTTCTACAGTATGTCTCAAAGTGGACCACGATGGAAACAAGTTACGTCTTTTTTGTGTATAATCCACGTTGGTGTTTTTCAAAAATAGTGACATTGTTGTGATTTTTTTAAAACTGCTAATGAAGTATTCTATCTATTCTATCTAATATACCCACTTGTAATGAGATGTGACAAAAAAGATTGGTTCTGATTCTGATGTACTGTTAGGTTTATGTCATTGTGCATATATAGACAGGCCATATCTATGCCATTATGATTCAGAATTGGTTTTAAGATTCTTGTTTGTTGATAAAACAAAGGGGATGGCCCAATCTACCTGTCAATGTTTCTTGTATTTGGCTCAAGAGGTGTCAAAGTGTCCTTGAGCAAGAAACTGAACACATAATTGCTCCCGATGAGCAGGTTGGTGCCTTGCATCGTTTCTTCTGCCGTCGGTGTACAGTATATGAATGGGTGCGTTACACATTGTAATGCATCTTAGATAAAGGCGCTATATAAATACCATTTACCATTTATTTTATTTTGTGATTTTAGCTCCCTCCTGTAGTCTGCCATTTGGCCCAGTGTATTTATTTTTTAAATGTGCTCATTTTGGTTTTGACTTGACTTGATTACATCTGCTGTGGAATGTGGTTTAGATTTATCCTTAAACTGTATGTTTTACTTGCGTGAGAGGATTCACCAATGAACTGAACTTGTAGCATCTAGTCCTTATGAATAATTTCTGCCGATGAGTCTTTCAACTCAAGTCATTAAACATCTTTGTTTGATTTGTGTAGCTGAGTAGCAATTTTGTGGTGAACAAACATTGGCTGCAGTAATTATATAAATTAATTTAACAGTCGCCTGGGGATTATTAAAGTCCATCTTATCTTTAGTAAATTGACTGGCCAATAGCAACGCATGCACGCACAACCACATGGATTGCACGCACACATGCACACACATTTTAACAATGTATTCATGTCCACATAAAGGAAAGCATACAAGGACACATATTAGTTAAGATTATATTCACAAAATCATGGCATGTCTTCATGAAACAATAATTATGCCACTCAGCACTCTCTTTCCATGTATACAAGTGGAGTATCTTGGCCATATGTGGCGGCTGCCAACTATACTGTAGCACAATACTTTGCCAGCCTTTTTGCCTCCTTTTTGGGCATCCTAAGTTGAATCCCTCTATCAACCAGTGTGGGTATATGTCCTAGGCTACCAAATATAAAAATAGCCGGTATAGTCTATAGTATGCTGCACTGCACCTATACATAGATTACACAGAATACTCACACACGGCACGCACATGCATGCGCACGCACACACATACACAATAGACATGCACGCACGCACACAGTCACAGACCCTACAGAAATATGTAGGTCAAACAGTGAAAGTTGTCAGAATCAACTAAAAATACCTAACAAAGTCGCAAACATGCAGTGGCCTTTTCTCCTTTACGTAGGAAATCAAATATTGTGTAGATGCTTAAAACAAACAATTAAATTGTTTCATTAGGCCTATAGCTACGTCATGCCTTCTAGCAAACACATTTAGTCAATATCCTGAACACGCTTCATTACGTTTTCCTTAATTTAATTAAAGTAATATCCACTTGTGTTATTGAGATGCTTGCCAATATGCTTTTGTCAAGGGATCATTAAAAATAAAATAAAATAAAATAAAATCTTAAAATAAACACCTAGGCCTAATTTTCCAGTGGTGGAAAGTAACTGTAGCCTACTTAAGTACAATTTTGAGGTATTCCTTTTTTGTTTAACTTTATTCAGTATTTTCGATACGTATAATGAAGTATTGCTAGGTTTTCAGTGCTGGAGCATGTAATGTTTGTTTCCTTGTTCATTTAGCTGTCATTATAGATGTGATCTAATAATACATTTCTGATGTTTTCTACATCTCAGAAAATGTTGTACTTTGACTATTATGAATACTTCAGTTACTAGTTACTTTATAGATTTTGATTATTATTATGAAAACACACTAACCACTTCAGCCCTATATGTTTCGGCCATTTGAAAATAGAAAAGCATTGTGTGCTTGTAGATATGCTATATTCAAAATATTTTTTAATACATTTTGAACTTGGGAAATGGGACATTCTGCACAATGAGCATAGCCTACTTTTAATTTTGGTACTTTAATTACATTTTGATGCCGAAACCTTTGTATACCTTTACCCAAGTACATTTTCTATATTGCAGTATTGATACTTTTACTTAAGTAAGCCTAAAATAAGTACTTCTTCCATGGATTGATTGATTGAAGTATTTATTAACAGTTTGCAGAAGTTTGCAGTGTTCCGTTCACCTCCACCATCTGTTCTCTCAGGATTGCATCCAGCTCACTGATGTGCTATCAAAACCAATTTATTTTAGCTTGTTAACCAGTATGGAGTGGTTCACGGTGTCAAAAGCCTTTTGGAGGTCCAGCATGACCATGCCGCAGTATTTGCCAGCATCCACCTCGTGTTTGATGTGGTCGCTCAAATAGAGGAGGCATGTGGAGTGGGATGTTCTGAAGCCAGATTGGAATTCGTACATACATTTTTTTGTGGCAAGATACATTTCAACCTGTTCATAGACTATTTTTTCCATCACTTAGAAATAGAAATAGGGCGGTATAGTTGCCGGGATCTAATTTGCTCCCTTTCTTGTGCAAGGGGGTTACTTTGGCCAATTTGAAATCTTGGGGGACCTGTCCCTGTTTGATGGAGATGTTTATTATGTGAGTGATGATTGGCGCTATAGAAATGGCAGTCAGTATGTCCGAATTCATCTGGCTCCGAGCGGGTTTTTACCCTGATGGTTCTCAAAGGAGCCATGTTGTTAGTACTAATGTAAATTCGTTTTTTGAAGCCAAGCCATGCTTCTTCGACGAGTGTGCTCCTCCTGAGCTCATCGGACCAATCCAGATTCTCCAGTTCAAGGTTAAAGGCCTCGCTAGAGTAGGTTTTGAGGTCCCTTGATATGACAGTTTTGTGACAGACAGACTTTAGTTTTTGTTTTTTGCGGGTACAGAAAATCTAAAAATGATTGATAAGCCCACATACAATAACACCTTTCTTGGAGATTCTGGATTTGTCCAAGTTCAGAATGAGATCAATGGTAGTTTGAGTAGAATCACACACTCTTGTGGGTTGGGTAATTAGTTGACTGACACTATGTAGTTCACCGAATGCACCATGTGGTATATGGGAAGGACATGTTTGCTCTGTCAGAGGACTATTTCAGTAAATTATCATAACAATATAGGCCTATGTTTGCAGATCTAATTCACAAATTTGTCTTTGTGAACAAACAGATGACTGACCTCACTGTGGCTCTGTGAGAGAAAAACAATAACATGGCAATCTAATTATAAATTCTCTTCTGACAAGATTAGATGCTTGTATTGGTTACATAATGTTTTACCAAGGGAAGTTTCTCTGGGGATTTTGGTAGGCTATATTGATTTGGTATACTACAAGGAGGATGCATGTTTTAGAATCAAGATGATGGTAAATACAGCTAATCACTCAAGACAGATTCTACTATGTTGAATTGAATACACAGGACCACAATGGTCCCGGGGACTTTTTGGTGTTATCCTTTTAGCCTAAATGTCTGATGTACCTCGTGCTGTTTACATTTCTAACTATAATAAAGTATTCAATCAAATCCATCAATCAATCAATCAATCAATCATGATGCTGCACTCTGGACTTATAGGTTTAGTGGAACATGATTTCACATTATAGTGTCACCTATTCTTTTGAAAGATTTAGCGTAAAAGCATCCCACCCTTAATTAACCATTATGTGTAACCATGTGTGTACTGTCTGTATACACACATGGTCAAAGAAATTAGTCAGGTACATTAAAGCCAAGACGATCAAACTTTGACAATCAAGTGTTTCTTTGGTGGAGCTTTTAGATTTTTAGTGTGGTCAATTTCAAAGTCCCTTATTCTATACACACATTATCGCATGCGTGTCACACTTCTTACACAAGCCAATTAAAGCTCCGCATTATTCACATCACAGCTATATATAGCCTCAAGAATAGTCGGCAGCAGCAACGTTACATTTCAAGGAACAACTTACCCCATTTGTGACAACTGATCCGTTTTTACATATCCATCTTTCCACTTTGTTGGTCTCTTCGCCAAGTGAGCCGCGCGGCAGCCGCCTGCTTGTCAGGCACCTCGTTCACACACCTCAGGAATGAACCAAATCACTGTGACCGCCGGGGGAAAGGAATCCATACTGCACACTATTACTGCGTTTTCAGCAGCTAATACTATAGATGCTGTTTTTCTCCTATAGCCTATATCTACGCATATGAGGTTGCGTTCCAAAATGCCCAGACAAGACAAGAAGACAAGAGGGGAGGAGGACTATATTTTGCTGCCCCTTATACAATCACGTAACGGTTCGTAACCCATAAAGACAGTGTTGCACCAGCGCCGACAAACCCGAATGTATGCACCGACAACAAACTGTAAAATTATTAGACTATCACTTGCAGACAAGTTGAGGCGCAAAGAAAGTAGGCTAATAACCTACTTAAGTATATAGCCTGTGGTAAAAAAAAAAAAAGGGGTGTCATCCATATAAACAGTGACACCACCATCGAATCCCATTAATGTAAGTTAAAAGAAAAACTAAACAATAAACATGAACCTGCTAGCATGCGTCTCCACAACGGGAGTGGTTCCAGGACCATGGACAGTTCCTCAGCTGAGAGTTCACTGACAGAGCAACAAAAACGACACATTAGATTAGTGCATTTGGCATAATTACGCATATATCAACTAAAGTAGCCTACAACAAAAACCTACGTATGTTTACTTTATTAATTTCATTCGTAGAGCTGAAGGTGGCGACTGTGATCTACCTGAAACTTCCTGAGAATGGCATCCTTACATTCCTTTTGGCATATAGCTTGCTGAAGCGAACCTATCTCTCCCAGTGTTGCTCCCAGAGCAGCTTCAAAACAAATCGCAAGCTTAGCTTGAGTTTGGCGTGGCAAACAATATGCAGTAACATCCTTAGTCTATAATTCAAACTAAGATTGAAGATTCAACTTAAGCAACCTGTGCGTTTTGAATGAGATAAGCTACGTTTCGAATTAATGACATTATGATTGACGTGTGCGTTTTCGGAAACAATTAGCTATGGCTATTTTTGTCTGCAGTCTGGTTATTTTCGGTTGGTGATAAACACCCCAGTTGGCGACAAGAGTTTACGGTTATGATGGGTGTATATGCATCCTACCTGTGCATTGAACAAACTGCATTGAAACAAACTGGTCAGGCTCCTATTTGGCCTCACCCCCCGAACCCACCTCACCCCTGCCCACTTTGACAGACTGGCATGGCTTAGGGTCGACGACAGAGTACAGCATCTTGCAATGGGTCTGGTCCACAAGATTCGATACTCCACTAAGATACCCATGTACCTGTCTAGATACTTCCTTAATGTTAACGAAGTCCACAGCACCCACAACACCAGAGGGAGTGCAACGAACCATGTACAAGATTCGGCACAAACAAGGGACTAAATTCTTTTCGCTCCTATGCCACCAAAATGTGGAACGCCCGTATACCAACAGTCATTAAGACATGCGAATCCCTTGACTCCTTCAAAACCGCTCTCAAAGGGCACCTACGGATGGCTGCAATTCAAAACTGGCCCCCGTCCCCTCACTGTATATGTTTCTTTTCCCTTTTTACCTCCATTATGATGAATTCCTGTTCTGTTCTTTGTCTATATAGAAGTGTCTATTTGTACGTCTCTAAATGTTTTGATGAATTGAACATGGTGGACCCTGTTGTAAACAAGTGTAATGCTTAATTGGGTCGTCCACTCACAGTTAACAGCCTTTGTATTGAGTTTGTGCTTGAAATGTACTGTAATTCTGCAAACTGTTAATACAATTTTCAATCAATCAATCAATGAAACTACACCCCCCACACCTTCTGGCAGCGTTAGATTGATTTATTTTATTTCCAGGAATATATTTTTAATCATGCAGCATTGTAGATACATTTGAAAGCCTAATGTTCCCCTGCCTTAATTATAGCTTAATGATCATAGGGCCACTGGGCCAGGCAGTATCAAGGATAGAGGTCGATTGCTAGTCCATTCAGCACCAATTATTTCTCTACTGTCTACTCAGCACCATGGAGAGCACCCGGGATAAACTAGTTTGCAGTGCACGCACATTTATTCCTGGTGGAGGGAACTTTCATTTCATACATAAATATGTTTATTTGGTTTATTTATACAACGAGGCATTTAACAGTAGAATATCGACGACTTTTTCATATATAATATAGCCAGTGGCCACTATTACTTGAGCTTAAAGCATGGCGGCATGCACACACTGATCTTCATGGCTATATTGCTTGATAGCACCGGAGACCGTCCTGTTAATGTGATTGATTGATTGATTGATTGATTGATTGATTGATTTTTATTTACACAAATGCATATGCCTAGCTCTGGTCCATAACATATAGGCACAATACATGAATGAACATTTGTGCATGTCTGTAAAAAACAAACAAAAAACAAACACAAAATATCCAGATGGTTTGTCACTAATGTCAGGTAAGGCCTACATAACATATCTGACAAAATAACCATGACTTCCATCAGGTGCATGGTTAGATTAGATCCTATAGAGTGTAGCTGTTCAGGTATTCATGGCAACTGAACAGGTCTTGTTGTGTGCCTCATGCCTGAGAAGTGAGAATGTAAGGGATTGAGAAGGTAAAGCACACCACATAGAGGTGGAAACATCCACAAGCTCCTACTTCAAAGGGAGACATGCTGGAGATATGCAGCCTAGATATCCTTCGCACTCGGCAGCCTGGAAAAGCCACATTCTCCTTCTCGCCTGGAGGCTCAATGAGAATAAGACATAGCACCATTTCTTTGAACATTGTCTTGGTCCTTGACCGTGCGCGCGTGTGTGTGTGTGTGTGTGTGTGTGTGTGTGTGTGTGTGTGTGTGTGTGTGTGTGTGTGTTGGCGACGGGGGGAGGGGGGCGGACACAAGCAGGATTACATGATATCCTCTTTCATGCTTCTGAGATGTTCTCATGTGACTAATTTGTCTTCCCTTTTCTCAACATATAGTGTAGTGAGTGATTGGTTGTTTGTTGTTGTTAAGAAACTCCAGTCTTTCAATGTTAATAGTATTTGTAGTAGATAACACTCATAACAGTAGCACAATTTGAAATTTGCACTCTATATTGGCCAGAAAAAACAATGTAGTCTGTGTGTTTGACTATAGGGCTTGAATGGACTGCTGGATTACTGCAATGACCATAATACTTTGGTGCACTCAACCCACCTTATGGAGAGGGTTGTCTTACTGAGACAACATGTAGTCCAAGGACTATTAAAAGAGGACAGGAAGCGAAGACGTACGGTGGACTCCATGTTGCTCCCTGGAAGGAAAGAAACATGCGCAATGGGCTATATAGTAGGGGAGCCTATCACTTTCCGTGATTTTGGAATGTTAATTTTTGGAGACAGGTATATCTTGATTCTTGGGGTTACCAGAATGCCAAAAAAACATGTCTCCAATTTTTTATGTCAGGTTTAGCATGTTTAATTAGCATAATTAGCTAATAAATTGTCAAAAACGGAAATGGCAATAACTTTGCTTCTAGGTAACTTATAAAGGTGATCTAAGAGTCTGAGTCCATGTTTGTGATGTCCAGAAATGCATCTGTTACCATTGTGAAGTCATACAAGCTTTCCTAATTAGCATAATTCCCATAAATTATGCAAAAACGAGGTGAACATCAGCAAATTGCTGCATGTTTTACTTTTAGTCAACTTTGAAAGCTTCTCACAGACTCCATGTGTATGTTTACAACTCCAGGAATAATTATCATCCTATGAATAAATCATGCAACCTTTTGTCTATGTAATAATTATGTAATAATCACACCAAAACCAGAAATAGCTATATTTCGTTGCTTTAAGTTAATTAATAAATGTGATCTTACAGACAGTAAGTCTGTTTGCATGTCTAGAAAATATTCTCTTTCCATAACTAGGATATGCAACCTTTCCATTATTAGCTTTATATATATATATATATATATATATATATATATCCCTCATAAAATAAAGAACAATATGAGAAATGGTCACAGAATTATCACATGATTTTTATTCTAATATTTACAGAAAGTTTTGAAAACACATTTAATTGAAGGGTCTTCGTCATCGTCAATCCCCAACAGATGTGCCTTGTTTACATTACCACACACCTCTAATCATCGGCCCTACACATGCACATCTCAGAGCAGTTCAAATTTTGAGATCGACAAGAACAATGTGATATGCACTGTGATTTCTTGCAGACACATTTTATCAGTTGGGTAATGGTGGCTGGGCCGTGGGTATCCCGTGTTGTGACTGGCACCAGTTGATCTCCCTCAGCCTCCCATCCATTTTTAGTTTCTGGTGGCATCTGTGGGTTAGGTACGTGGTCCTGATCCCATACCATTGCCTGATAATATGCATGGGTAATGGCTTGATTTAATGCTGCTTGTGTAGGTGGCAGCTTCTCGGCTTCTAATTGTTTCTTTGTGAATAACCTCCACCTGAGCTCGGATTTGTACCGGGCTCGTACAGCTGGCAAACAAATGCTTCAATCTTTTTTGACAGTTGTACCCTTCCAGCTAAGAGTGTAACTGTCATAGATGGAATGGCATTGGTACAGGCAATGGGAAAGCCACCATGGATCAAGACATGTTCCCAGTAAGCTGACCACTCCATAGCCACACTGGACAGGAAGACCAAAGAACATAGTGAGATCCATGTAGTATTTGACCGACGCCAGGGTGGAAAGCCCCTGGCCACTACTCTATCGATGTAAAACATCTCCACAGCGTACAGGAAGAGGCTGACACAAGGATAATCCTGCACAGCCTGGATGCTGTCCGAAGAGGGGCAACACAGCTCTACATTGAGTCCCCTGACACTGATGTCTTTGTTCTTACAATACGACGGTACCATCAGCTGTGCAAGGACATCTATTTCATCACCGGTGTGGGGAACAAAAAACGTATCATCGCTGGAGCCAGTAGTGCAGGCACTGGGTAAAACGAGGACTTCAGCCTTACCAGGGTTCCATGCCGTCTCTGGAGCTGATCAGACAGCTCCAGGGAATTTAACCTGTTGGCCAGGTCTAAACAGGTGTCCTGTGGAGGTGGTATCTGCAGTTGCTACTGTATATACTATGAGCTACAAAAAGGCTCAGTTCTGACGCAGCACGTACCTAACCCACAGATGCCACCAGCAACTGAATATGGATGGGAGGCTGAGGGAGCTCAACTGGTGCCAGTCACAACACGGGATACCCACGGGCCAGCCACCATTACCCAACTGATCAAATGTGTCTGCAAGAAATCACAGTGCATATCACATTGTTCTTGTCGATCTAAAATTTGAACTGCTCTGAGATGTGCATGTGTGGGGCAGATGATTAGAGGTGTGTGGTAAGCAAGGCACATCTGTTGGGGATTGACGATGACGACGAAGATGGAGACCCTTCAATTTTCAAAACTTTCTGTAAATATTAGAATAAACAATTCTGTGACCATTTCCCATATTGTTCTTTCTTGCGACTGCAGGTCGCCTTTAGGAAATTATGGACGGGCCTGCCCCAAAGTTATTAGTTCTCAACAGGCCCGAAAATTAAATTAGATCTCTATATGGAGCTGACCTGTTCTGACATTCCATATGTTGATCTGACCTCATCAAACCCTGTACACTCAAGACACGCTCCATATATGGCCAGTTCAGAATACATTCCATATGTTGATCTGGCCCCCCATGCCAAAGCACCAGCACTCGCCCAGCAGTCTGTCATGACCCAGGCAGATATGTTGATCTGACCCCCCATTCCAAAGCACCAGCACTCGCCCAGCCCTTTAGTGCGAGGTCGCTTCTAATATTTTCTAGACATGCAAACAGACTTACACTGTCTGTAAGATCATGCGTATTAATTAACTTAAAGCAAAGAAATACAGCTATTTCTGGTTTTGGTGTGATTATTACATAATTATTACATAGACAAAAGGTTGCATGATTTATTCATAGGATGATAATTATTCCTGGAGTTGTAAACATACACTTGAAGTCTGTGAGAAGCTTTCAAAGTTGACTAAAAGTAAAACATGCAGCAATTTGCTGATGTTCACCTCGTTTTTGCATAATGTATGGCAATTATGCTAATTAGGAAAGGTTGTATGACTTCACAATGGTAACAGATGAATATCTGGACATCACAAACATGGACTCAGACTCTTAGATCACCTTTATAAGTTACCTAGAAGCAAAGTTATTGCCATTTCCGTTTTTGACAATTTATTAGCTAATTATGCTAATTAAACATGCTAAACCTGACATAAAAAATTGGAGACATGTTTTTTTGGCATTCTGGTAACCCCAAGAATCAAGATATACCTGTCTCCAAAAATTAACATTCCAAAATCACGGGCATCAAAATTGTATTGATAGGCTCCCCTACTAATATGCAGCCAACACTTCCGCGTTCAGCTTCCTTGGTCTCAATTGCGCATGTTTCTTTCCTTCCATGGAGCAACATGGAGTCCACTGTACGGTCTTCGCTTCCTGTCCTCTTTAAATAGTCCTTGATGTAGTCCAGGAAGGAAGTGAGACCAGTGTCTGTGACATCACTGGTTGCAAAAAAAAGTGGCCCTTTAACTTCCATGATAAGCTGCCCATTTATTTTTTAAACTGCTCATTAAATCACATCTCTGACCTTGTCCTGCCTGCCAGCCTGTTTTATCACCCTTGTTCTATTGTGCCATCAATTATTTATATATAACTATCAGACTGTATCACTGACTAGATTGGAGATATGAATCATGGTGAAATATGGACTCAAAATGCCACAAACTGTGAACAGTCTGACTTTGCACTGACTATGCACTCTGACTATGCACTCTGACTATGCACTCTTCAGTTTGCAGTTATAGGTAAAAACACGAATCGGCTATGGTTATAGAAAGACTGTGTACCAATTTGCGTGATGTTTGTAAAAAATCTGTAGGTGTACTGTCAAAAAAATTGTTTTGCAAAAAGTGCCCCCCCTGGTGGACCTGTGAAAACTTTGGAGCAGAGGTTCAGCTCTGGCATCCAGGGAGTGTGTGTGCAGAGTTTGGCTGCCATTGAGCAAACGGTGCCAGAGATTAGCTGTCCACAGACGGACGGACACACGCACACACACACACACGGACGGACGGAGTGCAAAACAAACTCTCTCCCCATGCCTTCGGCCTGGTGGAGACAATAACAAAGGTTTATCCATTTGGGTATTTTGCTTAATAATTTTGTGTGTTTTTACCTGTATGTGTCGTTTTATTTTTAAACTTACAGTTTGTTCGTTTACTTTATTTTTTATTAGCTATTTATTCTTGTGCGGCACTTTATGATACGACTCTGGATTGGTGCCATCCATGCAACTAAACTTTCCTGTCAGTGAAGGTCAACATTGCCAAGGGTGGCACTTCTTGCCAAAAAAGGATGATATTAGGTTAGTTTGCCCTGTGCAAAAATCCCATCACAGCTCGTGTGTGTCAAGGGCTGGGTATGTGCTGGTAAGAAAATGTTCAGACCTGCCAGGTGAGGAGCCTTGATCTGCTGATGCAGCATCATTGCCCAGATAGAGCCAAGCGAAATGACTCCATAAATTGTGAGCATCGAGGTGTGAGTTACTGTATGGTTGTTGAACAACAATAAGATGGATGCTGCAAGCTGTTATATGTCGACATATTTTCAAGGCTGAAAATCCAGGCCGTGATTGGCCGTCCTTAAAGGAGCATATTGAGGCCCTTTTTAACGTGTGGGTAAATTGTTCACTCTTCTCTATAGGATTTCAAATGACACAAAACTTTCCACACAAACTTGCTAGGGGTTCTCACTTAGATTTCACAATTGAGGTCAATTCTTGTAGAAATGCCATAATCCCAACGGTGGAATAGCATGTAAGTTTCATGTGATTTTGAGATGTTTTGAGTCATCATCACACATCAATAACAATTGTGTTGCTTATGGCAAATCAAACATTTCAAATGTTCTGTATTTTTTTCACTTGAAGAAATTCTATGCGACATGTTTGTATTTCTGTTCACATTAGAAAGGCTTTGAGTACTTTCTTGTGAAGGTGTACAGTACTAACCTGACTCCGCCAGATGGGGCAGCAGAGAGTACACTAGGGGGAACCCAGTGTACTCTCCTCTCTGCTGCCCCATCTGGCGGAGTTAGGTTAGTACAGTACCAGTGCATTTTATTTTGAAAACTCTTTGTATTTAACTAATCACTTCCTGTCAGCACCATTTTGAACACAGTTTGTTCATAGCTGTGAGCCTAAATCCTATCTAACCCACTAAATCCGTAAGTTGTATTGTTGATTTCAGTTGTGTTAACTTTCTGTGGTAACTTTGTGACGTTTTTGTACATGTTTTATTTGGAATTTTGGAAAGTTAATTCTTTAACAATGTTTGCTACTGTCTGCAGAGCATACACACATAATTGCATGTGAATTAGCCCTTCACTAACAACATTATATGTACAGCTGTGTACCCCCCCCCCATCTTAAAACATTTTGTTCCAGGCACCCCCAGAAGCAAAGATTTGGGTTCAAAATGTTCACTTTAAAAAAATAAAACAAAATGGCAGATCTGCTATTTTTGATATAAAATAGTAGTTAACGTGGTTAAATAAAAAAAATTACACAGATGCTTACCAGTTTTAATGTGAGTTCAGTGGCAAAACACGTGCAATGTTATGCAAATGTTGGCTCCAATGTTGGCTCCAACATCTATCAGGATGATTGCTACAGTAGGCCTACATCGTTTTACTTCTCCTCACATTCATACATCACTTTGTGATGAGAGCTGAGAGCATTGTGCTCTCAGCATGTGGCTTGGAGAGATGGCTTAAGAAGACACGTAATTAAAATCAATGTGTCATGCTGCATTTAATCCAGTCTCCCTCCCTTCATGTGTTATTGACACTAGTCTTGGCTGCCATTCTTGTCTGCTTATGCATTCTGAAATGTACTGTAGGTCATTCACAGTCGAGCGACGGAGAAGCCTTATCGCTGTATTGCAATAATCTCAATATATTACTCCTGACCCTCACGTCCTGTCTGATAACGGGAGACGTGTGTGTACAGTACGTGCCCACAATTTCATGTTAGAATGGTAGGCACTCTCTCTGTTTTGAAAACACGATAAGCATATCAAAACATTTTGACCCGCACACACACACACACACACACACACACACACACACACACACACACACACACACACACACACACACACATACACACACACACACACACACACACACACACGTCTCTAAATGTTTTTGATGAATTGAACATTGTGGACCCTATTGGAAACAAGTGTAATGCTTAATTGGGTCGTCCACTCACAGTTAACAGCCTTTGTATTGAGTTTGTGCTTGAAATGTACTGTAATTCTGCAAACTGTTAATACATTTTTCAATCAATCAATCAAAACACACATTCAAAGCAACCAAAGGTATGGCTCCCCCATACTGTATCTTGCAAGTATGATCGAACCCTACAAACCCTCCCGCGCACTCAGATCAGCCAATGCAGGGAAGCTGGAAGTACCCTCACTAAAAACGCCGGGACAACGCTCCAACAGCCAACGTCCCAAACTCTTCTCCCTTCTGGCTCCAAAACTGTGGAATGCACTTCCCGTTGCAGTCAGAACTGCAGCATCACTCCCAATCTTCCGCCGTAGTCTGAAAACCCACCTTTTCAGACTCCATCATGGCCCATAGCACTTACCTACCCCCTTAGATAGAACTTCTGTAGACTTAGATAGCTACAGACTTATAGCATGTTATGTAGACAGCACTATAATTGCATTGTATGTAGTCATAGCACTTCATAGTACATATGTATAGCATAGTATAGTATATATGTATAGTTTATATGTATAGTTTCATTATATAGATATTCCACTGTTACGTTCTTAGCTTACGCATGTTTCATGGTAAATGCTTTTTATATATGTGATGTAATCCCATGCTTTTTATGTTCTTGCTTAATGTGAGTCGCTCTGGATTACGAGTGTGTGCTAAATGCCTAAATTGTAAATAATTGTACACACACGTGCACACACAGTACTGTGTGTTCAGAACCACAGCCAGTTGTTGTTCATAATTATGCCTGCAGGCTGCCAGCACTGTTAAAATGGAACACATCTAGAACATTACTATTTTAGTTGTACCACATTTTGCTGCTGTGGATTTCTGTTTAGATGTGCTAAAGAAGAACAAGAAGCACCAGTTGGACGTTAAGGAAGAGGTCTTTGCGCATGTTGACATTTTCTCTGATTATTAATGGTAATTATGTAGCAGCACCTCAGGTGATTCGGTCTTGATTGTACCCCATGCTGAGCATAATGGTCATAATTAACTAGAAAGACCGCATTGCGGTTGTTTGCTTCCTACATCCATCCAAGTCCATGTCACTTTGAAGGAAAATAGGAAAAGAAAGTTATGGTATTTTTGGCTTGTGAAATATGTGAAACATGTTTTGTACTAGTCAAGTCTACCCTTACCCTGTCTGCCCTCTGCAAGGACTCGGTTAAGGAGTGTGATTGACAGAGGGACAAAGGAATGCTTGTACCTTTTGCACGCATGGAACTCGTACCTCATACCTGATGGCACAAATTTATTTATTTATTTATTTTTGTGGCTTTCGCCTTTGTTTTATATTTTTTCTAGAGGGACAGACAGTAGGCTGACAGGAAATGGGGGGGAGAGATGGGGGAGTGACATGCAGTGAGGGCCGTCAGGATCGGGAGTCGAACCCGCGGCACACTGCCAGGCTCGGGCTGCCGGCCAAGGTGTCTGGACCACTGAGCCACGGCCCAGGCCGACACAATTTTCTTAACCTGCCAAATAGTGGCCTGCTCAAAGATGACCTGGGGGGTGATGGGAGGTGTAGACATACCCATGATCTTCCCTGCCATTTTGGAAAATCTAAGGATCTCAGATTTATATACTTTACGGTTAGGTTTCCAAACCAACTGGTGATACCATACCTTACAATTGACTCTAGCTCTATAAAAGACCAGCATTATGTTTCTACTTACACCAAAGAGTCTAAGCCTACAGAGAAAATGAATGCGCTTTTGTATTTTTTTCACACATACTTGTCACATGGGAGTGGCAGCTCATTTCACAATCAATGTGCACTCCTAGATATTGTAAGAGGTGACCTTTTTGATGTCATGACTGTCACGGGGCAACCCATGCCCAATATACAAACACACATGAAACTGTTTTCTATAACATGCAAGGACTATTGTTTTAAACTTTATAAAAAATAAAGACCCTTAAACTGCATTTCTGACTGTTCTTGAAGCCTTGGCCGTTCGGGCAACTTCACAATGACCATGTACTACAGTATGGTGATCGTGGTGTGGTCACCTATAGACCTGGGATCCACTACAATCTCCCCGGTTTTCCTTACATTATTTTGGAAGTGATGTTCATCACACCAGGTTACAAATCTGTCCACTCCAGTTGTATGGCTACTGATGTTGCATTCACTTGTGACTCTGTGAGTAGACTGAGGATAACAGTGTTGTCAGATAACTTGACCACACACTGATTGGGTTGTGAACTTGTGAGCTGTTTTTTTTCCTTTATAATTTTTATCCCATGATTTTGTAACCCATTTTTCACCCCTGTGTCAATTATCTAATGTGATCCTGGGCTCTACACACCCTCCGCCAACCTAGTCCCCATATATGGGGGACATGGGGAGAGCAACGGACGTGAACTCGTGCTTCCTTCATGCCTGAGTGTTGTAATGGGAATTTTAGAATGCCAACTACAGTGCCAAATATAAGCATATTGTGTATTTATCTTCCTTCCATTAAGTATCTTTGCTCACCAATGTGCTCAGTCTAATTCATGCAGCTGTCAATCTAACAGCTGACTTGACTCATCCACGCTGTCAGCAAAGGTATACTTATTTATGTGTCACCCTTATGTTTAGCGCAGATCCGTATATGGACAGTTAGTATTTGCATCTCTGTTAAGACAAGACTATAAGGACTGTCTGAGGCCTGTTCCTCACTCTCTCTGGAATCTTTGGAAGATTATTTATTCTACAACAGTGTCCAAGTTGCTCCTTTACACCTGACAGGGCGGAGTTTCCCTGGTTGGACGTAGCGTGTGGAAGGAACACATTATTCCAACCAGTTCCTTTCCCCTCCATCAGGCGCCCCAGGCTGGCCAGGGGGAGGCAGTTTAGAGACCAGGATTACTGCATGTTTTTTGTGAGGGTACCTACAGAAAGGCCCTTTCGCCAACCCCGCCTCGGGTATGGGCACTGATGACGCGGAGGAGGAAACACGCCGCCAGCACCCACAGCGTCCCGAGCGGGAATCAAACCCAGGACCTTCTAGTTGTGAGGCGACAGCATACCAACTGTGCCACCGTGCTCCATGTGAGCTGTTTTTATTTTTATTTCAGTTCATTCATTATTGTTTTAGTTAACTATAACCCTGTGTCACCAGCAGTCCTTCAACAATGCGATTGGTACTTTGGTATTTCAATGAGCCATGGACACCTACTTTACACCCCCTTCAGCCTCCTTCCCCTCCTACCCATTCTGCAATCAACAAATATCAGAATGAGTCAGATGCATGAAACTGACCCTTAGTAGAACTGATGTGATGATTGCATGCTGTTTAAATAGCCTCCTATAAAGGTAAAGGATTTTGTAAATTGCTATTATGTGTCCCAGATGGACTCACTTTGCTCTGACCCATTGGCATTTGGCACGTTTGAGATAGAGTAGGCAGTTGAGGCATTATTTCACTTTTAGGAGGAGGATGTTGTGGACTAAGGATGGGGATCGAGGAGCCAAAGTTAGTTCCTGTTTCTGCACAAAAAGGAGGTGGTACCCCCTACCCCTAGGGTCCATTTCTGAGGGCCACTAGCCCCTCCAATGCATGGCTTTTGAAGATTACGTCATATGGCAGCCAAGTTTTGCATGGGGATTCTTAATGTTTGTTTAGAGCACGTAAATCATTTGCCAGCCAAGTCTATGGACTTTAACGTTTCTGGCTGTTATAAATACAAGTGATTTTTTTTAGGGGCGTTAGCACCTCCTATGCTCTCCGGGTTTGTGTGAACACAAACATTGGCTGATGATTGGCTCCCATTGACCCCATAGCGACGATTGAAGCTAAAAGTGAGGGCAGAAAAGTGAAAACACCCATACATTTGTGATGATTTGATTGGCTGACCACGGAATGTGATGATGTATGATCTATTAAAAGTAGAATGTAAGGTGTCATTTGTTAGTAGTCAAATTAGGTCATCCAGAGCGAAGGGTGTTACAGCAGTCTAGACTAGATGAGACAAATGCATGCATGAATGGATAGATGACAGAATGGGACGGATTCGGGCAATTATGTTCCACAGATGGAAATATACAGTCGTTGTAATGATGTGGATATGGAGATTTAGTCCGAATGGGACGCAGAGAACAGTAGTATAGGGCTTTGTGAAAGTGTGGAACCAGCTACATGTAGATTGAGATCAGCTGAATTGGGTCCACTCTGAACCAAGAATAAAACTACAGTATGTTTGTGGACTGGGGACTGTCTGGGTGCATTCTTTCATGCTCCTCCCACTGCCTGATATAGAGACTGTCCCGTTTGTTCCTGTGCAGCTGTGACTGAGTGTCATCAGCTGACGTGGCACACCCTTTGTGTTGTTTTTTGTGTGTGTGCACTGTGCACCCTTCATCTCCACAGCACATTTTTCACATATCCACGGCATGCATTGCATTCACCGTTGACAATGGTTTGCTGGTCACACTCTCCATTGGTTTGTGTTGCTTTTACTTTAAATGCATTTCCTTATACTTAAAATTACATTAACATTCATCATGGTCTACTATATAGACCTTATTTCACTTTCCTGTTCCAGTCATTCACAGCAATTGTGATTGGACAGCTTAAATAATGGTGAGTTAATTTTCTCATGATTTGTCTCTCTGAAAAAAGTCACATTAGTATCTGCGCGAAGTAGGTGGACACCTTTTTAGGAGACCGGAAGCAGGTTTGAATGGAAGCTTCTGAACCATTCTTTAGCCCCATGGCCACTGAACTAAATATTGGACCCGATCGGCACAAGCCGCACAATATTCCCAAGATTTTCAGGGTGCAGTACTTAGTTTAGACCAGGGGTCTGCAACCTTTTTGAAACAAAGTGCCATGTTTTTAGTTTCTAGATAGTCAGTGTGTCACTTTAATGACACCACAACATATATCATATAACCTTTTCCCTTTTGAAATATTCTTTCACATTGTTATAATGATCATTCGACTCAGAGCATAGGCCTCCTATCTCCCTCCCCAGTCAGAGTTCAGAGTTTTAATGAATGTAGAATTATGTGCAGGATGTAATTTACATACAAATATGAGTGAATTCATTTATTTGACTACATTTTTTCAATTGTTTATTTACAGGTAATTGGGTTTTTTTCATGCCAGTGTGCCAGTGATCACCCTCCTTTGTGCCAAGGTTGGCACCAGTGCCAAAGGTTGCCTACCCCTGGTTAAGACAGTACTTGGTTTAGACTAGTCATTTGGTTAGACCAGTCATTAGTCCTACAACTACAACCTATCTCAAACCCTCACCCTAACCCTAACCTCCCACGGGGCAGCACACCTAAACCTAACCTTAACCCGTGTCTAACCAATGACTAGTCTAAACTAAGTATCCACCCCTCAAAATCTTGCTATTTTTGTCTTGGGTATAATTAACACTCGTCTTGGCTATCCAAGATTAATACACTGACCTTTAAATACCAATGACTGGCATTTCATTATGCAGGTGGACAGATAAGCACACATCTCCGGTTAGTACTAATAAGGCAATCAATTGCATTTTTTAACATACTGTATGATCACTGATCACAAATTACAGCAGGGGGTGAATATGAAGCGGGGAAGGGTCAATATACACTGTAGGGGGGTCTGGAAAATTGATATAGAGCAGACCCGTCATGTTTGATATACAGCAGGAGGTGGATCTACAGTACATTCAACACCATGAAGAGCTTTAATCAGATTGGTAATGAATTCACAATTTAATGCTTTATGGCAGTGGTTTTCAACCAGTGGTCCGGGGACCACCCGTGGTCCTTGAGGGGGTTCCAGGTGGTCCCCAGCTATAAATGATGGAGAGTTGGTAACCAAATGGATTAAATCCTTACATTTTGAGAGTGTATGTAAACCGTTTTACGCCCTCAAGAGTTAGATTATTGTTAAACATCTGCATTACATAATTGACAAGAAGTCTATAATTTGAGAATGTATAATAATAATAATAATACATACGATTTATATAGCGCTTTTCTGGGTACCCAAAGTCGCTTTACAGACATTTTAATACAGACATTTTTATTAGTTAAAAAGGTTTAAAAGGTTAAAAACTAGAAATCAAAATCAAAAATCAAAAAAGGACAAACAAGAAGGGTGTGTGTGTGTGTGTGTGTGTGGGGGGGGGGGGGTTATGTAGGGAAAGCCAGTTTGAAAAGGTGGGTTTTGAGTGTGCTTTTGAACATTTCGAAGGTGGGGGCAGATCTGATGTGAGTTGGGAGTGAGTTCCAAAGAGAAGGGGCGGCCACTGCGAAGGCCCTGTCTCCCCAAGTGCGCTTGTTGGACTTGTGGGGTTCCAGTTGGTTGGCAGTGCTTGACCTGAGGGAGCGAGAGGGGACATGACGGTGGATGAGTTCAGAGAGGTAGAGGGGGGCCTGGTTGTTGAGGGTCTTGTAGGTGATGGTGAGTATTTTGAAGTCAATTCTGGACTTGACTGGGAGCCAGTGGAGTTCACGGAGGACGGGTGTGATGTGGTCCCTGGATCTGGTTCTGGTGAGCAGGCGGGCGGCGGAGTTTTGAACATATTGCAGTTTTCTGAGAACCTTGGAGGTGACACCATAGAGGAGGCTATTGCAGTAGTCGAGTCTGGATGTAATGAAGGAATGAATGAGTGTCTCAGCGGCAGTGTGGGATAGCATGGGACGAAGGCGGGCAATGTTACGGAGGTGGAAAAAGGCGGTTTTGGTGATCTGGTTGACATGGGGCTGGAAGGAGAGGGTGGGGTCAAGGATGACACCAAGGTTGCGGACTCGGGTGGAGGGGGTGACAGTGGAGCCATCAATGGTGAGGGAGAAGTCATGAGAGGAGCGGGTGAGGGAGTCGGGGCCAATGATGAGGATTTCAGATTTATTGCAGTTGAGTTTCAGAAAGTTTGTTTGCATCCATGTCTTGATATCAGTCAGGCAGGAGGTGAGGGTGGAGTGGGTGATGGTGGTGATGGTTTTGCAGGGGAGATACAGTTGTGTGTCGTCGGCATAACAGTGGAAGCGGAGACCGTGAGTGCGGAGTATCTGACCAAGGGGGAGTATGTACAGTATAGAATATTTCTTATGTAGACATACATGCTTCATGGTAAACAGTTTGCAAGCCTATTGCCTACAATCAACATGATAACATAAAGCAGCTTAATTGAATTTTATTTGCCATAATGAAACAACCTGCCATTCATCACAAACTTGGTCAATACGTGCTTTTATTTGTCATCGAAAGACTGCATTTATCCAGTGGATACCATTTGGTTTTATTACAACATGAACAAACCTCTCATAATTGTCTTCTTTGCTTAACAGGCGAATTCCGGACCAGCCGTTTTCTTACAGTAAGATGTTGACACTGTATCCATTGATCACTGGAAGAAGCAGAACAAATAAAAGAGAACTCCATGCCGAGCGTTCCATACCGATTTACCCGCCGTGCGGGTCAAACGGTAATTATCTTTCTTTTTTTGTTTTGTTTACATGTGTTGTAGATGTTGTCGGAATTTAGTCCACAGAATGTTGTGACTCTCTCTATATATTTTTTTTTTCTCGCCACTAACAGTGATTCAGATACTGTACACATTATCAACAGAATTCAGTAAAAACGGCTACTGCAGAATTCCCCTTTTAAGTAGAGTTTTATTTATTAATATTACTATTGTACTGCATTAACCTGACTCTGCCAGTGTACAGCAGAGAGTACACTGGAACACATGGTGGACCCTATTGGAAACAAGTGTAATGCTTAATTGGGTCGCCCACTCACAGTTAACCTTTGTATTGAGTTTGTGCTTGAAATGTACTGTAATTCTGCAAACTGTTAATAAATTCTTCAATCAATCAATCAATCAAACCCAGTGTACTCTCTGCTGCCCCATCTGGCGGAGTCAGGTTAGTACTGCATGGGTAAATGGTAAATGGTGCATTTATATAGCGCCTTTATCCAAGGCGCTTTACATAGATTCACACACCGATGGCGGCGGAAACCATGCAAGGCACCAACCAGCACATCAGGAGCAATTAGGGGTTCAGTGTCTTGCTCAAGGACACTTCGACACTAGCTCTGGGGGAGCCCGGGTTCGAACTGGCAACCTTGTGGTCCCCATCCAGCCACTCTACCCCTGAGCCACCGCCGCCCCACGTTAATACATGGGTATTAACATGATTTCTTTTTTAGCAAGAGAAAGTATTTGTAATAGCCTAAGAAAGTACCAGGAATGTGCAGAAAGTAGTTTTGAATGCAATTTAATGAAGGCGTTCCCAATTTCGCCAGTGAACAGCAGTGTTGGGAATATACGTAAAAATTGTAATTACTTACAACGAATACCAAAAAGCTCACACCAAAACACAGTCGCCCCGGGGCAATTCCAGTGGTATTCACCTGGTATTCCTAAATGTAACTATGCCTAAACCTAACCTAATTCCTAAACCTAACCTCAGTAAAACGGTGCCAAAACCGAACCCTACTCCTAAATTTAACAACATAGTTACTGCTCTGACTTTCTACATTATGAAACTATTAAACTAAGTAATTATTATGGGAATTAACTTTTGTGCTCCTGTTTTTCCTGGGTTTGTTGTGGGGTATCTGATCTCATCATACGAAATGGCCTGTTCATAACATCTAGGCCTATGTACCCGCCAAACCGAAACCTTTTCAGTGGAAACACTCTGAACTGGTTCAAAATTAAGTAAGGAAAAAAGAAACCTCCATTTCTTACTGTGGTGTACATTCACGTCTTCAATTGGTTATTGGCAATGGTTTAGTCCTCAATTTTTTACATTGAGCTTGAAGCTTCACCCCATTTTTAGTAGTAGAAGTTTTTATACAAAATAAGATAAGATAAGATAAGATCTTTATTGTGACTGTATGAGACATACAACGAAATTCCGTATAGTGCAACCATGGGCCCCTTTTTTAGCTCCACAGAAAATTTCCCTGCTAATCCGAAAGAAATAAATGGTGTCTAAAAAGATTAGTGTTTTATTGTTGGTGAGAAGGCAGCTGAAAAGTGCAATTGTGTGTAAAGCAGCAACAATGTGCTAAATTGGCTGTCACTCTGGGGGGGGTAGGCGACCGGAAATAGGCCAATATAACGGCATAAAACTGCCCCAAAACGGCTCTAAAACAGCAAAAATGTTGCGTGCGCGCGCGTGAAGGGGGGCCCTTCGAGCTTCAGTGCCCAGGGGCCCTCAGAGGTTTTAATCCCGCCCTGCCGGTAGGGGTATCTGAAAAACTAAAGCACTATTGGGCTAATTGTCACAGGACTATAGCCTAGTCGGCCAGTAATCATGATGCTCCCTTGGTAGATTGTGAGTCTCAGGTGGTCATATACCATCGCTACAATAAACGGGAAGGGGGCCAGCTTATATGCCTGCGAGAATATCAAACTCTTTGCAATATTTCACACTTTTTCTATTGCTTGGGTCACTCTAGGACAAGTAAAAAAAAAAGATAATTTAGGGTTTAAACACACTGTTAAGCATAATTGCTGGTTCATTTTTGTCAAAACAAGGGTTCAAATGTGTCATACAGAAAATGAGAAATGAACTAATATGGCAGTGCTCCACAAATTACTTTGCCTTTCACTTATTTTTGTCTCATTGAACATGCTATTCCACAGATGGAGACCAATTATCTGGTCTTTTGTTTGCTGAACATCTGTGCATCAAGAGTCTTTAATTATTAAAATTATAATGCTGCACCCTCTATCTTTTGTTCACCCTGTTCTCATCTCCATTCATCTCAGTGTCTGATGGGTGGGCCCCCAGAAAAAAATAGTTACCATAGCATCAAAAATTTGTTTCACCAATTTAACCCTTCATACTGTACATTGGCTATTTGAAAATAGCCGATCTACAAGCTCATAATGTGTCACATCGTGGCTCGTTGTGAGCTTGTAGATCTGCGATCATGCAAAAATCTGAACAATTTGGAATATCTTTGAAACATTTTAACCACACAAAGCTTGTATTTGGGTCCATAGCACAAAATATTTCCCCATGTCCACGCCCTGAAACAATAATTTGGGGGTCCTTGACATCGTGTGTGACACAGTGTGAGTGCTATAGTTCCCTAGGATTTGATTCCAATTTATTTTGAATAATATGTAATAAAAAAAAGGCTGCTTGACACTAATATAACATAATTTGGACATAAGTGGTGAAATGCGTCACATTGGCACCCCTATGAGTTTACAATTAACTTGGCGTAGGCTACAGTGGCAGCGGTGGCTGAACGGATTGCGGAGCGGTCTTGATACCGGAAGGTCGCCAGTTCGAATCAGCGGTCCGACACGTTCAAATTACCACCGCTGAAGTGCCCTTGAACAAGGCATTGAACCACTACGATGAAATGTGTTCTATGAGCAGGGCCTGGCTGGAAACAAGTTCTTGAGCTTAGCCCAGATACCCTGGGTAAATATAGTAATCATTTCATTTCATTTCATTTCACTAATATGTCCTACCGACATCAAATGTAAGCACATGCTGTGGGGCCACAGCATGTGATTACATTTGGTGTCGGTTGGACAATGCATTCATGATTTTGGGCATTTTGTGAAAAATAGTCCCCTCCCAGCAACTGTAAACTTTGTAAGCCAATTGCAGCCAATCGGTAAGGAACATATAACAATCTGAATAATTCATGTTTATATTATGACCCCAGAGATTCTGTGTAGCGATTTGTGTGAGTTATGGACACAATCTGTAGGATAGTAGCAAAGTGTATTGGTTTTAACAAAATTAAAGACAATAAACACACAAACACAACAAGAACATAATAACAAACAAGAAAAGAAAATACAAAGAAAACAGCTCAGGCACAACACTATTGTAAATGAAAAAGATGAAGAATACAAAGACATGGCAAGAGCAATGAACCATAATGGCAATAAGTGGCTATTGATAGACTCCCATTCAGGAAATTAATAATACATATTAAAAAGAAAGACAATACAGTCATCATAGGCACCAAATCATTACAGTGAAGAGTAGACCCATGCATACTCCACTCCAAGGCGGCAACCGCCCACCCTGGGTGGGCCACTCCAAGAAGCGGCACCGATGCAGAACACCCCTGCCCCCCCCCCCCCCCCTTTGTACCCAAAGGGCGAACAAGCCCCCACCCCAAAGCAGAGCACCCACTATAGTGAAGAATGCTGGCATATAAGAAATCTAAGGTTGGCACGGAAAACCTCCAAGAAGAAAATGCAAAAGGGTGTTTTTTTAATTGTAGGCTACAACCAACCTACTACATTTTGAGCCTTATACAGTAGGTCAAAATATAAAGAGTACTGTGGACTGATACAGCACCACCATGCTGCCCAGTCGTTAATCTGTTCATGAGTACTGTGGACTGATACAGCACCACCATGCTGCCCAGTCGTTCATCTGTTCATGAGTACTGTGGACTGATACAGCACCACCATGCTGCCCAGTCGTTAATCTGTTCATGAGTACTGTGGACTGATACAGCACCACCATGCTGCCCAGTCGTTCATCTGTTCATGAGTACTGTGGACTGATACAGCACCACCATGCTGCCCAGTCGTTAATCTGTTCATGAGAGTGGGCGCTCCTACTTGTGGTACATTGGGGTACAAAATGTGACTTTTATAAATGATTGAGGCATGTGTACAGAAGGTTGATATTACACTAAATACTACAGTACTTCATGATGTAGCTTAACAATGCACATTGCTTTACTGAGTTTGTGGCTCTGGTCAGTAATGATATGCTGCCCTCTTATGGTGACAATTACAAAGTACACGTGCACAAAAACATTACATTACATGTATCTACAAAAATACAGTACAAATGCTCCCATGCGCAGCCTGCGCTCGCACACACACACACACACACACACACACTCCGTTCCGCTGTGGCTCACAGGGTCAACAGTTCCAGGCAGAGAGTTTCATTCACTTCATCCTTGGTCTTCCCGCGGCCTCCTCCCAGTGGGACGTGCACAGAGGACCCCACTAGGTGGGCCCCCGGGAAGCAGGTCGTTGGTTCAAATCCTAGCTCCTTCTGTCCACATGTCAAAGTGTCCTTGGGCAAGACACTGAACCCCACATTGCCTCCAGTCAGTTGGTGACTCGCATGGTAGCTTGCCACCATTGGTGTCTGAATGTGGGAAGTTAGGACACTGGCATTGACTGGGTTTCCCAAAGAAAATGTGTGAATGTAGGTCTGACTCTGGCCTATATGAAAACACTACTGTCCCATTGTGCAAGTGAATTTAATAGAATAACATTCGATTGTGGGTTAATAAATATAGGCCTATATAAGGAGGTTAAATGGGAGGCTATTGTGCAGCATTATTTTATTGACCGGTCAGGCCAATATGGTAGGCCTGAGGCCTACCATAGTGAAAGGGGGTGTTGTTGAGAAGAACCACACGCCCACCCACTATACGTATTTCCTTTGAGAAACTCAGCCATTGACTGTTTGCATTGACCTCCCAATGTATGAATGAATGGAACATTGTAAGCACTATGAGTAAGCACTCATCCATTATTAGATGGCCAAACCACCTTAACTGGCTCCTTTCCACGTAAAGGAGTAGCGTCTCTAGTCAGAGTCTCTCCCGGGTGTCTGAACTTCTCACCCTATCCCTAAGGGAGACGCGACATACCAAAGCCTACACGGGTTGTGCAGTGGACGCGCTGTGATTGGCCAGTCGCTGTGATTGACAGCCTAAACCTAACCCTAACCTTAACCTCAGTAAAACTATACCTAAACCTAACCCTAACCTTAACCTCAAAAAAACTATACCATAAACCTAACCCTAACCCTAACCTCAGTAAATTTAACTTGCCCAGGGGCGTGGTTATAAACCCGTGTAGGAATTAGTATGTAGCAAGGGAGACACCAGGGCCATTACATTATTGTATTTGGACAGACAGTG
Source organism: Electrona antarctica (assembly GCF_951216825.1). Taxonomy (NCBI): domain Eukaryota; kingdom Metazoa; phylum Chordata; class Actinopteri; order Myctophiformes; family Myctophidae; genus Electrona; species Electrona antarctica. The sequence goes on along the minus strand of NC_136801.1, from coordinate 10,135,400 downwards.
TCAGTGAACAAACACATGGACAGGTAATGTGTCATGTCATCACTATAGGACAAACATGACTGCTACAACATACATATAATTAAAAAATTATGCACTATATGTGCGCAACCGTCGCAGCTCCAATGCTGGTATAGATAATCCAGACTCTAGGTCTATTGCAGGCCATTCTGAACAGATTTCTGTCATTCAATGTATTGTGTAAAATGCAAAAGTCTGATGGGATTTTGTGACAATTGTGTTTATCACCAATTAGAGGCTGTGATTTGAAATTAAAGTGTCAGGTTTTGCTGCCCCACAATCGCTTTGCGATACCTTTACATGAGTTTGAGAACACAGGTTGAAACAAAGTACATGAAACTGAAAATGAATGGCATGTAAGATGTACACAGCTCGATCTGAAAGGTGGCAGAAGACTGCATAGTCTCAAAATCCCCTGTGTTATTTTCAAATACAGTATATCCTTGTGCGGCAACTCCGTATTTCCATGATGTTCAAACAGTGATGTATTTCAAGGGAAAAGGCCCGCTCTACTCAGACAGTTTCATATAGGTTCAGGCGTGTGCTGGGTGCAGATTCAAAATGAACATATAGAAAATGAATAAAATCTGCACATCCAGTCGAGTAAGAGTCTTTGTTTAATGATCAAAGTGCTCCGCAGCAGCAGTCATACCAGACAGACAAACGCGTTTCGGCGCAAACAGTGATGTATTCAATACACCAACACTAATGTGGCCTAATACAGTACTAGGCTATTTTGGTGCATGAGTTGGCAAATGTTGGCGCTCAGAAATTCTGGAACTGTGCCAAAGTGACAATAAACACTGACTTTGATGTGTGCAGACACTAAACCTTTATTAATTTAGTTGTAATACAACTTTGGGGGTGTTGGGGGTGTATGTTGTCACATTGATGAATGTATATTTTAGTATCATCTAATGCAGAGTGGCATTTTTGTGCCGGTGTTACTTTGAATCACTGACTAGTGCCGGAGGGACAGTTGTTTTAATCAAGTACTTGTTGTGCTGCATGGGGGTTTTCTAATGTCTGTGATTGGCTAGTATTGGAGTATTGTACATTTGTAATACAAATACAAAAATATTCACAAAAGTGACTGTTGTTGTCCGTATTGAAAACTATTCTGGAATTAAGGTCGTTTTTTGATTGATTGATTGAAATATTTATTAACAGTTTGCAGAATTACAGTACATTTCAAGCACAAACTCAATACAAAGGCTGTTAACTGTGAGTGGACGACCTAATTAAGCATTACACTTGTTTACAAGAGGGTCCACCATGTTCAATTCATCAAAACATTTAGAGACGTACAAATAGACACTTCTATATAGACAAAGAACAGAACAGGAATTCATCGTAATGGAGGTAAAAAGGGAAAAGAAACATACAGTGAGGGAAAGGGGGGGGGGGGGGGTTCAGATTTTACGGGGCCTGTTGGCCTGCTGTCACCGTGCACAGGAAATATTACACACACACACGCACTCACGCACGCACGCATGCACACACGCACACACAGTGTACTTCCAAATTAACCTGTGGTGTTTATCTTTACACTCAAATAATTCCATTTCACTCACATCAGATACCCATAATAGCTTCCGCTACCACACCGATGCATTTTAGGGCATCATAAAGGATGTGGTAATACAGGCATGTGATTGTTTTATTTCCTGTGGGTTTTATTTTCTACAGAACGTAGTAAATGTATTTCAATGCGTTACAATTTTTGTGATTTGTGTTTGAGTTTATACGGCTGCTACTGTATATAGGCAAAATGGGTGACGGCAGACTGCTGGGCGAGCGCTTTGGCACTTTGGCATGGGGGGTCAGATCAACATATGGAATGAATTCTGTACATATGGAGCGTCTTGAGTGTACATGGTTTGATGAGGTCAGATCAACATATGGAATGTCAGAACAGGTCAGCTTCATATATGGAGATCTAAGGGTGGCAGCGGGGGCAGTGTCGTGAGTGTACAGGGTTTGATGAGGGCCCAGTTAGGGCCAGGCCTTAATTTTCGGGCCTGTTGAGAACTCTAGTTTTCGCCGGCTGCCGGGCGTGGCTGCACTAATGAAGATTTAGGTGATGATCCAGTCTTCTCCATGTACTGTATCTTCATATATGGAGACGGCCATGACACGTCACGCCGCCATATATGATGGTGGCGTGACGTGTCACGAGGCGTGAGGGACTGACGGCCATATATGGTGGCGTGACATGTCACAAGGCGTGAGGGACTGACGGCCATATATGGTGGTTGACGGATGGAACGACGGACGTAACGACTGACGTAACGACGGACTGGCAGGTTTTGATAGTAATCTGCGACCAATGGTCGCAATATATGCATTGCTGTTGCGAAATGTATAATATTTCCAAGTAAATGTTTAATATCTAGTTAAAATAGAGCATCTACAAGTGCATTATATTTGAAATAGTGGTTAATTCATATATTTGTGTAAGTTTGGTTTCCAAGCATCCCTTCCTAGAAATGCAATGGAGTCAAAAGTAAAATTTTTCTATGAGGTTATTACATGTAACATGGCCATTTGTCATTGGCTCATTGATAGCCCAGCCCTCACCTACCCTGTATTGACAGACTTCCCTAAATGCCACCTTTATGACTCTGATGAAGACCACATATAAACGTCGTTTTGTATACTAGCACCTAATAAAAGGCTCTAAATATCCGTGCTGCTCCAGTGTCCTCTCCTCCTTGTACACATTTTCTATTTGAATTGTAGCTGAGTGAGAGTCATGAGCTTAATAAAACTTAAGTGCACAACTCAAGTAAATGTAAGTAAATGTATTTAGTTACTGTCTGTGTCCAGTGTCCACCACTACTTCAGACACGTACATTACTGGAAGAGGTTTTAAACAGTTGTAGATTAACACAGTGAAGGATGACATGACATTGTTCAGTTTGTTGACAGTCAGCCACATACTGTACAGTACAGTACAGTGCAGTTTTGTTTTCAGTACACTCCGCTAATAGCATGCAATTAAAGTGATTACTGGGGAAAGCACTCTGCAAACAGCGGTGTTGTTATGAGTAGGAAGGAAGATCCTACAATATGTTGCCGTTTGGTGAGCAGCACTGGATCAGTATGGCGTCTATGTTGCTGTTTACAATGTATTATGCACAGTCACCTTTCTGGTCCAACATCTGAGGCTAAAATAAGCTTATCACGTTTTGGTCCAATTCAAATCTACTTCAAACGGCATACAGCATATTATCCCAATGAATGAATTAACCATTGTAAAGCGCTTCACTTGGAAATGTGACAAAAAAATTAAAAATACATTATCCAGATGGGAAGCTCTTCATTTCTCAGTTAATTGGGAGGTTAAATTGAGTGATCAGACTTTTTATATGCCTTTTAATGCTTGTTATTGATAGATTTCAATAGCTTGTAAAACAATTACCTCGGTTGTAATGAGTAGCAAAGCAATGGTCTTTCAGAGACCAAAAAGACCTGATACTAAAAGGGGAGCTTGTACGAGCATCATATTTAAAATGTAACATTCTTTTCTCGTTTCAAAATCACTGCAGCTCCACCCGCCAAAATAACCACAATCTGATTCTGATAGAGCATAATGTAACTCTTGGCAAATGGCATGAAGATGGTAGATAGAAGAGATCAAGACAGGTCACTCACCATGAGACAGACTTGGGTCTGACACCATATTGCAAAAGACCTCTGAGCATACCTGAGTGAGAAGAGCCAGCTAGGACAATGGTCACACTGTGTACGTATAACCTTGTCCCCTGAATGGAGACACACCTGGGACTCACCATGTTTAATAGGCTGTTTAATAGGCTGCAAGAAGAAGACACAGTACACATTTGACCGGGTGACATTCATTTATGGCCATATCTTGCCCAACACTTCACTTTGGACTTTGCATATTGATATTAAAAGTGTGTGTGTGTGTGTGTGTGTGTGTGTGTGTGTGTGTGTGTGTGTGTGTGTGTGTGTGTGTGTGTGTGTGTGTGTGTGTGTGTGTGTGTGTGTGTGTGTGTGTGTGTGTGTGTGTGTGTGTGTGTGTGTGTGTGTGTGTGTGTGTGTGTGGGGTTTATGGAACTAATAAAAGATTTATGACAATTTTATGGAGAGGTTGTACGGGAGGTGTCCCAATCTGTTTTGACCGGGTCGTCGGTTAATAGGAGACTCAGTAGGAGACTGCGTCGGTCATCAAATTATTGGCTTAGGAATGCAACTAAAATTAATTCTAGAACTATGAATTCAAGACTTCACGGTTGCAACCGTTATTTCCTCAATTTGTTGAACTGTAAACAAATACACACCATTACACAGCGAAAAATAAAGCAAAACCATAAAGGTAATAATTACACACAGTCACACACAATCATGTGACTTCTCATGCTTTATGTCAAGTATTTCCTCTGTGTTAAGGCAATTGCCACAGGTGACATGCTGAGAGTGTTGTCACTGTAGAGCGGTCGCTTGCGGTGCCTCCATATCACTAGGGTGATGCGTGCCACAAACATGACACAGGATGTGATCAGGATTACGACTGAAAGGGGACAGAGATGACATCAGAATCATTTTAATGTGTACTAGGTCAATTCTAATAAAGTCTGCACTGAGTTGAGATTGAACCCATTAAAACCGGGAAAGCATCTGTTCGTTTTAGATTTACATTTACAATATGAATTATGATATACAGCTGAATAATATCAGCTGTATAATATTTAGCTGTACAGTATATATAATATCAGATGATTGTATCTGATATTTTCGAAAATCCTTGAAATTTTGAATATTCTAAGTTCTAACACAATCTTCTCTTCTGGGGGTCCCTGGTACAATTATTATTTAAAAAGAAAAAATCAGATGGGGGTCCACGGCCAAATAAATATCATTTTGGGGGTCCATGGCACAAAAACGTTTGAGAATCACTGATTTAGAACAACTGGCTTCAAAGATTTGCCAAAAAAACAAAACAAAACATGATTTTACTATGAAAACCAGTCACACATGTCAGTCAGTCCGTCAGTCACACCTCGTGACATGCTCCATATGGCTGTCTCCTTATATGAAGATCACGACACTGACCTCATCAAACCCTGGATAGCCATGCATGGAGAAGACTGGATCATCACCTATCTGCATATGGAGCCGGCCAGCAACTCTGACCTCACGGACACCATGTTGATCTGACCTCATCAAACCTTTATATCTCCATATGGAGCTGACCTATTCTGACTTTCCATATGTTGATCCTTCCCCACCCGTCCCTCTTCGATGTCTCCCTTTTGACCCATACCTGTCCATTCAAACTCTAGTCGCCCCCCCCCCCCCCCCCCCCCCCCCCCCCCAAAGTCATTAGCACAGCCGCGCCCTAACCTGACCACGCCCTAACCTAACCTGACAGCAGTGAGTTCCTCCTCCTGCTCCCATCTGGTCCCTCTCGAGCAGAGACGATGTACTCCGAGCCATTTCTGACTGGAGAGATATGCGGCCGTATGTGGCCGCTAGAGGCGGGATCAACGTGATACTGATGACGTATTGAAGCGCTGCCACAGTGCAAATGTAAACACAACCTAACAAGACTACAACTCAAAATTATTATGGAGATATCATCATTTTTGTCCCGCTGCTTACAGTTTATCGTTTCTGCTTGAGAGAGCCCAGATCCAGGCAGGAGGTAACTTGTGAACTCAATAGAGCGTTGCAGTCCCGCCCCCTCGAGAGACCCGGAAAAGAAATCCATGTTCATTTTCCTCATAGACTTTTCAGAAAGTATTTATTTAAAGATGTTTACGCCGCGGACAAAGCCAACTCTTGTCATGACAAATCATGACAATAAACACAATGTTTTGGGCCAAACTTGAATTAGAAAGTAGAAAAAAACGGCAGGTTACAACACTTTTTTTGTTGTTTTTCTTCTTTGTAATTATTTGTTTGGTGCAAAATATTGTGTGTGTTGTCATGATTTGTCACGACTCGAGTACGGTTCGCTTCGTACGGCGCTTAAAAGGTCTTTAAATAAATACTGTTTGAAATGTCTATGGGAAAAATGCATTGGGATTCATTTCCTGGACCTGGCGTCGTCATGAAAGGGGGCGGGACTGCGGCGCTCTATACTGCCACAATCTGGCGGAGTCAGGTTAGCCGCACCCGACAGCCGTCGAAAACTAGAGTTTTCAGGCCCGAAAATTAAGACCTGGCCCTACCTGGACCCTAACTGGGCTGACCTGAGGCCCCGTCTGGCCTTACTAATTAGCACACATTCTACCCGGCCCAAAAATGTCAATTAAAAAAAAGAAGAAGAAAAAAGGGCATTCCCAGACATGTTGTTTTAGTGCAACCTTCTCGCCCTCTGGGCGTCTTACTGGTCTACAGTATCATTACACAAATGCTTTCCTGGTCTTAATGGGTTAGGACATAGAGTACGGTACCGGTATAGACATAGATGTAGCTTCCAGCGGCGTTTGAGTTGGTCACACTGCCTGCTAGCCACAGGACTGTCACAGGGTACACGGTCACAATGTAGCGCACATGCTCATCCAGGTAAAAGGTTTCTAATAAAAACCTGGGAGATACACATGAACAAACTCTTTTTATTTAATTGTTAAATAGCTCTATATCATGATTGCAGTCAAGATGTAGTGCTTCTTCAGTAACGGGAGTCCAATTTTATCATAATAAAGTGTAATTTATGTAATTGGAGCGAAAATACAAGTAGACGGAATTGGAACTGGAACACTTGAAGCTGATAAATTATCTTTGTGGAGCTTGGATACAATAATTGTATCCAAGCTCATTATTGGTATCCCAACATGAAAATGTATTTTGCGTTAACTTAATAAACACGTACAGTACAGTATAACTTGCACAATGCATTTAAGAAATGCATTTTATTTTATTTATTAAGCACTATGAATTCTTGAGAATCTCAGAGGGTTTAAAAACATGGCATAAAAACAGCGTATAGGCAACAAACAATTACATGATGAAGTTATAAACTAGATGAAACCAGGACGAAAACCGGACAAAATCAACCAGCTTGCTAAAGCAGCTGGTAAAAAGAAAAGGGCCCATGAAAATTAAGAAAACGCTTTGTTAGTATTTTTAAAAGCCTCAGTGGACTGTGGTGCTCTCAGGTGTACAGGGAGGGAATTCCACAGATGGAGCAGTGCCCTGTAGGCCAGGTGTAGGCAATCAAGGCTGAGGTATCAAGCTGCACATAATAGTACACCTCAACTATGGCTGCGCTAGGGGCACCCCTCCATGGATTTGCCAAGGGGCCAGTGAGGCGCTCCAACGTTGAAGCACTGGGCCCTAGTGGTAAGAGACAGGACTGCAGGCGGACCCGTGGATTCATGACGAGGAAACCCCGTGCAGCTGGGCTTTAACATTGAGCGCTCGGTTGCACTTCCGCATTTGACCACCAAAATTTGGTGGTCAAATGCGGAAGTAGACGTTCTGAGACGGTCCTTCCGGGTGCTTCAAAACGCCACTGAGCAACTTCCACTGACATGAATAGCGGGGGGGAGGAGCTTCACGCCAGTTCAGTCTCTATCCTTCTTTATACTCTATGTGGATTTGTCAATAGCAGAAGGCCCGGTCGCCCATGGTGCTGCTGAGCTTGGTGTTGGGGACAAGGAGAAGGAGCCTACTGTATAGCGTGGATTTGTGGGGAGGTCATTTCAGGTTAACAAGGTGAACCAAACCAAACCACCCGTTAGGGGCACATATCTCTTACCATACGAGGAGTTCCATAAGGAGCAGTGTCAGTGACATCATTGCACAGTCACACATAGGCGTTACTGTTTGGTGTTGTAAATAAATGGTCAGAGTTAGCAGGGTGCATACAGTCCCCCACGTCGCATACAGTGCCACTCCATTCTGCACCTGATTCAAAACACACACACGCGCATGCACACACACACACACACACACACACACACACACACACACACACACACACACACACACACACACACACACACACACACAGTAGATGTTACAATACAAATATCTATTCTCTATTAGTGCTACAGTATATTTTTGCCTGCCTGCTTGCTCAGGGGAGAATTTGGACCTTCAAGCAGTACCACTAATGTCCACCGGTTGTGTGCAACCAAACACAGGATCTAAATGTCTCAATATAAGGAGACCAAAACCACCCCAATTGTATAAGTTATATTTTTTAACATACTGTACCATACAGATTGTATAAAATAATATTGTATTCAGTCAAATAAGTTACAGTTACACAGGTTTTTCTATTGTCTTCATTTATATTGCATTATGTTTTTATTTGTTTGTTATAGGCTGCACAACATACAATGGCAACAGCTCTGTTGCCTTTGATTCCCGACTGAACGGAAATCGTGTGGCAAAAAATGGGTCCGATTCGGGATTATAATACAGTGTATGTCCATCTTAACTAAGATACATTTTCCAAGAGCACAAAAGCATCAAGTGAAATGTAAAAATGTAAGAATAATTGTAAGGCAGCCCTGATTTGACTTGTTTTACCAATATCCTTATGAGCCAGAGATCTGCGTTGTGAAATTTGTTCAGCCAGGCTCCATAGACCTTCAGTCCATGACAGGTGAAAAAGAGAATCACGTAGTTGGTGAAAGTCATTAAGGCTGAGACTATTAGAGCAGGCAGCAACATCCTATATGATACACAGAAAAGTATATATCACTTCAAACTGTTGTCCACACAGAATTTGGAATATGTCGTCGTTTAGAAAGCTAAATGTAGATGATGATTGTGAGTACTTACTCTCTGTCATAAAGAAACAGCGTTGTGATATTCAGAGACAGACTGATGATCAAGGACACATGAAACCCATAGGGCAGCACAGCAGGAGTGGTGTACATCCATGAACAGACATTCCTACAAAACAGACCGTTCCATGGCAACGCTTGCCTGTGTAAACAAATTCTGCCTGCAGACAATCTCCACTAGGGAAATAACAAGAGAAAAGCAGTCTGCAAGGTAATAAAGTGGAAATCACTGGACTGTTTACAGTAAAAGGTAACCGGAACGTTTGCCCAAAAAACACACTCGCCCCCATTTGTTTCGCGGACCACTCTTTTATTCTTCTTGTATTTGTTTTACTGATGTTAAGGTCAGGAGTAACATTAAGATTATATCCAGTTTTACTGAGGTTAAGGTTAGGAGTAAGTTTAGGGTTAGGCATAGTTTTACTGATGTTAAGTTTAGGAATAAAATTAGCCTTATAGGCATAGTTCTACTGTGGTTACATTTAGGAATAAGGTTAGGTTTAGGCATAGTTTTGCTATGGTTAGTAACTTACATTTAGGAATACATGGTGGCGACCGTTCCGAGGTCGCCGGATTTGACCCGGGGCGAGCATGTTTTGGAGCGAGCGTTCTGGTATTCCCATGAAACGCTGAGTGATAAATGAAAATGCATCATTAACATTGCAGTTTGACATTGAGATATGGTAACAAAAACATGGACAATATTGTTTATCGATTCAAAACATTGAATCATCATGTAAAAACAATATTAGACACTATACAGAAATAGGAGGTAAGCCTACCTTCTCCAGAGCACCACTATAAAGTACAGAAACATGGCAAAGAGCCAAACATATATGAAATCCCACACAAACAGAGACCATCCAGCAGGGCTTATAGGTGTCTTATACTTCATTATAAAATCCTCCATGCTCTGCGTGAAAAGACCTGTGTGCATGAAAACACAGTTTATCAAACGTAGCCCAACACGCAAACAATGAGCCATAACTAATTTGATGTTGTTTGACCAGCTGCACCTGATTTTTCACCAAAGAATCCCGCCATTGTGTTCAATATCACTGCCACTAAAAAGCAGGACAACTCGACAAACATGAGCGCCACACGAGTTGGATCACAGTTTCCCATAGTCGTATGCTAGCTTGAGAGGGGGAAGTAGTGAAGTACAGGAGAGAGACATGTTATACAGTAACAAGATGTAACACATTATGATCTTGATCTGTCATTCATCATATTTATGTAGGCCTACTGTACTCACTGATGTATACTCACGAAATAATCAGTATCCTACCTTCTTACATCTGCGTGCATACATGTATGGCTTCTTTCCACGGGAGTCATGCAGTCAGCAGATTTTCCCAGCAAAGGATAGGCAGAAACTATCAGTGTCATCTCATTTTATGGTGCTGCACTGCTCATCCGTTATCTTCTCATACCATAAAATATCTGCTGTATAGTTGCTCAAAAGAGATAGAATATTAAAAGAATATATCCCCATTGTTCATAGGTGAGGGGAGAGTGAGACTTTCAGTGCTTAGAAACCTAGTCTTTATTATGGTCATCTAGTAACCAAGACGATTAAGAATGATGGTTAACCTCTGATCTCTCAGTGTAACTAACTCTGGATATGAGAACTGCTAAATAGGCTACATGAATTATGAATGTGCAAGCACCAGAATACCAAACTGAAAACAAGTCACATTATGTTCTTTATAATTGTGATGAACATGAAATTGATGACTTCTGTATCCAGTGTTGTCCAAAGGAGTTTGAAATGTTTAGTCCAAAGTTGGTGTAACATTAGACACCACATATTCAAAGCATTAATCAACAATAACTTATTTTTAAAAAAGACATCAGAACTACACATTTTAACTGCTGTCCTCATTTTTATTGTTACTCGCAATATTGCCCAGTTTCCATGTTTGTGGTGATTTTGGTTTTCACCACTGCTGGAGTCTGGACCAGTGTACTCTCTGCTGCCCCATCTGGCGGAGTCAGGTTAGTCTGGACCATGTAGAGCAGGGGTGGGTATAACTTTGATGATGGATCAAGGCCACACTCTACACTCACTCCAGAGGGCAACATTGCACATTGTTACTGTTGGGCAGAAACCTCTTATCTTTGTATTCTATTCTATTCTATTCTATTCTATTTTTTATTTATTTTTTGCTTTTTAATTGTTTGGTACCTGTAGCCTAGTCAGGGGATATCAGTAAGACTGGCATGGCGCTTTGGCATATCAGATCAACATATGGAATGAATTCTTATTATCCAGGGTTATCCAGGGTTAGATGATGTCAAGGTCATGATCTTCATATATGGAGGTGGCCATATATACAGTATGGTGGTGTGATGACTGAGTCCCGAGGCGTGAAACTATATGGAGCCGTGTGATGTCATGTGATGTCACTGATCCATGGAAATCTAAGGGTCCCCATGATGTCACGTGATGGCAATGTGGCATGCTGGATTGGCAAAAATATATGGTGGCCATGTGTCTATAGAGCGTCGCAGTCCCGCCCCCTACCATGGACCAGGAAATGAATCCCAATGCATTTTTCCCATAGACATTTCAGAAAGTATTTATTTAAAGACGGTTACGCCGCGGACAAAGCCAACTCGAGTCGTGACAACTCATGACAACACAAACAATATTTTGGACCAAACAAATAATTACAAAGAAGAAAAACAACAAACCTGCCGTTTTTTTCTTCTTTCTAATTATTAAACGTCTTTAAATAAATACTTTCTGAAATGTCTATGAGGAAAATGAACGGAGAATCATTTCCTGGTCCATGGTATAGGGCGGGACTGCGACGCTCTATAGTGTGTCATGGTGTGTCGACCGACCTTCGGGTAACAATAAATGAACAAAAGAAAAAAAGAAAAGAAAAAGACACAAGAAAGTACTACTTTCTTGTGTCTCTTTTTTTGTCTAGGCCTACTTCCTCAACGGAAGCAATAGTCGGAGCAATACACCAATCACAGTAGGCTTACTAGGCTATAGCCTGTAACTGTAAGCCTATAGAGCACCGAAGTCCTGACGTCACTGTCAGTAGAGGGCGTCAATCCACAGGTTCGTCTACTTTTTATTTGCATTGTAATCTCCATAGGAGGATTTTAGATCGCCTCATATAAGAACTGTGTTTGAAAAATAAACCGATCACCGATCATCCTTTTCACTCATATGGATATGAAGCATCGACTGAAGGTGGAAATGTACAAATATACCCAAAGAGTAACAAAAAAAGCGTTAGAAACGAGTGAAACAACCCAGAGACTACATTTCCGGTATAGGCAGGTGGCTGCATCTGCCCGTCGCACAACAGAAACTGAATGTTAATTACGTTTATTTTTATTTTATTGATATTTAATGTCTCGTGGTTAGTACGAGTCGAGTCACCACCAGCTGAGCTTACGTCAACGAGGAATCTCAGGAACGCAATGTGTTGACAGCTGGGCGTGACGTATATTAGCAGCGACATTGCCTTCATGTAGTTTCAAGGCTTTTGCGGCCACATTAATTCCATTTTCTCCAGAAACTGGCTGTATCAAATATGAATGGACATCATTAACGACGCACAGCCACTCCCCCGACAGAAAGGCCGGGGTGGTCGGTTTATTTTTCAAACACAGTTCTTATATGAAGCGACCTAAAATCGCCCTATGGGGATCTCAATGCAACTAAAAAAATACATGAACCTGTGTATTGGCGCCCTCTACTGAAAGTGACGTCAGACTTCGGTGCTCTATAGCCTACTGTCTGATGGTAAGAGAGACGTCCAGACTCCAGAGCAGTGAGAGCACTCCGTTTGAAACCTCAATATCTAGGCTACGTCAGTAAGAGAGTGGCGACACTGTAACACATGGAATGCAGAAGTGGCAGTGCTCATTCTATCTCAGTGGGCTACGTGAGGCTGCTGCCAGACAGTCAGGTTCGCGCCTCTTTTCAAAATGTATTTTCCTGAATCTGTTGTTGTTGTTGTTGAAAATAACAATGTGGACATATCACATCAAGTATTCTCGGTTTGGCAGTGGCACGGCACTAGGTGCCATTATTACCCCGTCCTGCAATGCACCTGTCGATTGTGTGCCCATAGCCTACCATTTGTACTCACTGGAGGAGAGTGGAGAGAATGTACTCCGTGTGTTGTGTGTGGGGAAACCCGGGAAAGTGGAGATACACAAACACAACACGTTTTCTGCAATAACTTTCACAGCTGCCCCCAAGCCGCAGCAATTCATTGCGTGAGTAGCATAGCATACACACGGAGCACTTTCAGCACTATACAACTGTTTTAGCATGGGGCTAGAGTAGGAAGGAGGAACCAATCCATCATGAACATCGTTGGTCAACGAGCCACTGTTGCAATCTCCTGGTGTTCATCTTGTTAATATGTACATGCTCTTCAGTGAAATCTGATTAGGTCTATAGTAATATCTCTCTAGGCTACTCTTTGACAGTGTAGTCTGATTGCCGTGAAACCATTGCAACTCTTGCAAGTCAACCGTCAAACCAAGTGCTGTGATTGCGGTTTCTGTCCACACAGTGGCACTATTGTGTCTTGCAGCCTTAGTAGGCTAGTATCACTATATACTCCCTTATTCACAGTAATCATCACTCAAATAATACACTCAAATAATCAGCTCAAGTATTTAAAATCACATTAACTTAAAGTTAGCTTAATTTTTTTCATGTGACACAACACACCACTACAGATCTATACGCTCATAAGTCACTGAAACTCGATTGCAGTGATGGAAGTACTTGCATGTTTTACTTAAGTAAAAGTATCAATACTGCAATGTGGATATACTCTGTACTGTTAAAGTAGAAGTCCCATATTCAAAATGTACTTGTAAAAGTGCAAAAGTATCAGCATCAAGATAGCACACAAAGTGTATTTGATGTATTTGTTGTTTGTCATACCTTATGTTTGAACAGTTTGATTACCGTACTTTTTTGCGACCATATGTCGCATTTACTATGAAAACCTGCATCTCCCGTCCAGCCGTCCGTACATTAGTTAGTCACCCACACCTCTATGGTCACGCCTCGTGACATATACGTGATGTCACGGGGCGTGACCATAAATGGAGGCGTGGGTCCATATATGGTCACGCCTCATTACATCACGCCTCAATATATAGTCACCTCATCTAACCCTGGATAACCATACATGGAGAAGACTGGACATCACCTAGAAGTGCATATAGAGCATCGCAGTCCCGCCCCCTTTCATGACGACGACAGGCCCAGGAAATAATTCCCCATGCATTTTTCCCATAGACATTTCAAAAAGTATTTATTTAAAGATCTTTAAGCCTCGAACAAAGCCAACTTGGATCGGGACAAATCATGACAACAAACACAATTCTTTGAGCCGAACAAATAATTAGAAGAAAATAAGGGCAACACTTTTTTGTTGTTTTTCTTCATTGTAATTCTACTCATTGTGCAGAATGAAGTTAAAGTTAAAGTTTGGTCAGATTTCATGCAAATTAGCTACTATTCCACAGGCCTGGGTATACAACCTGGCCTGGCGGTTATATGCGCCCGGGCCGCTCAGCGCTCACAGCAGCGCAGCACCTGTAAAGATAGCAGATCTACAAGCTCCCAACGTGTCAAGATAACAATATGATGCATTGTGAGCTTGTAGATAGGCTATTTTAACTATTACTTATTATTATTATATATGTTTTAAAGGAATAGTTTTGGTCATACAAGGTTTCCACCTGACAGCAATATATGGTTCTGTATCAGTATCAGTCAGTTTGAGCAGATTCCATTCAAATTGGCTACTATGACTGCCTATGAATTCCACAGGCCTGGCGTATACAACCTGGCCTGGTGGGGATATGCCGCTCAGCGCTCACAGCAAGTGAGTTGTCTCTGTTGCGCACAGAAACCGGCTTGAACAATGTCAAACTGTTGTGATTCTTTCATGATTGTGTATAACACACACACACACACACACACACACATCCAGCGGCACAGGGTTTCCTCGTCATAAATCCACGGGTCCACCTGCAGTCCCACCTCCTACCAGTAGGGCCGAGTGCTTCAACGTTGCAGAGCCTCACTGGGGGCTTGGGGTCAGACACAGCAGAGCCAAATTGAAGACCCCATTGCCCAGAGGCCGCTTTGGCTAGAAGCAGCCAATCAGGAGTAGGGATTCAGTACACTAGCTGATGACGATGTCGCGTACATTCTGAAGGCTTTCATTGACCAGCTGGCAAGCAGCTGGTAAAAAAGTCCTTGCATTCTTGTTTCCATTTAGGCCCTATATGCAATCAATTTATAGACATGACATGAACAATAACAAGCGTGATTATATGAGGGAAGTCTCCGCTCTATAAATAAACTTGTTTGTTTTGCACTGAGATTATTCAGTGTCTACAGTGTCTCTCAAGTGTAAGACCATGTGGTGCAATTATTGTGCTAACCAGCAGGTACGGAGGCGAGCAGGCTGTGACAGGGCAGTGACGGCACAGTCGAGGTTCCACCGTGGTCCTGATGGGAGCTGCCAAGTACCAACCTCTCCTCTCCTGCTGATTCTCTCGCCCCAGCACCAGATGTTGCCTCGTGGTGCAGCAGCGCTCCAGAATGCACGGTAATAATATGAATCGTTAAATAATTAATTGGTGGCACTCCCCTGTGAAGCCTTTGGATTAAGTGCTTATGGGCTGTCTCATACATCCAATGAGTACAGGTTGACAGAAATACATCTGTGCTTGCTTAACAAATGGACACATGCATAGAGAGCTACTGTAGAGAGGCTGTCTGGGAAACGGAACAGAAGGTCCCAGGTTATGTGTCGAGGATTCTGTAAGCAAGATACAGTACTTAAACCCTAACAGAGAACAATGCCCATTGCCAGTGTTATATGTAGTGGATGTGGAATAATATCTATTTTCTTCAACGCTATCGACATTATAGTACGCCGTGGCTCTGCAACAGTCTAGAAGAGGTTATGCGTGTGGGTGTCTGTCTGTCTGTGTGTCCGTGGAGGTAGGCCTACTGGCAATGTACAGAAGACATTTGGCGTTGATTGGTCCAGCAACCACGATAACCTTAATGTCTATAGAAGTGGAGGTGCAGAATTACCTCCACAAGTATTTCTAGAAATATTTACCTTTTAATGAATTTAACAATGGATGGAAGTCAGTGTGGCCCTGATTGGGCTGGAACGTTCTCAAATCTGGAGTCATACACCATAGATATATAGTCATAGAGATGACTGACGTCACAGATTGGCCACATGAAGTCCAACATCTAATAGGACTGGCTCCTATATTTTGGACTTCATGTGGCCACGTCCCTCTGGATCCCAAAATCCACATGATTTGATGTTATGAAATGGATGCCTGCCATGGCAGGTACTATTATAATACATTAATGTCATTCACATGATGAGTCAAAAAATGGCAAAAAGTGTTTCTCTCATTTTTTCCGCATCACATCCTTGTTTGTTGGCCACCCTTGAAATGACAACTGATTGACATCTAGTTGAGTTCATGTTTTTCAGGCCAAGGATGGTCATACAGCTGGTTTGTTTATCTCAGAAACTATTTATGCCAGATAATGTGAAAGGTTGTTGTGACAGGTGGTTGTGACCCATGCAATTGGTCACTGAAATTTGCAGCAAGCTCTCCAGAGTTTTAGACAATAGATGTGCACGGGTGTTTCTAAGCATAAGTGGTAGGCAACCTCCCCACAATAAAAATAAAAATAACAGTATCTAGCATTGGCAGGTTTGGACGGTGGCCAGTGGGTGAGTGCACGGCCGGTCTGTACCAATGAGAATTTCAAATCCGTCAAGGAACAATATAGAAGGAGTAACGATGAGGAATCGAAGAAAGGAGACAAACATACTGTATACACGGATTCGGTATAGGTGTAGTTTTATGGACATCTTAAAAGCATCTGTCTGTCCTTATTCTCCTGGTTTAACTAATTGCTTTGAAAAGTTCAAAACAATCAACTGGCAATTTAGAAAGAGGAAAGAGGGTATAAAACTGAAAAAGTACAGAGGAGATGCAGTTATTGCTCCTCATATGCCACTCCTCTTATCAGCTTCCCTGCCATCTAATTCGTATTTTCCAAATTTGAAAAAGATTAAAAAATCTGACCCGTCTGAAGTGAGTGGTACTGTACTGTACTGTACTGTACTGTACTGTACTGTACTGTACTGTACTGTACTGTACTGTACTGCCCCCCCTCTGGCCTGTGTGTCTGTGTTAGGCTGTGCAACAGTGACACCTGGTGGTGAACAAACGCTACATATTTCCGTGCTCAGACCCACCCAGCCACCCACCCAAGAAACCCTGGCAATGATCACAAAAGAGGGGACCCTCCAGGGCAGATGGTTACGTACTGTAGATGCAATAGGTGCAGAGTGGGCAATATCCAAATGCATGACAGAATTAGAACATATACTGCATTCATAGTTCAGGAAATGGAATAAGAATAGACAGAAAAAAGAGCAAAGGAATCAAGAAGGGAACAGGTCAAACAAAACAAAATAACCACGCTATTTAATACCGGTAAAATGACTGTAACCACAAATGTATTCACAATAGTATAATGTAAGTAGTATTGATACTAGATAAACAACTGTAATAGTTGTACTTTACAAATACATTTTTCCCTTGTATTATATTAATAAAAACATGACACGATCTCCAGTGTTATCACCAATGAATTCCAAGATATCCTTGGTGCCCTGACTGTTCAAACTGTGGGATTATCCAGGACCGAGGAAGACAGTCCAGGTTGATTTGTACATGACCTGTTTGGTAATTAAGAGCCATGACTAATGAGCTCTGTGTATTTGGTCTCTTTGCACTCTATCTCCCCAAAGCCCGGGTTATTTGACATTCATGCTAGATTTCCAACAGACACATTTTGCATCCCTGTGGAAGCGATTGGTCTTTCAAAGTCACAATTAAGTCACCATGACTGATAGCTGCTGGCTTAGTCCTGCGGATTACAAATGAGGCTGGGAAAGGGCAACAAAGGTGATAGGAGGGGCGTTTTCCCCTAATGATACACTTGCAAGTCAACACAGCGTCAGAGACACAAGTGTGAATTACCTTCAATGTATGTCTGGATTTATCTCAATACTACTAATTAGAAGTATTGAGATTTAGATTTCCAGATTCAGGCAATTGTCCTTTCACAGTGTCCTTTCAGTATTGCTAGTGCAGAACATTATTCTAAGTTCAGAATGATATTCACAACAGAACTGCACTGACAAACAAATATAGAGAGTGCAATTCCATTCACTAGTGGCGGACATAATAAGATTGAACCACCACTGCTGACCACCACAAATACAGAGGCCAGTTTTTAATAACCTGTGATGGAAGTTTTCACAGAAGATAGAATATCCAGACAATCACAGAAGATAAATATACAGAGAAGCTGACAGAATAATACTCCTTCCCTCCAGAGGTCCAGGATAACGACTTCTGTCTGTCGGGGCACACAGTATTGCTGTGTATTGCTGAAGGTTAATTTATCCACTTGGTAAATACCTTTTTACCAGTGGCTTGAAAAGCACTGGTCTATGAATACCCATGAAAACTTCGACATGGAGGTTGACATATCGTCATACTGACACGTACTTCTGATTGGCTGCCTTTCTACGAAACCCATAGAGGGGGGGGACGCAACAAGACACGTTTAATGCCATAGTCGAAACGGTCGCGCGAGCAGAGCACACCCGCTGATTTAACAGTAACACATTCGGACCCCCACGCAGCCTACCGCGGACCCCCGCGCCGACCTCCGCGGGGACCCCCGTTGGACCCGGCGATCCGCGGACCCCTGCGTTTTTGACACATCATATGATGAGAGATGTTCTTTGTACCTCATGTGCGTCCTTCGCAAGTGAAGATGACCAATTGACTTCACGTCTTGTGGGTGCGAAGATGGCAGATGAGGCCGGTCTGTGCACGGAATATCCTATTGCAGTGAGGGCATGTGATGTCTGGGGGCTGGCTAGGTGAGAGGGAGGAACTGGCTCTGGTCTTTTGGAGCTGACGCTTCAGTTTGGCTTCCTGTATGCGGCGCTTTTGAGTCGTCTACTCCATGTCTGACTGCAGAGCGCCAGTTGTAGCGGTGTTGGGCATCGGCCTCCCAGGTCTCAGGATCCAGACCGCAGCTCTTGAGGCTGGCCTTTAGGGTGTCCTTATAGCGTTTCCGCTGGCCGCCGTGTGATTGCTTGCCATGTTGTAGTTCGCCGTACAGTAGCCTTTTTGGTACAACAATCAACCTAATACAAATGCAAACAGTCCATTTGTATTTCCATCAGAGTTTATTGTTATAAAAGGGTCCTTTGGTTCCATTTGTAGTAGGCTAAGGCTATACACTGTCAGTTACAGAGTCACCTCGACAGATCCTGTTGTTGTTAAAACATTCAGTGCCACCTGCTTGACACCAAAGTGTAGAGGTTGTGCCATTTATGGCCATTGTGACAAATACAAGGCAATTAAAATCTGTTGTGCATGTCATGTGCACGTCGTCATGTGCACACCGGATTAGATCAATTAAAAAAAAGAAAAATAAGATTTTTTTTCCTTTTCTTTAATAAAATATTTACATTTCATAGCACAATTCTGGAGATACAAGGCAGCCACTGGTAATTAACTGATAATTGATCAGTTCTTGTTTCTTTTAGAATGTCAGTGAATAGACTCTAAAGTCTAAAGGGAAACATACTGTATGCAAAAAAGAAAAGAAAACTTAACTGACCAAGGACTGTGTAACACAACCAATGTCAGGGTTATGGTTTAAGGGTTTTTATAATAGTAAGTTGTTCTGACAGATTTGTGTGACACATTGACAGATATTTTTATGCAAAGGGTAATTACATATATACTGTATATACGGTATGCAGCGTCTTTGAAGGTTTATGGGAAGAAAACAATGATGAGCTGCTTGGGTCAATGCAATAATGACTGCCAGAAGAGTAGGCTAGCACATTGTATCTGACTTACACATTTAGCGAATTAAAAACTTTCAAGAACATTAAATACTAACTCACAAGGCGTCGCAGTACACCATGCGTGTACATGCATATAATTTCATGTTCAAAAGATAGGTTCCACACACGCACACAGGCGTGCACACGCACACACACACACACACACACACACACACACACACACACACACACACACACACACACACAATTCAATTCAAAGGGCTTTATTGGCATGAGAAAACATACGTTTACATTGCCAAAGCACAATACAATACAATACACACACACACACACACACACACACACACACACACACACACACACACACACACACACACACACACACACACACACACACACACAATGTGAGCATGGTGCCAGTTGGTGGCGGAAATCGCACTCCACCCCCCCACAGCCTATATCCTAAAGCCCCCCCCTGATTGAAGTGGCAACATATGTCCGTACCCAGCCACCCTTAATTGCTTCCCCCCCCATCATTTGCCTTATATTAACATCCCCTATGCCTACCTTTTCTTCTCTGAAAGAAATGGTGATGGGGGCTTTCCTGCAACAATAAAGTCATGAGTCGGACAATCTAAGATATGAACTAGTTTGATTGCAAATGAGATTTGTGTGTTTTTTAGATTCAGTTTGTCCAATTCAGTTATTGCTTTCTGTTGGATGGTCAGTTATGCCATATGGCTTCAGGGTGATAATTCAGTTATTGCTTTCTGTTGGATGGTCAGTTACTGTATGCCATATCAGGCTTCAGGGTGATAATTCAGTTATTTACTCTCTCAGTCCTTTTATTACTTCCTCATTGGGGACAAATATAGGCTGGGTTTGTGATCTTGAAATGAACGTGTTAATATACTGGAGTTAAATCAACCTGAAATAGTGTGACAGAATAGAAATCCTTTCTTCCACTGGGGATTCAGTTATTTTGTGTTTATTGTTTACCTTTTAGTGGGGAGATGTTATGATGGATGTGACAGGAGCAGACTCTTAGGCAAGGTCACAGCATTTAGTCATGCCACTCTCCTTATATGACACCTGCCACTTTAGCTGGGCTTCCAGAGAGTGAGAGAGAGAAAGACAGACAGACAGACAGACAGACAGACAGACAGACGGAGAGAGAGAATGACAGACAGACAGACAGACAGACAGAAGAGACAGTGAAGAGAGCAAAGGGAAAGTAGTCACCATTTGCTCGGTGCACCTTCTACAGTACCTGTCATTACATGCAGTAATCTACTGCTGCCTGTATGTCTCTATCAAAAGGACACTGTACCACACACTGTACCACACACTGTACCACACACTGTACCACACAATGACAACAACACACACAAGCTGTTCCCCTAGAGCAGTGGTTCTCAAACATTGCCATGTCAATGTGTTTGGACATCTTTCTGAAAAGATGTTGTGCCACCCAGGGCTCTCCAATAAGAGAAGATATGTCAGGAATCAGGATATTTCAACCGTTTTTCAAAAATAGCCGATCTACAAGCCCACAACATGTCGCATTGCAACACATTTTGAGCTTGTAGATCAGCTATTTCAGAGTAGCTGGAAAATATAACTTTTTAATTCTTGAAGACTAGATTTTGGTATAGCCTATTATGATGAAAGCATACAGGGATCTTTAAACCTAAAATACTTTATGTGGGTGACATGGCCTCGTGTTTAAAAGTGTAGAGTTGCACGTTTGGCTCTTGTACCATCTGACATCGTCCGTGTTCTGTATCGAGATCATGTTCGCTTTTTCACTGCACCAGCATCAAACTGTGAAATAACATAAATATATCTCCAATCGAGACACTGCAGTTGATGCGCCATCATATCAATGATCCTTGAGATTTCACCTATACTGTAGCACCTGCATGATAACAGGCTCATTAAAGTAGAGTGATTAGGCTACATCTACTGTAGCCGCTACTGTACATTCTGTGTGGAAAACTGCTTAATCCATTTAGACCTGAGCTCGATTCTACAAATGTCATCTAAATCATGACAGTTTTCAGAAACAGTTTTCTATGTCAGTGGTGCTCAACCTTTTTCATGTCAAGGACCCCCAGAATTATCAGTATTTGGCCACAGACCCCAATCTGAAAATATGTTGTTCCAGGGACCCCCCCAGAAGCAAAGATTTGAGTTAAAAACGTATATATATAGATCTATATGATATATATACTGTATAGATTTTCAAAGATTTGCGCCACATTTTCACGATGTTCCAAAAATAGCAGACCTACAAGTTCATAGCGCGGCACTCGGTGCCGCGCTATGACCTTGTAGATCTGCTATTTTTAAATAGCTAAAGCATAACATAATGCTTGAAACACCAAAAAGGGTTGCCGCCCAAAATGGGTTAATCCGCAGAGCCTATTCCACATCACTCGGATGACCTCTGACATTCCCACTTGTGCTCTTCAATATTTAATTCCTCACTATGAATTATTACTGAAAAGTTTAGAGAGGCGTGAAAAGCACAAATCCCACAGAGGAAGAAGGGATGGTTTGGGGGTGAATGAAAGAGAAGGAACATTGCTATGTGAGATGATGGTAAAGACCGTAAAAGGTGAATCAGTTCAGACAGCACTGTCTGCTCTGGCTATGAACAGCATTATAGTGTTTTTAATTGTCACTCATTAGCAGCCATTGACCCAAAGACACAATAGTGTCTATTATGTCTGTAGTCTGTACGACCTTGATATGATAAGTGCATTCTTCTGTGAAATGTCCCTAGGCAATAATGGTATTACATGGATGCACAAGAGCATCTGTATGCAAATGTATGGAAAAGATAGAAAGGAAGACAGGAAATAAGGCCGACAGACTCACTGAGTGCAGTGCTATTGTGTGATCATCGAAACTCAAACTGCAGCGTGTGTTTTTTGTTTGTTTTTTCTTTAAGAAACTTAACAGAAATTACATTGTATTTTCCATCCCGTGAATTATTGAACCTCAGTGCTATTCCTGGCACGTACTCCTTCCTTCAAAATAATGTTTTGATTGGGAAGCATGAGTGGTTAAAGGTGTAGTGAAATGAAAAATACGTTTTTCACACTTTTAGACCATATCCGTGGTCATCATATGGTCATACCTAACAATGGATGCCAAAAAAATGGGAAAATTCTCATTTTTGTGTGTTTTTATATCAAACGTCCATAAAAATATATTTTGTATTACTTCCTGAAAACGAAAACGTGCTGCGTGATGACGTGTCGAGGCCAACATCGATAAAAGCCAATAAAAATGAAGCTCACCAGTTTAATTCCCCATATCTCCGCATCCGTCCAGCACAGGCTGCACAGCTGCTACTGATTACAGAAATCTTCCGTTTTTATTCCCATTCAAGATAACATCCAGAGAGTGTATTACTCGGTTTCAACTTAATCATCACGCTAAAAATGTATCTGAAAACATTATAGGGTAGAAATAAGCCACATTAAGAGTAAACTGGTAAAGCTGGACGACTATCTGATTTGTAAACAAACAACCACACGCTGTCCTGCGTAGCATAGCTACCCGTCCCTAGCTACCGTCCCATCCCCTGAAGGGATGCGACGCTCTGATTGGTTCAGAAACTTCATAGCGGTGTTTCAACTTGAAACCTCAAAATAAAATGTCCACCATTTCCGTTTCACTACGCCTTTAATATATGATTTACATAGTATACTTTTTTTACGTCAGTAAAAGCCCATAGACGTGGCTGCCATATGACGTAATGTCCGAAAGCCAGACGTGGGAGGGAAAATGTACAGTGCCAAAACAATCCAGTGAATACAGTACAAGTCTTAAGAGGTTCAATTTGCCATACCTCTTTGTTGAATCGAATTAGTCATCAGTGCTAAATTGCTAATCAATGAAGGTTAATCAGGGCCCTGGTGAGGACATCATCGTTATGTTATACTACCAAAGGACCATTTATCTTCCACTTATCATTATTATTAATGTGCAAACCATCTTACATTTCTTTGAATTACTTCACCTTTCCCCTTCATTATTTCCACAATTATATGACTAAAATGAGGGGTATATGAAATCATTACCACTATAGGGTAAGAGGCAGTCCCACATAAAGGTTCAAACCAGCTGAAATGTAAATATAATAACCTGATATTCCTCTGTAAACATACCTGCCATTGGCAATTCATATTAATGTTGACTCAAGCTGCATGACAACCGAACACAGTCAATACAATACTGTAGATACAGTAGGTTTAATAAAATAACCTTGAATCTTGGCTATATGAAGTGTTTAGTCAGGCCCTGTGCATGCCACGGGGATGCTAGAGAGGAGGCCTGGCATCCTCTGTTGCAAATCCTGCCCCCTCAGTTTAAGTTGTATGTACATATTGGTTTAATATACAAATCACACCCGTGTGAAGTGAGGGGCGCTAATATATTAAAGTCTAACTCATGTTGCTATATGATTAGGTGATTTAATGGTGATGTGAAACAAACGGTGTCAAAACAAACATTAAATTATCTTTATTGTTAATGGTATTTAATGTTTGCGTTAGGGACAAGATGACAGTACATTTTCCCTTCATTGTCAATTGCATTTTTAAAACAAACATTGAACTAAAAACAAACATTAAACCCTCTGTATTGTCAATGGCGTTTTTAAAACAAACATTGAACTAAAAACAAACATTAAACCTATATACTGTAGGAAAGAAAATAAACATAATATTTGCCCCCCTCGTCATTTTCAACTGCCCTCCTCAGGCAATTCATCCTTGAGCCGAGCCTGTGTTTACCGTTTAGATCTACTGAGGTTCAGCCATGCTGTCTAAATGAAATATAAAGTGGATGCTGAGAACAATACAGTCGCTGTCCATGGTGCTGGCTTTCATATGTTTGCCGCCATCTCTCCTTTTCTAAATTATTGATAAATACCAGGCTGTTGCATGCTGAGACAGAGAGGGGTAAAATATGGAGTGGATTTCAGGCACCATGCTCTTGTCAGACTTTGTGGCAATCTCATGAGCTACAATTCTTCTACTGTAATAAAGGACAGAGTTTTATTTTTATTTTTTTATACACCACTCCTGAGGTGAATTCACTGGAATTGTCTTTTTCAAATACTTGTATTACAATTTAAAGCACATCATTTTAGAGAATGCTCTTGTGGTTTATTGAATTGCTCAAATGATTAGTCCGAAACCTCTTCTTTTTATAAAGCTCGCAATTCGTAGGTGAAAAGCATTACAGCTCATTTCTCTCTCTTGGCCCTAAGACTATTATGTAAGAGAAGTAAGCGATGCAACATTGTTTGATGTGCTAGCTTACATCATTGGCATACTTAGCTTGTGAGATGCTGTGACGCAAAGATCATCTCAAGGGAATAATTGCACCGCTGTGGTAGCCTGGCTAAAGCCAGACCGAATCAGCCGTTGGCAAAATAAATTGGCTTATTAGCCAGGCTACCGCTGTGGAGCACTGCTTCTTTAAAAGAAATACCACAAACGAGTACTATTTTCTCAAAATTGGATGGTTGAGGAATGATTACTAAAGGGAAAAAAAGGAACTTATTTTGAGCACACTTTAGTGTGTGAAACCGAGTATACACATACAACATACTGCATACCGCCAACCCCCTCTAAATACTGTGTAACACATTATGCAGGGTGATGGATGGTGAAAGTCTGCAGATAGTAGATACATGGCTGACTGTGGGTCACTCTCCTGGGGACTCAAAGAGGGAGTGCAGCTCATCCATGTCTCCCAGTTAGAATTTAGCCTCCCCTTAAGGAAAGTCAGTCACTGCCCAGTGACCAAAGGTTGTTTGTCACCCAGTGATCAAAATACAGAGAGGAGAGAGATGAGAGAGAGGGAGAGAGGAAGGGAGGAAGGGACACTGACATGAAAGAAGTCTAAAATACTGTTTTGTCTGAGCAGTTTCTTTCATTTCTTTCCTTCAGTCCTTCATTCCTAATCATCCATAATTTACTACTGGAGTGGAAAACTATAATCAATCATGAATGGAGCGCTCACTTCAAGGTACTTCGTTGTATACAAAAGTAGCCGTTCTGATTATCCTAGTCTTTCTTCCTGAGTCTCTCTATCTCTTTGCATCTCTTTTCTCTCTTGTGCTGTCTCTCTCCCGGAGCAATTAAATAGTGCTGCTTACACTGAATTTGACATTATTCTCAGGGGGTACATCACTTTCTCTATTTCTTTCCCAACACTCTGTCTGTCTTTCTCCTTTGGGGTTCTCTCTCTCACCCACGCATAATTATGCTCTATCTCGCTTTGGGTGGTGTGTTCCCTCGTGGGGGTGGATATCGATTGTTGTGACACTTCCAGGCGAGGGCCTGGAATCGACTGACTGCCACCAATCAATTTTTGATTGTTGGTTGGTGATAAGCCCTCAGGTCACCGTTAAGCCACAAATCATTTCTCCCTAGTAACAGTATCAATCAAAGAACCGTACCCTTCCAAAAACACAGTCCTTGCTCAATAAGGGAGTACCTGAAGTCTAAGGCATACTTTGGCACGTTGCCATTATTGCTCAACCTTACAGATTTTCAGGTGAAAAATGCATGTCACGTTTTCATACGACAAAGTAAGCTCAGGCATGTGGAACCTACTGTACATTGATTGATGTTATATTATAGGATAGTGGGCCTTCACCGCCTCTGTGGCCTGGGCTGTGTCTTTGAAAAATGCAACAGGGCTTAAATGCACAGAGGAGAGCAAAGGCATGGTCTGCAGGCTCTCACTCACTCCCAGAAGTATAGCCTTCAGCCATTCATCAGGATCACTGCTGCAAGACAGAGAGGTGTGTGTGTGTTTGTGTTTGTCATAGTGCAAAGCACTTTACAATACATTCTCGCACGCACACACACACACACACACACACACACACACACACACACACACACACACACACACACACACACACACACACACACACACACAGAAGAAATATCCGATCTACAAGCGTGACACATTGTGAGCTTAGAAGATTTGTTATTTCCATGTGCGACACAATGCACAACCAAGTCGAAATCTGCATAAGGCTACATCTGTGTCCCAATTCCATAGATTTAAGCCGTCACGCCTGGCCTGAGTCAAACTAACTTTACACACACACACACACACGCACGCACGCACACACACACACACACACACACACACACACACACACACACACACACACACACACACACACACACACACACACACACACACACACACTCTCAAGGATGACAGCTTGATCCAACTAACTTTACACACACACACACACACCACACACACACACACACACTCAAGGAGAGACTCATGACCGCTTGATCCAACTAACTTTACACACACACACACACACACACACACACACACACACACACGCACACACACACACACACACACACACACACACACACACTCTCAAGGAGAGACTCATGACAGCTTGATCCATCTGCTTCTCCTTATTTCCGTGTGATGATGGCAACTTGGAGTGTCTACCTTAAGGCCTGGTGAGCAGCTGGATATATGTTTCTGTCAAGCTGTGGAAATGCATGTGAACGTTGGCCCAGAACTCGGCTGCCTCTCGCCTACTGAGTACTGTACTTAAGTACAAATGTTGAAGTATAATTTGTACTTATGCTTGAGTATTTCCAATTTCCAATACTTCTATACTCCACCAAATCTCAGTGGCAAATATTGTACTTTTACTCCACTTATTTGAAAACATTAGTTACTATAATGTTACTATGTTTTCCTCTATTTAAAAATAGAGAAATGGGACATTCTGCATGATGAGTACTTTTGGTACTCTAAGTAGGCTACAGTACATTTTGATGCCAATACTTTTGTACTTTTACTCAAGTAAATGTTGAGTAATGGAGTATTTCTATATTGCAGTATTGATACGTTTACAAAGAATTATTTTAACAAGCGAGTACAATTTGTAAGTGGCCTAATTTGAACCAGTGGTCGATATGCTACTCGCTGCAACAAGGCTATATTCATTTGCACCAGTAGTTCTCAAAGTGGGGTCTGGGGACCCCCAGGGGTCCTTAAGAAGGTTCTAGGGGAAACCAAGCAATATTGGTTAATATAGCATCACAATCAGTTTATCCACTTGAATCCTATACGGTACAGTATACAGGCCTATGATGATTTCCTGTTTTTTGTTATAGGGTGGCGGTGGCTCAGGGGTAGAGTGGCTGGATGGTAACCGCAAGGTCGCCAGTTTGAACCCGGGCTCCCCCAGAGTCAGTGTCGAAGTGTCCTTGAGCAAGACACTGAACCCCTAATTGCTCCTGATGTGCTGGTTGGTGCCTTGCATGCATGGTTTCCGCTGCCATCAGTGGATGAATGTGTGTGTGAATGGGTGAATGTAATGCACAATCTCTGTAAAGCGCCTTATATAAATTTACCATTTACCATTTATAGAAGTGTATATATTTGTAGTCTCTGTACATTCTGATGAATTGAAAATGGTATAGTTGTAAACAAGTGTAATGGTTTATCATGGTGTCATCCACAGTAACAGTTGTTGTATTGACCTGCTTTCGTTTGAAATGTACCCATTCTGCACTGTTACATTTTCAATCAATGAATAAATCAATCAATCAATCAATCAATCAATCAATATATTTGTTTTTGAAACATTATAATTGGCTCTTATGGGGGTCCTTTGCACAAAATATTTCCAGGGGTCGGTCTGCGGCCAAATGCATATTAATTTGGGGGTGCTCCTTGACATGAAAAGGTCTGAGATTGAGAACCACTACTTTGGGCCTGAAAACGAGAGGAATCCAGGTTGCTGATTCCATTTCGGGCTTTTGCTGGAACCGTGCAACTGAAGCGCTGTTCCACACATCCTGCATGCGATGCCTCTGCAGCGCACAGACAGAATGATATACGGAAAGACACTACAGTAGACTATATGCTGGGACTGGACTTATAACCAGCACACCTCTTGTTGTGTGATATCTTTATACCGTAGTTTCCATCATCTGGAAATTCAGCTGCGCGTGCATTAAAGCGAAAACCTGAGGATTATAATTTCCAGGCAGATTCTTGGACGTGCCAATTTCTACACTGTGTTGTAAAGGTAGGAGAAATGCGCAAATTATATTCACCACTAATTTCCCATGCCGGTTGACAGCAGTTAACATGTATTGTTAACCATTTATTAACATGTGTCTATATAGCCACTTATAGGCTATACCATCATGATCAAAGCGTTTTCACATTTTCGCGGCTGTTATATCCACGTTTGCATAATTTCACACGTTGACAATTAGTGTGGGCTATTTAACAATGTATTGGCTCAATAAACCGTATGAATTTGACAACGCTGCGTACTTTATTAATATTATTAATATGCTACTAAATAGTTTCGTCAAAGTTTTGGGGTTACATTACATTTCCTATTACGTACGTAGGCTATTGGATAGAACCCTATAACTCTACCATAAGAAATTATATTCCGCCAATAAAAGCTCACGTGAACCGATCTGCACGCATGTGTTTGTGAACCATTTACGCAATATAAGGCAATCGATCCTCATCCATCTGCTGATCCTCGAGCGAAGTGGAGCATTTTGTTTAGGGTTCCTTTCCTATTAGTATCATTGCCTTATTTTGCCATTATAACTTCTCGCAAAGCGCCGTCGTTTAAATGCGTTAAATAGATCCATGGCTACTTGTAGAACATAAACATGGGTGAATGAATCAGTATAGGCGCAGGCCATTGGGCAGCGTAGCACAGACACAACACTATATGAACCTCGCATATATGCGCGAGAATTGCCTCCGTTGCCAGACGTGCCACTGAGAACAGCAGTAAATCTTGCTATACATCTTTTTCCCATTACTGTGCTCATGTGCGCAAAAGTGATCGGCCTTCCAAGTCTCGTCAAACAGTCAGAGCCAGAGAGCCTCCACTGATGGATAGCGCGTGCCACAGGCATCAAATAACCTAATATTAGATCGACCGTTGCGTATGCAGGAGTGGACTTGTCAATATACACTCGATAAGGGCTCAGAGTCAAGCTGTTCAATTTCAGTCGATCTCTCAACTGTCACTGATTTGAACAGACTCAAGGGTATAGCCCTATACAGTGCATATATGGCTCATTAGATTTAGCGTATGCGATTAAATATATTGCATGTTTGTCTTGGTTAGCCTTGGATCAAGACTAACACACAGACACAGTAGATGTATTTGTTTTAATCAAGTCAGACTATAAAATACATCTATGATCGTCTTTGATCCTAAGCTAGCATGCAGGCAGCTCCAGATGGCAGTATGAATGGCCTGGTGTTGGCCCTAGAAGACAATTGTATGCCATTAGAATACAGTATATGACTGCTGCTGGGTAATTACTGTCTATAATGTGGGGGCACAGAACTTACAGAGAGGATGCAGTTGTTATTATAGAGGAGAAGAATGCAAAGTTGGCGAGCATTTGATCTGAGAGAGGGCAAACCAGACCGTGTAGGCTATAGGAGGTTAGGCAACAAGTAAACACAATAATGAAATATCAATCAAAGAAATTAGCAAGGTCCAGGGTACACACACACACACACACACACACACACACACGCACACACACTTCCTCTATACTCTGCTCCATTCAGCACCAGGGAGTGGGGACAGCACCCGTGTACGTACACACACACGCACGCGGCACGCACACTGCCCATCTCTCCTGCCACATTCAGCACCAGGGACAGCACCCATGCACATGCATGCACACAGGTATACCAAGGCTTTTCTGGGTACCTTGGCATGAAACAACAGGCATAATAATGAGTTCTTTCTTTCTCTTATTCACTTCCCTTATTGAGTGAATGAAACGCCCCCCAACTGGCTCCCCCTGTAACTCGTGCAACTGGCTTTCCCTTTCTCTGATCTCTGCAAGCTGTGAAACGTTCCCACCACAATCTGTTGCTCTCTCTGTCTCCGCTGGTGCCCTTTTCTCTTCCTTAATTCGGGAACGTGAGTCAGAATGATGCATGAGTGTTAAATGGCCCTTCCCCTCTGTCCCTCGTGTGTGTGTGTGTGTGTGTGTGTGTGTGTGTGTGTGTGTGTGTGTGTGTGTGTGTGTGTGTGTGTGTGTGTGTGTGTGTGTGTGTGTGTGTGTGTGTGTGTGTGTGTGTGTGTGTGTGTGTGTGTGTGTGTGTGTGTGTGTGTGTGTGTGTGTGTGTGTGTGTGTGCTAACTGTATAGGCACGCAGTCGCAGCATCATTGGAGTTTAAGAGACAGAGCAGTGATGATCATTCATTAGCTCCTCTCTGTCTGTCCCCTTTGCCTGCCAAGTACATTAATGACAGGCCCTGCTGAATTCTCAGGCCCTGCATGCCTATGCTTCATTAGCATCTTTGTGCTCTGATGCTGGCTCTGTAGTTATTGTTTTTGTCTCCACTAGGCCGAAGGTTTGTATGTTTTGCACTCTGTGTGTGTGTATGCGTGTGCGTGTGCGTGTGCGTGTGCGTGTGCGTGTGCGTGTGTGTGTGTGTGCGCGCGCTTAGAAAAAATACTAATATATCTCTAGTACTCAAGAACTTAAAGGACCACTTCACCACTTTTCCACCTATCTTCATATAATATGTCCTCACTAATAATCATGATAAAATGGCACCATCGGGATTCGGTCGTGTGTGTGTGTGTGTGTGTGTGTGTGTGTGTGTGTGTGTGTGTGTGTGTGTGTGTGTGTGTGTGTGTGTGTGTGTGTGTGTGTGTGTGTGTGTGTGTGTGTGTGTGTGTGTGTGTGTGTGTGTGTGTGTGTGTGTGTGTGTGTGTGTGTGTGTGTGTGTGTGTGTGTGTGTGTGTGCTTAGAAAAATACTAATATATCTCTAGTACTCAACCACTTAAAGGACCACTTCACCACTTTTCCACCTATCTTCATATAATAGGTCCTCACTAATAATCATGATAAAATGGCACCATGTTTTTTCTACTCAAGTCTGTGTCATAGGAGGGCTGTGGGCAGATCATCATTAGGCAGATATTTTTTTAAACAAGATTCTTTTTTTTACAAAAATGTTTAGATTTTTGTTATCGTGAGAACGATGGCTTCCATTTTCGCATTGCAACTTTTCAGGACTAGAAAGCCTGCAGTTTCTATTAGCTTGTATTCCCCATCGATGATGACTGGTGGACAGGTTTCTGAACTGCCCACAGCCCTCCTATGAGACAGGCTGAGTAGATTTTTTTTTTGCCATTTTATCATGATTATTAGTGAAGACCTATTATATGAAGATAGGTTGAAAAGTGGTGAAGTGGTCCTTTGCCGTTCTTCCAGATCATAAGCTTAATGAATACGGCTCCAAGGTGATGCTGCAGGCATTATCTACCCAACAACACATTTTTAAACAGTGCCACATGCCTTAGCCACTACAGCACATAAAGGACCCTATCTTGCACGCCACTACCCCTTACTTACAAACACGTTTCAAAATAGTGAAAATAGTTCTCATGCTGGAATTTAAAGTATGCCTGTGCCTGCCAAGTGGCCATCACCTGATGAAGGCCGCCTGCGGTCGAAACGTTGTGTATTAACTATGGTGTTTCAATAAAAGAACACCATTGGAGCAATCCTGTGTGCGGACTCTCTTCTTTTCATTGTACTTGCCTTGGTCCGGCACCAGCCAGGAACTGGATGTGCGCAAGCCACCTGCCTTTTAACACTTTGATTGCTACAAGATCTCGGCAGGCCTATTTGGATGTTGCTACCGTTTAACATTGCACAAAGGCCTTGTTCGGGGGCCCACAGCAAAATGTTCTCTTATAGTGAGAATCACACACATACATCAAAAGAAAGCTGAACTTGTCCACTTCAATTTAAAAAATACATTTTGATTTTACCATGTTCCATTCTGGAGATATTGACCTTTTTGCAACACCTGCATTTGCCTGGAAGTGGTTATCTTGAACAGCGAGCAGAGTTATGGATGGTTTAAAGTCAGAGACATTGACAGGCAGATATAAAATTGAACCCAATAAATATCCTATACATCCTATACACCGAATGAAAGCCCTGAATGTGTACTTTTACGAGGAAAACAGTATACATTGATCCCATCTACAGTTAGACAGTAATTGGTTATTGAATGCAGCTTGTGCCCACCAGATAACTTCAGAGAAGACATGGACGTGAACTCCTCAATATTCACAAAATAAGGCCTATAGCGACATATAAATACTATATACCGTATGAAACAGAAGACTCTCTGCTTTCATAAGAAAACAACTTCTACTGTAGTAATAATAAAAATCACACCCATGTGAAGTGAGTGGTGCAACTCTGTCCCATATTCTGTTCTCTGCTTATTCAATACAGCTCGCTATATATGGACTGAGGCAGAAAGTCATGTAAACCTTTTATTTACAGTTTGGTCTGTAAACTTCTACTGTAATAATAAAAATCACACCCCTGTGAAGTGAGCGTTGCAACTGTTCTGTACTTATTCACTACAGCTCGCTATATACGGACTGAGGCAGAAAGTCATGTAAACCTTTTATTTACAGTTTGGTCTGTAAACTTCTACTGTAATAATACAAATCACACCCCTGTGAAGTGAGCGGTGCAACTGTTCTCTACAGTGCGACATGAGCCCCCATCTCGCAAGGCCCTCCTCCTGCAGGAGAAACAGGAGGGGAGGGGGGAATCGGTAAAAGCCAATAGGTGGAGGAAAGCCTGGTAAGGCGAGGTTAGGTGAAATTTGATTCTTTTCACACACCGGCTAGATCGGCATGGGCGCATCCATTTTACACTGGTTTATACACGTAAAGCGGCCCGCCCTCCTGTTTTCAGGAGGGGAGGGTTTTTTTTTGGGGGGTTTTCTTTTCTGATCACGTGAGCGGGACTAAGCAGCAATGATAGGGGGATGATTCTTCATTGTCCGGGTGGGTAAAAAGATGAATGAAAGTATGCTATAAAAAAGTGATTGAAACGTATTGATACGTGATTCGCACCCGACGTTTGATTAATTGATAACGTATTGATACGCGATTCGCGTCGGCTGTGTTAAACGTGTGCCTGCCAAGTGCCATGGATGAGGGCTGTCTAGTTTTATTTTATTTTATTTTAGTTAAATGCAAAACCCCTGTATGTTTGTGTTGTGCTCGTTTATGAGGCTGTGCAAGCTTTTTCTGTTTCTTTTCAGCTAGCAATGGATGAAAGCGAGTAATATCATGATAGTGATGATAGAGCAAGTTATGATTTTGTGCAACAAGTTTAAAATGTTGGACTTTAACTCCAAACAGACATGGCCTCACGCTCAGTACATTTAATCAAGTACTGTACTAAAGTAGAATTTTGAGGCACAACGTTATTGGAGTAGGCCCTATTTCCATTTTTTTAATATATATTTTTACTTCTACTCCACTACATCCGAGTCAAATATTGTACTTTTTTCTCCACCACAATTATTTCAAAACTTTAGTTACTTTTACTTTGTAGATTTTGAATACTATTATTAGGCTACAGCCCTGTTTAAACGTTGACTATTTGAAAATAGTCGATCTACAAGCTTACAACACGTCGTAACACGTAGATCTGCTATTTTAAAAGATTTTATAAATTGTAGACATACGCTGTATGATATAACTTGTAAAACATTCTGAATACTTTTACTATTGGTACTTATAACGTATAATTTGATGCCGATACTTTTGTACTTTTACTCAAGTAAATGTTGATTATACTGAACTTTTACTTGTAACAGAGTATTTCTAAATTGCAGTATTGATACTTTTACTTAAGTCAAAAATGTGAGTGCTTTTTCCACCACTGCACCCCTCTGCGATCTTTGGCGATCCCCCACGGGGGGCCCTGCCCCCCCAAGGGGGGCCCTGCCCCAGAGCTTAATGTGGGGTGAGAGATAAATGTGCTGTTGGAGGTTGACGACGGGACCGGAGTAAGAATTATCACACACTGGATGTTACTTTCTGGAGGCTGGCTCAAGGCAGGTGCTTA
This sequence comes from Electrona antarctica, assembly GCF_951216825.1. Lineage (NCBI taxonomy): Eukaryota > Metazoa > Chordata > Actinopteri > Myctophiformes > Myctophidae > Electrona > Electrona antarctica. The sequence continues at coordinate 10,100,668 of NC_136801.1, read as the reverse complement.
TATCCAGCGTTTTGTGAGGGTCTGAAAATTGGGGACAGAGATAAATAGATAATAGGCTAACAGGTGAGGTGTGTGTGACTGTGACTATGTGTGCGTGTGTGTGTGTGCGTGTGCATGCACGTTTGCGTGTGTGCGGTAAAAAAAGGAAAATTCGAGGTATAACCATGAACATTGATAGTAGTTCAACTTCTCCAAGTCATTGGCCACACAAACTGGTTTTTGAATGCATGTCTTCTTCATACCCTGAAACCACCTCTCTTGAAGACTACGATTTAGATTATTCTGCCGTGGGCCGGCAGGACTTTGGTGATGTGCGTAGCATTTTCGAGCACAACATAAGTTGGTACTGTGCTTATTTATGCAGTATCAAACATGAGGAATGAAGTGCAGTCACAGGAGATTTTGGTGAGATTTTGACGGCACAATCTCTGCTCACAGCTTGTGCCTCTGCTCTCAGCACTTAACTATGGAAGGCCAGAAGCCAGCGCTGCCATAATGATGCCTGCATGTGTGACAGCAATGATGAGTCAGCCAATAATACTACTCTCTGATGTGTTGTATTTCCAAGGCTGTGTTCCCCTGCACAAAGAATTTTAATTACGCTGCAAACGAGCAAATGGGAGCTGCTATGTCTTGTCTTGTAACCCTTTTCCGAGGGCTCTGTTATGAAGACCAGACACTCTCTGCTCTCTGCTGTTCTTCAGCACCACTCAAACTTACACATTTCAGCTTGAGGGAACCTTTCAAGCACTCTGCTCTCATCCACCTCGTGTTACTTAGCCGCTCCGAATTGGCCGTGTGGGAACCGCCAAAAGGCTGGTTTAATTTCCTCGGCGTTTTTCCTGTGGATTTCTTTCTTTTTTTTCCTTTTTTTTATCTTCTCTTAGTGCACCCAGAAAAGCCATGGGGGGGTGTTGTGTCTTCTCAGCTTCAAAACTCTGGAGTATAGAGAGAAAGACTTGGAAATGAAGGACTTTGTTTACTGGCGAGGCATA